>NW_027478395.1:1200000-1500000 GCF_051014685.1 Ptiloglossa arizonensis
GGGTAGGGAAAAAATACACATACCGTTGTAATCGGGAGAGTTTCTACTTTCACAAGCAACAGGAATTTTTGGGTTTGGTCAATCCGTTCGCGAGATATGGGAGTTTGAAGCCAAGAAATGGTAGAGAAGGCAAAAAATTGTTCACAATTCTGCTGCGCCAAACGCTTAACCAGAATGGCCTAGGGAAAAAATACACATACCGTTGTAATCGGGCGAGGTTCTACTTTCAGATGCAATAGGAATTTTTGGGTTAGGTCAATCCGTTCGCGAGATATGGGAGTTTGAAGCCAAGAAATGGTTGAGAAGGCAACAAATTTTTCGCAAATCTGTTGCTCCAAACGCTTAACCAGAATGGCCTAGCCAAAAAATACGCATACCGTTGTAATCGGGCGAGTTTCTACTTTCAGACGCAGCAGGAATTTTGGGTTTGGTCATTCCGTTCGCGAGATATGGGAGTTTGAAGCCAAGAAATGGTTGAGAAGGCAAAAAATTTTTCGCAATTCTGCTGCTCCAAACGCTTAACCAGAATGGCCCAGGGAAAAAATATACATACCGTTGTAATCTGGCGAGTTTCTACTTTCAGACGCAGCAGGAATTTTTGGGTTTGGTCAATCCGTTCGCGAGGTATGGGACTTTGAAGCTAAGAAATGGTTGAGAAGACAACAAATTTTTCGCAATTCTGCTGCTCCAAACGCTTAACCAGAATGGGGTAGGGAAAAAATACACATACCGTTGTAATCGGGAGAGTTTCTACGTTCACAAGCAACAGGAATTTTTGGGTTTGGTCAATCCGTTCGCGAGATATGGGAGTTTGAAGCCAAGAAATGGTAGAGAAGGCAAAAAATTGTTCACAATTCTGCAGCTCCAAACGCTTAACCAGAATGGCCTAGGGAAAAAATACACATACCGTTGTAATCGGGCGAGGTTCTACTTTCAGATGCAATAGGAATTTTTGGGTTAGGTCAATCCGTTCGCGAGATATGGGAGTTTGAAGCCAAGAAATGGTTGAGAAGGCAAAAAATTTTTCGCAATTCTGCTGCTTCAAACCCTTAACCAGAATGGCCTAGGGAAAAAATACACATACCGTTGTAATCGGGCGAGTTTCTACTTTCAGATGCAATAGGAATTTTTGGGTTAGGTCAATCCGTTCGCGAGATATGGGAGTTTGAAGCCAAGAAATGGTTGAGAAGGCAACAAATTTTTCGCAAATCTGTTGCTCCAAACGCTTAACCAGAATGGCCTAGCCAAAAAATACGCATACCGTTGTAATCGGGCGAGTTTCTACTTTCAGATGCAATAGGAATTTTGGGTTTGGTCAATCCGTTCGCGAGATATGGGACTTTGAAGCTAAGAAATGGTTGAGAAGGCAACAAATTTTTCGCACTTCTGCTGCTCCAATCGCTTAACCAGAATGCCCTAGGGGAAAAATACGCATACCGTTGTAATCGGGCGAGTTTCTACTTTCAGACGCAGCAGGAATTTTGGGTTTGGTCATTCCGTTCGCGAGCTATGGGAGTTTGAAGCCAAGAAATGGTTGAGAAGGCAAAAAATTTTTCGCAATTCTGCTGCTCCAAACGCTTAACCAGAATGGCCCAGGGAAAAAATACACATACCGTTGTAATCTGGCGAGTTTCTACTTTCAGATGCAGCAGGAATATTTGGGTTTGGTCAATCCGTTCGCGAGGTATGGGACTTTGAAGCTAAGAAATGGTTGAGAAGACAACAAATTTTTCGCAATTCTGCTGCTCCAAACGCTTAACCAGAATGGGGTAGGGAAAAAATACACATACCGTTGTAATCGGGAGAGTTTCTACTTTCACAAGCAACCGGAATTTTTGGGTTTGGTCAATCCGTTCGCGAGATATGGGAGTTTGAAGCCAAGAAATGGTAGAGAAGGCAAAAAATTGTTCACAATTCTGCTGCTCCAAACGCTTAACCAGAATGGCCTAGGGAAAAAATACACATACCGTTGTAATCGGGCGAGTTTCTACTTTCAGATGCAATAGGAATTTTTGGGTTAGGTCAATCCGTTCGCGAAATATGGGAGTTTGAAGCCAAGAAATGGTTGAGAAGGCAACAAATTTTTCGCAAATCTGTTGCTCCAAACGCTTAACCAGAATGGCCTAGCCAAAAAATACGCATACCGTTGTAATCGGGCGAGTTTCTACTTTCAGTTACAATAGGAATTTTTGGGTTCGGTCAATCCGTTCGCGAGATATGGGACTTTGAAGGTAAGAAATGGTTGACAAGACAACAAATTTTTCGCACTTCTGCTGCTCCAAACGCTTATCCAGAATGGGGTAGGGAAAAAATACACATACCGTTGTAATCGGGCGAGTTTCTACTTTCAGATGCAATAGGAATTTTTGGGTTAGGTCAATCCGTTCGCGAGATATGGGAGTTTGAAGCCAAAAAATGGTTGAGAAGGCAAAAAATTTTTCGCAATTCTGCTGCTCCAAACGCTTAACCAGAATGGCCTAGGGAAAAAATACACATACCGTTGTAATCGGGCGAGTTTCTACTTTCAGACCCAGAAGGAATTTTTGGGTTTGGTCAATCCGTTCGCGAGATATGGGACTTTGAATCTAAGAAATGGTTGAGAAGAGAACAAATTTTTCGCAATTCTTCTGCTCCAAACGCTTAACCAGAGTGGGCTAGGGAAAAAATACACATACCGTTGTAGTCGGTAGAGATTCTACTTTCACAAACAACAGGAATTTTTGGGTTTGGTCAATCCGTTCGCGAGATATGGGAGTTTGAAGCCAAGAAATGGTTGAGAAGGCAAAAAATTTTTCGCAATTCTGCTGCTCCAAACGCTTAACCAGAATGGCCTAGGGAAAAAATACACATACCGTTGTAATCGGGCGAGGTTCTACTTTCAGATGCAATAGGAATTTTTGGGTTAGGTCAATCCGTTCGCGAGATATGGGAGTTTGAAGGCAAGAAATTGTTGAGAAGGCAAAAAATTTTTCGCAATTCTGCTGCTTCAAACGCTTAACCAGAATGGCCCAGGGAAAAAATACACATACCGTTGTAATCGGGCGAGTTTCTACTTTCAGTTACAATGGGAATTTTTGGATCTGGTCAATCCGTTCGCGAGATATCGGACTTTGGAGCTAAGAAATGGTTCACAAGACAACAAATTTTTCGCACTTCTGCTGCTCCAATCGCTTAACCAGAATGGCCTAGGGAAAAAATACACATACCGTTGCAATCGGGCGAGTTTCTACTTTCAGATGCAATAGGAACTTTTGGGTTAGGTCAATCCGTTCGCGAGATATGGGACTTTGAATCCAAGAAATGGTTGAGAAGGCAACAAATTTTTCGCAATTCTGCTGCTTCAAACGCTTGACCAGAATGGCCTAGGGAAAAAATACACATACCGTTGTAATCGGTAGAGTTTCTAGTTTCACAAACAACAGGAATTTTTGGGTTTGGTCAATCCGTTCGCGAGATATGGGACTTTGAAGCTAAGAAATGGTTGAGGAGGCAAAAAATTTTTCGCAATTCTGCTGCTCCAAACGCTTAACCAGAATGGCCCAGGGAAAAAATACACATACCGTTGTAATCGGGCGAGTTTCTACTTTCAGTTACAATAGGAATTTTTGGATCTGGTCAATCCGTTCGCGAGATATGGGACTTTGAAGCTAAGAAATGGTTCACAAGACAACAAATTTTTCGCACTTCTGCTGCTCCAATCGCTTAACCAGAATGGCCTAGGGAAAAAATACACATACCGTTGTAATCGGGCGAGTTTCTACTTTCAGATGCAATAGGAATTTTTAGGTTAGGTCAATCCGTTCGCGAGATATGGGACTTTGAAGCCAAGAAATGGTTGAGAAGGCAACAAATTTTTCGCAATTCTGCTGCTTCAAACGCTTAACCAGAATGGCCTAGGGAAAAAATACACATACCGTTGTAATCGGTAGAGTTTCTACTTTCACAAACAACAGGAATTTTTGGGTTTGGTCAATCCGTTCGCGAGATATGGGAGTTTGAAGCCAAGAAATGGTTGAGAAGGCAAAAAATTTTTCGCAATTCTGCTGCTCCAAACGCTTAACCAGAATGGCCTAGGGAAAAAATACACATACCGTTGTAATCGGTAGAGATTCTACTTTCACAAACATCAGGAATTTTTGGGTTTGGTCAATCCGTTCGCGAGATATGGGAGTTTGAAGCCAAGAAATGGTTGAGAAGGCATAAAATTTTTCGCAATTCTGCTGATCCAAACGCTTAACCAGAATGGCCTAGGGAAAAAATACACATACCTTTGCAATCGGGCGAGTTTCTACTTTCAGATGTAGTAGGAATTTTTGGGTTTGATCAATCCGTTCGCGAGATGTGGGAGTTTGAAGCAAAGAAATGGTTGTGAAGACAACAAATTTTCCGCACTTCTGCTGCTCCAAACGCTTAACCAGAATGGCCTAGGGAAAAAATACACGTTCCGTTGTAATCGGGCGAGTTTCTACATTCAGACACAATAGGTATATTTGGGATTTGTCAATCCGTTCGCGAGATATGGGAGCTGGAAGCTAAGAAATGTTTGAGAAGGCAACAAATTTTGCGCATTTCAGCTGCTCCAAACGCTTAACCAGAATGGCCTTGGGAAAAAATACACATACCGTTGTTATCGTACGAGTTTCTACTTTCAGACGCAATAGGAATTTTTGGGTTTGGTCAATCCGTTCGCGAGATATGGGAGTTTGAAGCTAAGAAATGGTTGAGAGGACAACAAATTTTTCGCATTTCTGCTGCTTCAAACGCTTAACCAGAATGGCCCAGGGAAAAAATACACATACCGTTGTAATCGGGCGAGTTTCTACATTCAGACGCAGCAGGAATTTTTGGGTTTGGTCAATCCGTTCGCGAGGAATGGGAGTTTGAAGCTAAAATGTGGTTGAGAAAGCAACAAATTTTTCGCACTTCTGCTGCTCCAAACGCTTAACCAGGACGGCCTAGGGAAAAAATACACATACAGTTGTAATCGGGCTAGTTTCTACTTTCAGATATAGTAGGAATTTTTGGGTTTGGTCAATCCGTTCGCGAGATGTGGCAGTTTGAAGCTAAGAAATGGTTGAGAAGACAACAAATTTTTCGCATTTCTGCTGCTCCAAACTCTTAACCAGAATGGACTAGGAAAAAAATACACATACCGTTGTAATCGGGCGAGATTCAAGTTTCAGATGTAGTAGGAATTTTTGGGATTGGTTAACCAGTTCGCGAGATGTGGGAGTTTGAAGCTAAGATGTGGTTGAGAAAACAACAAATTTTTCGCACTTCTGCTGCCCCAAACGCTTAACCAGAATGGCCTAGGGAAAAATAGACATACCGTTGTAATCGGGCGAGCTTCTACTTTCAGATGTAATAGAAATTTTTGGGTATGGTCAATCCGTTCGCGAGATGTGGCAGTTTGAAGCTAAGAAATGGTTGAGAAGACAACAAATTTTTCGCATTTCTGCTGCTCCAAACGCTTAACCCGAATGGACTAGGGAAAAAATACACATACCTTTGTAATCGGGCGAGTTTCTACTTTCAGATGTAGTAGGAATTTTTGGGTTTGATCAATGCGTTCGCGAGATGTGGGAGTTTGAAGCAAAGAAATGGTTGAGAAGACAACAAATTTTTCGCACTTCTGCTGCTCCAAACGCTTAACCAGAATGGCCTAGGGAAAAATACACATACCGTTGTAATCGGGCGAGTTTCTACATTCAGAAGCAATAGGAATATTTGGGTTTTGTCAATCCGTTCGCGAGATATGGGAGCTGGAAGCTAAGAAATGGTTGAGAAGGCAACAAATTTTGCGCATTTCAGCTGCTCCAAACGCTTATCCAGAATGGCCTTGGGAAAAAATACACATACCGTTGTTATCGTACGAGTTTCTAATTTCAGACGCAATAGGAATTTTTGGGTTTGGTCTATCCGTTCGCGAGATATGGGAGTTTGAAGCTAAGAAATGGTTGAGAGGACAACAAATTTTTCGCATTTCTGCTGCTTCAAACGCTTAACCAGAATGGCCTAGGGAAAAAATACACATACCGTTGTAATCGGGCGAGTTTCTACATTCAGACGCAGCAGGAATTTTTGGGTTCGGTCAATCCGTTCGCGAGGAATGGGAGTTTGAAGCTAAAATGTGGTTGAGAAAGCAACAAATTTTTCGCACTTCTGCTGCTCCAAACGCTTAACCAGAACGGCCTAGGGAAAAAATACACATACAGTTGTAATCGGGCTAGTTTCTACTTTCAGATATAGTAGGAATTTTTGGGTTTGGTCAATCCGTTCGCGAGATGTGGCAGTTTGAAGCTAAGAAATGGTTGAGAAGACAACAAATTTTTCACATTTCTGCTGCTCCAAACGCTTAACCAGAATGGCCTAGTGAAAAAATTCACATACCTTTGTAATCGGGCGAGTATCTACTTTCAGATATAGTAGGAATTTTTGGGTTTGATCAATCCGTTCGCGAGATGTGGGAGTTTGAAGCTAAGAAATGTTTGAGAAGACAACAAATTTTTCGCACTTCTGCTCCTCCAAACGCTTAACCAGAATGGCCTAGGGAAAAATACACATACCGTTGTAATCGGGCGAGTTTCTACATTCAGATGTAGTAGGAATTTTTGGGTTTGGTCAATTCGTTCGCGAGATGTGGGAGTTTGAAGCTGAGAAATGGTTGAGAAGGCAACAAATTTTTCGCACTTCTGCTGCTCCAAACGCTTAATCAGAATGCCCTAGGGAAAAAATACACATACCGTTGTAATCGGGCGAGCTTCTACTTTCATATGTAATAGAAATTTTTGGGTTTGGTCAATCCGTTCGCGAGATATGGGAGTTGGAAGCTAATAAATGGTTGAGAAGGCAACAAATTTTTCGCAATTCTGCTGCCCCAAACGCTTAACCAGAACGGCCTAGGGAAAAAATACACATACCGTTGTTATTGTATGAGTTTCTACTTTCAGACGCAATAGGAATTTTTGGGTTTGGTCAATCCGTTCGCGAGATATGGGAGTTTGAAGCTGAGAAATGCTTGAGAAGGCAACAAATTTTTCGCACTTCTGCTGCACCAAACGCTTAACCTGAATAGCCTAGTGAAAAAATACACATACCTGTGTAATCGGTCGAGTTTCTACTTTCAGATATAGTAGGAATTTTTGGGTTTGATCAATCCGTTCGCGAGATGTGGGAGTTTGAAGCTAAGAAATGGTTGAGAAGACAACAAATTTTTCGCACTTCTGCTTCTCCAAACGCTGAACCAGAGTGGCCTAGGGAAAAATGCACATACTGTTGTAATCGGGCGAGTTTCTACATTCAGACGCAGTAGGAATTGTTGGGTTTGGTCAATCCGTTCGCGAGATATAGAAGTTTGAAGCTAAGAAATGGTTGAGAAGGCAACAAATTTTTCGCAATTCTGCTGCTCCAAACGCTTAACCAGAATGGCCTTGGGAAAAAATGCACATACCGTTGTTTTCGTACAAGTTTCTACTTTCAGACGCAATAGGAATTTTTGGGTTTGGACAATCCGTTCGCGAGATACGGGAGTTTGAAGCTAAGAAATGGTTGAGAAGACAACAAATTTTTCGCAATTCTGCTGCTCCAAACGCTTAACCAGACTGGGCTAGGGAAAAAATACACACACCGTTGTAATCGGGCGAGTTTCCACATTCAGACGCAGTAGGAATTTTTGAGTTTGGTCAATTCGTTCGCGAGATGTGGGAGTTTGATGCTAAGATGTGTTTCAGAAAACAACAAATTTTTTGCAATTCTGCTGCCCCAAACGCTTAACCAGAATGGCCTAGGGAAAAAATACACATACCGTTGTAATCGGGCGAGTTTCTACATTCAGACGCAATAGGAATATTTGGGTTTTGTCAATCCGTTCGCGAGATATGGGAGCTGGAAGTTAAGAAATGGTTGAGAAGGCAACAAATTTTGCGCATTTCAGCTGCTCCAAACGCTTAACCAGAATGGCCTTGGGAAAAAATACACATGCCGTAGTTATCGTACGAGTTTCTAATTTCAGACGCAATAGGAATTTTTGGGTTTGGTCTATCCGTTCGCGAGATATGGGAGTTTGAAGCTAAGAAATGGTTGAGAGGACAACAAATTTTTCGCATTTCTGCTGCTTCAAACGCTTAACCAGAATGGCCTAGGGAAAAAATACACATACCGTTGTAATCAGGCGAGTTTCTACATTCAGACGCAGCAGGAATTTTTGGGTTCGGTCAATCCGTTCGCGAGATATGGGAGTTTGAAGCTAAAATGTGGTTGAGAAAACAACAAATTTTTCGCGCTTCTGCTGCTCCAAACGCTTAACCAGAACGGCCTAGGGAAAAAATACACATACAGTTGTAATCGGGCTAGTTTCTACTTTCAGATATAGTAGGAATTTTTGGGTTTGGTCAATCCGTTCGCGAGATGTGGCAGTTTGAAGCTAAGAAATGGTTGAGAAGACAACAAATTTTTCACATTTCTGCTGCTCCAAACGCTTAACCAGAATGGCCTAGTGAAAAAATTCACATACCTTTGTAATCGGGCGAGTATCTACTTTCAGATATAGTAGGAATTTTTGGGTTTGATCAATCCGTTCGCGAGATGTGGGAGTTTGAAGCTAAGAAATGTTTGAGAAGACAACAAATTTTTCGCACTTCTGCTCCTCCAAACGCTTAACCAGAATGGCCTAGGGAAAAATACACATACCGTTGTAATCGGGCGAGTTTCTACATTCAGACGCAGCAGGAATTTTTGGGTTTTGTCAATCCGTTCGCTAGATATGGGAGTTTGAAGCTAAGAAATGGTTGAGAAGACAACAAATTTTTCGCACTTCTGCTGCTCCAAACGCTTAACCAGAATGGCCTAGGGAAAAATACACATGCCGTTGTTATCGGGCGAGCTTCTACTTTCATATGTAATAGAAATTTTTGGGTTTGGTCAATCCGTTCGCGAGATATGGGAGTTGGAAGTTAATAAATGGTTGAGAAGGCAACAAATTTTTCGCACTTCTGCTGCCCCAAACGCTTAACCAGAGCGGCCTAGGGAAAAAATACCCATACTGTTGTAATCGGGCGAGTTTCTACATTCAGACGCAGCAGGAATTTTTGGCTGTGGCCAATCCGTTCGCGAGATATGGGAGTTTGAAGCTAAGAAATGTTTGAGAAGGCAACAAATTTTTCGCACTTCTGCTGCTCCAAACTCTTAACCAGAATGGCCTAGGGAAAAAATACACACACCGTTGTAATCGGGCGAGTTTCCACATTCAGACGCAGTAGGAATTTTTGAGTTTGGTCAATTCGTTCGCGAGATGTGGGAGTTTGATGCTAAGATGTGTTTCAGAAAACAACAAATTTTTTGCAATTCTGCTGCCCCAAACGCTTAACCAGAATGGCCTAGGGAAAAAATACACATACCGTTGTAATCGGGCGAGTTTCTACATTCAGACGCAATAGGAATATTTGGGTTTTGTCAATCCGTTCGCGAGATATGGGAGCTGGAAGTTAAGAAATGGTTGAGAAGGCAACAAATTTTGCGCATTTCAGCTGCTCCAAACGCTTAACCAGAATGGCCTTGGGAAAAAATACACATGCCGTAGTTATCGTACGAGTTTCTAATTTCAGACGCAATAGGAATTTTTGGGTTTGGTCTATCCGTTCGCGAGATATGGGAGTTTGAAGCTAAGAAATGGTTGAGAGGACAACAAATTTTTCGCATTTCTGCTGCTTCAAACGCTTAACCAGAATGGCCTAGGGAAAAAATACACATACCGTTGTAATCAGGCGAGTTTCTACATTCAGACGCAGCAGGAATTTTTGGGTTCGGTCAATCCGTTCGCGAGATATGGGAGTTTGAAGCTAAAATGTGGTTGAGAAAACAACAAATTTTTCGCGCTTCTGCTGCTCCAAACGCTTAACCAGAACGGCGTAGGGAAAAAATACACATACAGTTGTAATCGGGCTAGTTTCTACTTTCAGATATAGTAGGAATTTTTGGGTTTGGTCAATCCGTTCGCGAGATGTGGCAGTTTGAAGCTAAGAAATGGTTGAGAAGACAACAAATTTTTCACATTTCTGCTGCTCCAAACGCTTAACCAGAATGGCCTAGTGAAAAAATTCACATACCTTTGTAATCGGGCGAGTATCTACTTTCAGATATAGTAGGAATTTTTGGGTTTGATCAATCCGTTCGCGAGATGTGGGAGTTTGAAGCTAAGAAATGTTTGAGAAGACAACAAATTTTTCGCACTTCTGCTCCTCCAAACGCTTAACCAGAATGGCCTAGGGAAAAATACACATACCGTTGTAATCGGGCGAGTTTCTACATTCAGACGCAGCAGGAATTTTTGGGTTTTGTCAATCCGTTCGCTAGATATGGGAGTTTGAAGCTAAGAAATGGTTGAGAAGACAACAAATTTTTCGCACTTCTGCTGCTCCAAACGCTTAACCAGAATGGCCTAGGGAAAAATACACATGCCGTTGTTATCGGGCGAGCTTCTACTTTCATATGTAATAGAAATTTTTGGGTTTGGTCAATCCGTTCGCGAGATATGGGAGTTGGAAGTTAATAAATGGTTGAGAAGGCAACAAATTTTTCGCACTTCTGCTGCCCCAAACGCTTAACCAGAGCGGCCTAGGGAAAAAATACCCATACTGTTGTAATCGGGCGAGTTTCTACATTCAGACGCAGCAGGAATTTTTGGCTGTGGCCAATCCGTTCGCGAGATATGGGAGTTTGAAGCTAAGAAATGTTTGAGAAGGCAACAAATTTTTCGCACTTCTGCTGCTCCAAACTCTTAACCAGAATGGCCTAGGGAAAAAATACACATACCGTTGTGATCGGGCGAGTTTCTACATTCAGACGCAGCAGGAATTTTTGGGTTTGGTCAATCCGTTCGCGAGATATGGGAGTTTGAAGTTAAGAAATGGTTGAGAAGACAACAAATTTTTCGCACTTCTGCTCCTCCAAATGCTTAACCAGAATGGCCTAGTGAAAAAATACACATAGCTTTGTAATCGGGCGAGATTCTACTTTCAGATGTAGTAGGAATTTTTTGTTTGGTCAATCCGTTCGCGAGATGTGGGAGTTTGAAGCTAAGAAATGGTTGAGAAGGCAACAAATTTTTCGCACTTCTGCTGCTCCAAACGCTTAATCAGAATGCCCTAGGGAAAAAATACACATACCGTTGTAATCGGGCGAGCTTCTACTTTCATATGTAATAGAAATTTTTGGGTTTGGTCAATCCGTTCGCGAGATATGGGAGTTGGAAGCTAATAAATGGTTGAGAAGGCAACAAATTTTTCGCACTTCTGCTGCCCCAAACGCTTAACCAGAACGGCCTAGGGAAAAAATACACATACCGTTGTTATTGTATGAGTTTCTACTTTCAGACGCAATAGGAATTTTTGGGTTTGGTCAATCCGTTCGCGAGATATGGGAGTTTGAAGCTGAGAAATGCTTGAGAAGGCAACAAATTTTTCGCACTTCTGCTGCACCAAACGCTTAACCTGAATAGCCTAGTGAAAAAATACACATACCTGTGTAATCGGGCGAGTTTCTACTTTCAGATATAGTAGGAATTTTTGGGTTTGATCAATCCGTTCGCGAGATGTGGGAGTTTGAAGCTAAGAAATGGTTGAGAAGACAACAAATTTTTCGCACTTCTGCTGCTCCAAACGCTGAACCAGAGTGGCCTAGGGAAAAATGCACATACTGTTGTAATCGGGCGAGTTTCTACATTCAGACGCAGTAGGAATTGTTGGGTTTGGTCAATCCGTTCGCGAGATATAGAAGTTTGAAGCTAAGAAATGGTTGAGAAGGCAACAAATTTTTCGCAATTCTGCTGCTCCAAACGCTTAACCAGAATGGCCTTGGGAAAAAATGCACATACCGTTGTTTTCGTACAAGTTTCTACTTTCAGACGCAATAGGAATTTTTGGGTTTGGACAATCCGTTCGCGAGATACGGGAGTTTGAAGCTAAGAAATGGTTGAGAAGACAACAAATTTTTCGCAATTCTGCTGCTCCAAACGCTTAACCAGAATGGGCTAGGGAAAAAATACACACACCGTTGTAATCGGGCGAGTTTCCACATTCAGACGCAGTAGGAATTTTTGAGTTTGGTCAATTCGTTCGCGAGTTGTGGGAGTTTGATGCTAAGATGTGTTTCAGAAAACAACAAATTTTTTGCAATTCTGGTGCCCCAAACGCTTAACCAGAATGGCCTAGGGAAAAAATACACATACCGTTGTAATCGGGCGAGTTTCTACTTTCAGACGCAATAGGAATTTTTGGGTTTGGTCAATCCGTTCGCGAGATATGGGAGTTGGAAGCTAAGAAATGGTTGAGAAGGCAACAAATTTTGCGCATTTCAGCTGCTCCAAACGCTAAACCAGAATGGCCTTGGGACAAAATACACATACCGTTGTAATCGGGCGAGCTTCTACTTTCATATGTAATAGAAATTTTTGGGTTTGGTCAATCCGTTCGCGAGATATGGGAGTTGGAAGTTAATGAATGGTTGAGAAGGCAACAAATTTTTCGCACTTCTGCTGCCCCAAACGCTTAACCAGAATGGCCTAGGGAAAAATAGACATACCGTTGTAATCGGGCGAGCTTCTACTTTCATATGTAATAGAAATTTTTGGGTTTGGTCAATCCGTTCGCGAGATATGGGAGTTGGAAGTTAATAAATGGTTGAGAAGGCAACAAATTTTTCGCACTTCTGCTGCCCCAAACGCTTAACCAGAACGGCCTAGGGAAAAAATACCCATACTGTTGTAATCGGGCGAGTTTCTACATTCAGACGCTGCAGGAATTTTTGGCTGTGGCCAATCCGTTCGCGAGATATGGGAGTTTGAAGCTAAGAAATGTTTGAGAAGGCAACAAATTTTTCGCACTTCTGCTGCTCCAAACTCTTAACCAGAATGGCCTAGGGAAAAAATACACATACCGTTGTAATCGAGCGAGTTTCTACATTCAGACGCAATAGGAATTTTTGGGTTTGGTCAATCCGTTCGCGAGATATGGGAGTTGGAAGCTAAGAAATGGTTGAGAAGGCAACAAATTTTGCGCATTTCAGCTGCTCCAAACGCTAAACCAGAATGGCCTAGGGAAAAAATACACATACCGTTGTAATCGGGCGAGTTTCTACTTTCAGATGTAGTAGGATATTTTTGGGTTTGGTCAATCCGCTCGCGAGATGTGGGAGTTTGAAGATAAGATGTGGTTGAGAAAACAACAAATTTTTCGCACTTCTGCTGCTCCAATCGCTTAACCAGAATGGCCTAGGGAAAAATACACATGCCGTTGTTATCGGGCGAGCTTCTACTTTCATATGTAATAGAAATTTTTGGGTTTGGTCAATCCGTTCGCGAGATATGGGAGTTGGAAGTTAATGAATGGTTGAGAAGGCAACAAATTTTTCGCACTTCTGCTGCCCCAAACGCTTAACCAGAATGGCCTAGGGAAAAATAGACATACCGTTGTAATCGGGCGAGCTTCTACTTTCATATGTAATAGAAATTTTTGGGTTTGGTCAATCCGTTCGCGAGATATGGGAGTTGGAAGTTAATAAATGGTTGAGAAGGCAACAAATTTTTCGCACTTCTGCTGCCCCAAACGCTTAACCAGAACGGCCTAGGGAAAAAATACCCATACTGTTGTAATCGGGCGAGTTTCTACATTCAGACGCTGCAGGAATTTTTGGCTGTGGCCAATCCGTTCGCGAGATATGGGAGTTTGAAGCTAAGAAATGTTTGAGAAGGCAACAAATTTTTCGCACTTCTGCTGCTCCAAACTCTTAACCAGAATGGCCTAGGGAAAAAATACACATACCGTTGTAATCGAGCGAGTTTCTACATTCAGACGCAATAGGAATTTTTGGGTTTGGTCAATCCGTTCGCGAGATATGGGAGTTGGAAGCTAAGAAATGGTTGAGAAGGCAACAAATTTTGCGCATTTCAGCTGCTCCAAACGCTAAACCAGAATGGCCTTGGGACAAAATACACATACCGTTGTTATCGTACGAGTTTCTATTATACTTTCAGACGCAATAGGAATTTTTGGGTTTGGACAATCCGTTCGCGAGATATGGGAGTTTGAAGCTAAGAAATGGTAGAGAAGACAACAAATTTTTCGCACTTCTGCTGCACCAAACGCTTAACCTGAATAGCCTAGTGAAAAAATACACATACCTTTGTAATCGGGCGAGATTCTACTTTCAGATGTAGTAGGAATTTTTTGTTTGGTCAATCCGTTCGCGAGATGTGGGAGTTTGAAGCTAAGAAATGGTTGAGAAGACAACAAATTTTTCGCACTTCTGCTGCTCCAAACGCTTAACCAGAATGGCCTAGGGAAAAAATACACATACCGTTGTAATCGGGCGAGTTTCTACTTTCAGATGTAGTAGGATATTTTTGGGTTTGGTCAATCCGCTCGCGAGATGTGGGAGTTTGAAGATAAGATGTGGTTGAGAAAACAACAAATTTTTCGCACTTCTGCTGCTCCAATCGCTTAACCAGAATGGCCTAGGGAAAAATACACATGCCGTTGTTATCGGGCGAGCTTCTACTTTCATATGTAATAGAAATTTTTGGGTTTGGTCAATCCGTTCGCGAGATATGGGAGTTGGAAGTTAATAAATGGTTGAGAAGGCAACAAATTTTTCGCACTTCTGCTGCCCCAAACGCTTAACCAGAATGGCCTAGGGAAAAATAGACATACCGTTGTAATCGGGCGAGCTTCTACTTTCAGATGTAATAGAAATTTTTGGGTATGGTCAATCCGTTCGCGAGATGTGGCAGTTTGAAGCTAAGAAATGGTTGAGAAGACAACAAATTTTTCGCATTTCTGCTGCTCCAAACGCTTAACCAGAACGGCCTAGGGAAAAAATACACATACAGTTGTAATCGGGCTAGTTTCTACTTTCAGATATAGTAGGAATTTTTGGATTTGGTCAATCCGTTCGCGAGATGTGGGAGTTTGAAGCAAAGAAATGGTTGAGAAGACAACAAATTTTACGCACTTCTGCTGCTCCAAACGCTTAACCAGAATGGCCTAGGGAAAAAATACACATTCCGTTGTAATCGGGCGAGTTTCTACATTCAGACGCAATAGGAATATTTGGGATTTGTCAATCCGTTCGCGAGATATGGGAGCTGGAAGCTAAGAAATGGTTGAGAAGGCAACAAATTTTGCGCATTTCAGCTGCTCCAAACGCTTAACCAGAATGGCCTTGGGAAAAAATACACATACCGTTGTTATCGTACGAGTTTCTAGTTTCAGACGCAATAGGAATTTTTGGGTTTGGTCAATCCGTTCGCGAGATATGGGAGTTTGAAGCTAAGAAATGGTTGAGAGGACAACAAATTTTTCGCATTTCTGCTGCTTCAAACGCTTAACCAGAATGGCCCAGGGAAAAAATACACATACCGTTGTAATCGGGCGAGTTTCTACATTCAGACGCAGCAGGAATTTTTGGGTTCAGTCAATCCGTTCGCGAGATATGGGAGTTTGAAGCTAAAATGTGGTTGAGAAAACAACAAATTTTTCGCACTTCTGCTGCTCCAAACGCTTAACCAGAACGGCCTAGGGAAAAAATACACATACAGTTGTAATCGGGCTAGTTTCTACTTTCAGATATAGTAGGAATTTTTGGGTTTGGTCAATCCGTTCGCGAGATGTGGCAGTTTGAAGCTAAGAAATGGTTGAGAAGACAACAAATTTTTCGCTCTTCTGCTCCTCCAAACGCTTAACCAGAATGGCCTAGGGAAAAATACACATACCGTTGTAATCGGGCGAGTTTCTACATTCAGACGCAGCAGGAATTTTTGGGTTTTGTCAATCCGTTCGCTAGATATGGGAGTTTGAAGCTAAGAAATGGTTGAGAAGGCAACAAATTTTTCGCACTTCAGCTGCTCCAAACGCTTAACCAGAATGGCCTTGGGAAAAAATACACATACCGTTGTAATCGGGCGAGTTTCTACATTCAGACGCAATAGGAATTTTTGGGTTTGGTCAATCCGTTCGCGAGATATGGGAGTTGGAAGCTAAGAAATGGTTGAGAAGGCAACAAATTTTGCGCATTTCAGCTGCTCCAAACGCTAAACCAGAATGGCCTTGGGAAAAAATACACATACCGTTGTAATCGGGCGAGTTTCTACATTCAGACGCAGCAGGAATTTTTGGGTTCGGTCAATCCGTTCGCGAGATATGGGAGTTTGAATCTAAAATGTGGTTGAGAAAACAACAAATTTTTCGCACTTTTGCTGCTCCAAACGCTTAACCAGAACGGCCTAGGGAAAAAATACACATACAGTTGTAATCGGGCTAGTTTCTACTTTCAGATGTAGTAGGAATTTTTGTGTTTGGTCAATCCGTTCGCGAGATTTGGGAGTTTGAAGCTAAGAAATGGTTGAGAAGGCAACAAATTTTTCGCACTTCTGCTGCCCCAAACGCTTAACCAGAATGGCCTTGGGAAAAAATACACGTACCGTTGTTATCGTACGAGTTTCTAATTTCAGACGCAATAGGAATTTTTGGGTTTGGTCTATCCGTTCGCGAGATATGGGAGTTTGAAGCTAAGAAATGGTTGAGAGGACAACAAATTTTTCGCATTTCTGCTGCTTCAAACGCTTAACCAGAATGGCCTAGGGAAAAAATACACATACCGTTGTAATCGGGCGAGTTTCTACATTCAGACGCAGCAGGAATTTTTGGGTTCGGTCAATCCGTTCGCGAGATATGGGAGTTTGAATCTAAAATGTGGTTGAGAAAACAACAAATTTTTCGCACTTCTGCTGCTCCAAACGCTTAACCAGAACGGCCTAGGGAAAAAATACACATACAGTTGTAATCGGGCTAGTTTCTACTTTCAGATATAGTAGGAATTTTTGGGTTTGGTCAATCCGTTCGCGAGATGTGGCAGTTTGAAGCTAAGAAATGGTTGAGAAGACAACAAATTTTTCGCATTTCTGCTGCTCCAAACGCTTAACCAGAATGGCCTAGTGAAAAAATACACATACCTTTGTAATCGGGCGAGTTTCTACTTTCAGATATAGTAGGAATTTTTGGGTTTGATCAATCCGTTCGCGAGATGTGGGAGTTTGAAGCTAAGAAATGTTTGAGAAGACAACAAATTTTTCGCACTTCTGCTCCTCCAAACGCTTAACCAGAATGGCCTAGGGAAAAATACACATACCGTTGTAATCGGGCGAGTTTCTACATTCAGACGCAGCAGGAATTTTTGGGTTTTGTCAATCCGTTCGCTAGATATGGGAGTTTGAAGCTAAGAAATGGTTGAGAAGACAACAAATTTTTCGCACTTCTGCTGCTCCAAACTCTTAACCAGAATGGCCTATGGAAAAAATACACATACCGTTGTAATCGGGCGAGTTTCTACTTTCAGACGCAGCAGGAATTTTTGGGTGTGTTCAATCCGTTCGCGAGATATGGGAGTTTGAAGCTAAGAAATGTTTGAGAAGGCAACAAATTTTTCGCACTTCTGCTGCACCAAACGCTTAACCAGAATGGCCTAGGGAAAAATACACATACCGTTGTAATCGGGCGAGTTTCTACATTCAGATGTAGTAGGAATTTCTGTGTTTGGTCAATCCGTTCGCGAGATTTGGGAGTTTGAAGCTAAGAAATGGTTGAGAAGGCAACAAATTTTTCGCAGTTCTGCTGCCCCAAACGCTTAACCAGAACGGCCAAGGGAAAAAATACACATAACGTTGGAATCGGGCGAGTTTCTACATTCAGACGCAGCAGGAATTTTTGGGTGTGTTCAATCCGTTCGCGAGATATGGGAGTTTGAAGCTAAGAAATGTTTGAGAAGGCAACAAATTTTTCGCACTTCTGCTGCTCCAAACGCTTAACCAGAATGGGCTAGGGAAAAAATACACACACCGTTGTAATCGGGCGAGTTTCTACATTCAGACGCAGCAGGAATTTTTGGGTGTGTTCAATCCGTTCGCGAGATATGGGAGTTGGAAGCTAAAAAATGGTTGAGAAGGCAACAAATTTTTCGCATTTCAGCTGCTCCAAACGCTTAACCAGAATGGCCTTGGGAAAAAATACACATACCGTTGTAATCGGGCGAGATTCTACATTCAGACGCAATAGGAATTTTTGGGTTTGGTCAATCCGTTCGCGAGATATGGGAGTTGGAAGCTAAAAAATGCTTGAGAAGCCAACAAATTTTTCGCACTTCTGTTGCTCCAAACGCTTAATCAGAATGGCCTAGTGAAAAAATACACATACCTTTGTAATCGGGCGAGTTTCTATATTCAGATGTAGTAGGAATTTTTGGGTTTGGTCAATCCGTTCGCGAGATGTGGGAGTTTGAAGCTAAGAAAGGTTGACAAGGCAACAAATTTTTCGCACTTCTGCTGCACCAAACGCTTAACCAGAACGGCCTAGGGAGAAAATACACATACCGTTGTAATCGGGCTAGTTTCTACTTTCAGATGTAGTAGGAGTTTTTGGGTTTGGTCAATCCGTTCGCGAGATGTTGGAGTTTGAAGCTAAGAACTGGTTGAGAAGACAACAAATTTTTCGCACTTCTGCTGCCCCAAACGCTTAACCAGAATGGCCTAGGGAAAAATACACATACCGTTGTAATCGGGCGAGTTTCTATATTCAGATGTAGTAGGAATTTTTGGGTTTGGTCAATCCGTTCGCGAGATGTGGGAGATTGAAGCTAAGAAAGGTTGACAAGGCAACAAATTTTTCGCACTTCTGCTGCTCCAAACGCTTAACCAGAATGGCCTAGGGAAAAATACACATACCGTTGTAATCGGGCGAGTTTCTACATTCAGATGTAGTAGGAATTTTTGTGTTTGGTCAATCCGTTCGCGAGATTTGGGAGTTTGAAGCTAAGAAATGGTTGAGAAGGCAACAAATTTTTCGCACTTCTGCTGCTCCAAACGCTTAACCAGAATGGGCTAGGGAAAAAATACACACACCGTTGTAATCGGGCGAGTTTCTACATTCAGACGCAGCAGGAATTTTTGGGTGTGTTCAATCCGTTCGCGAGATATGGGAGTTGGAAGCTAAAAAATGGTTGAGAAGGCAACAAATTTTTCGCACTTCAGCTGCTCCAAACGCTTAACCAGAATGGCCTTGGGAAAAAATACACATACCGTTGTAATCGGGCGAGATTCTACATTCAGACGCAATAGGAATTTTTGGGTTTGGTCAATCCTTTCGCGAGATATGGGAGTTGGAAGCTAAAAAATGGTTGAGAAGGCAACAAATTTTGCGCATTTCAGCTGCTCCAAACGCTGAACCAGAATGGCCTTGGGAAAAAATACACATACCGTTGTTATCGTACGAGTTTCTATTATACTTTCAGACGCAATAGGAATTTTTGGGTTTGGACAATCCGTTCGCGAGATATGGGAGTTTGAAGCTAAGAAATGGTTGAGAAAACAACAAATTTTTCGCAATTCTGCTGCACCAAACGCTTAACCAGAACGGCCTAGGGAGAAAATACACATACCGTTGTAATCGGGCTAGTTTCTACTTTCAGATGTAGTAGGAGTTTTTGGGTTTGGTCAATCCGTTCGCGAGATGTTGGAGTTTGAAGCTCAGAACTGGTTGAGAAGACAACAAATTTTTCGCACTTCTGCTGCCCCAAACGCTTAACCAGAATGGCCTAGGTAAAAATACACATACCGTTGTAATCGGGCGAGTTTCTATATTCAGATGTAGTAGGAATTTTTGGGTTTGGTCAATCCGTTCGCGAGATGTGGGAGTTTGAAGCTAAGAAAGGTTGACAAGGCAACAAATTTTTCGCACTTCTGCTGCTCCAAACGCTTAACCAGAATGGCCTAGGGAAAAATACACATACCGTTGTAATCGGGCGAGTTTCTACATTCAGATGTAGTAGGAATTTTTGTGTTTGGTCAATCCGTTCGCGAGATTTGGGAGTTTGAAGCTAAGAAATGGTTGAGAAGGCAACAAATTTTTCGCAGTTCTGCTGCCCCAAACGCTTAACCAGAACGGCCAAGGGAAAAAATACACATAACGTTGGAATCGGGCGAGTTTCTACATTCAGACGCAGCAGGAATTTTTGGGTGTGTTCAATCCGTTCGCGAGATATGGGAGTTTGAAGCTAAGAAATGTTTGAGAAGGCAACAAATTTTTCGCACTTCTGCTGCACCAAACGCTTAACCAGAATGGCCTAGGGAAAAAATACACATACCGTTGTAATCGGGCGAGTTTCTACATTCAGACGCAATAGGAATTTTTGGGTTTGGTCAATCCGTTCGCGAGATATGGGAGTTTGGAGCTAAGAAATGCTTGAGAAGGCAACAAATTTTGAAGAAATGGTTGAGAAGACAACAAATTTTTCGCATTTCTGCTGCTCCAAACGCTGTACCAGAATGGCCTAGGGAAAAAATACACATACCGTTGTAATCGGGCGAGTTTCTACATTCAGACGCAGCAGGAATTTTTGGGTTTGGTCAATCCGTTCGCGAGATATGTGAGTTTGAAGATAAGAAATGCTTGAGAAGGCAACAAATTTTGAAGAAATGGTTGAGAAGACAACAAATTTTTCGCAGTTCTGCTGCTCCAAACGCTTAAACAGAGTGGCCTAGGGAAAAATACACATACCGTTGTAATCGGGTGAGTTTCTACATTCAGACGCAGTAGGAATTTTTGGGTTTGGTCTATCCGTTCGCGAGATATGGGAGTTTGAAGCTAAGAAATGGTTGAGAAGCCAACAAATTTTTCGCACTTCTGCTGCTCCAAACGCTTAACCAGAATGGCCTAGGGAGAAAATACACATACCTTTGTAATCGGGCGAGTTTCTACTTTCAGATGTAGTAGGAATTTTTGGGTTTGGTCAATCCGTTCGCGAGATGTGGGAGTTTGAAGCTAAGAAATGGTTGTGAGGACAACAAATTTTTCGCATTACTGCTGCTCCAAACTCTTAACCAGAATGGACTAGGGACAAAATACACATACCGTTGTAATCGGGCGAGATTCAAGTTTCAGATGTAGTAGGAATTTTTGGGATTGGTTAACCAGTTCGCGAGATGTGGGAGTTTGAAGCTAAGATGTGGTTGAGAAAACAACAAATTTTTCGCACTTCTGCTGCCCCAAACGCTTTACCAGAATGGCCTAGGGAAAAATAGACATACCGTTGTAATCGGGCGAGCTTCTACTTTCAGATGTAATAGAAATTTTTGGGTATGGTCCATCCGTTCGCGAGATGTGGGAGTTTGAAGCAAAGAAATGGTTGAGAAGACAACAAATTTTCCGCACTTCTGCTGCTCCAAACGCTTAACCAGAATGGCCTAGGGAAAAAATACACATTCCGTTGTAATCGGGCGAGTTTCTACATTCAGACGCAATAGGAATATTTGGGATTTGTCAATCCGTTCGCGAGATATGGGAGCTGGAAGCTAAGAAATGGTTGAGAAGGCAACAAATTTTGCGCATTTCAGCTGCTCCAAACGCTTAACCAGAATGGCCTTGGGAAAAAATACACATACCGTTGTTATCGTACGAGTTTCTACTTTCAGACGCAATAGGAATTTTTGGGTTTGGTCAATCCGTTCGCGAGGTATGGGAGTTTGAAGCTAAGAAATGGTTGAGAGGACAACAAATTTTTCGCACTTCTGCTGCTTCAAACGCTTAACCAGAATGGCCCAGGGAAAAAATACACATACCGTTGTAATCGGGCGAGTTTCTACATTCAGACGCAGCAGGAATTTTTGGGTTTGGTCAATCCGTTCGCGAGATGTGGGAGTTTGAAGCTAAGAAATGGTTGAGAAGAGAACAAATTTTTCGCACTTCTGCTGTTCCAAACGCTTAACCAGAGTGGCCTAGGGAAAAATACACATACTGATGTAATCGGGCGAGTTTCTACATTCAGACGCAGCAGGAATTTTTGGGTTTGGTCAATCCGTTCGCGAGATATGGGAGTTTGAAGCTAAGAAATGGTTGAGAAGACAACAAATTTTTCGCATTTCTGCTGCTCCAAACGCTTAACCAGAAAGGACTAGGGAAAAAATACACATACCTTTGTAATCGGGCGAGTTTCTACTTTCAGATGTAGTAGGAATTTCTGGGTTTGGTCAATTCGTTCGCGAGATATGGGAGTTTGATGCTAAGATGTGGTTCAGAAATCAACAAATTTTTCGCACTTCTGCTGCCCCAAACGCTTAACCAGAATGGCCTTGGGAAAAAATACACATACCTTTGTAATCGGGCGAGTTTCTACTTTCAGATATAGTAGGAATTTTTGAGTTTGGTCAATCCGTTCGCGAGATGTGGGAGTTTGAAGCTAAGATGTGGTTGAGAAAACAACAAATTTTTCGCATATCTGCTGCCCCAAACGCTTAACCAGAATGGCCTAGGGAAAAATACACATACCGTTGTAATCGGGCGAGTTTCTACATTCAGATGTAATAGAAATTTTTGGGTTTGGTCAATCCGTTCGCGAGATATGGCAGTTGGAAGCTAAGAAATGGTTGAGAAGGCAACAAATTTTGCGCATATCAGCAGCTCCAAACGCTTAACCAGAATGGCCTTGGGAAAAAATACACATACCGTTGTAATCGGGCGAGTTTCTACATTCAGAAGCAATAGGAATATTTGGGTTTTGTCAATCCGTTCGCGAGATATGGGAGCTGGAAGCTAAGAAATGGTTGAGAAGGCAACAAATTTTGCGCATTTCAGCTGCTCCAAACGCATATCCAGAATGGCCTTGGGAAAAAATACACATACCGTTGTAATCGGGCGAGCTTCTACTTTCATATGTAATAGAAATTTTTGGGTTTGGTCAATCCGTTCGCGAGATATGGGAGTTGGAAGCTAATAAATGGTTAAGAAGGCAACAAATTTTTCGCATTTCAGCTGCTCCAAACGCTTAACCAGAATGGCCTTGGGAAAAAATAAACATACCGTTGTAATCGGGCGAGTTTCTACATTCAGACGCAATAGGAATTTTTGGGTTTGGTCAATCCGTTCGCGAGATATGGGAGTTGGAAGCTAAGAAATGGTTGAGAAGGCAACAAATTTTGCGCATTTCAGCTGCTCCAAACGCTAAACCAGAATGGCCTTGGGAAAAAATACACATACCGTTGTTATCGTACGAGTTTCTATTATACTTTCAGACACAATAGGAATTTTTGGGTTTGGACAATCCGTTCGCGTGATATGGGAGTTTGAAGCTAAGAAATGGTTGAGAAGACAACAAATTTTTCGCAATTCTGCTGCTCCAAACGCTTAACCAGAATGGGCTAGGGAAAAAATACACACACCGTTGTAATCGGGCGAGTTTCTACATTCAGACGCAGCAGGAATTTTTGGGTTTGGTCAACTCGTTCGCGAGATATGGGAGTTTGATGCTAAGATGTGGTTCAGAAAACAACAAATTTTTCGCACTTCTGCTGCACCAAACGCTTAACCAGAACGGCCTAGGGAGAAAATACACATACCGTTGTAATCGGGCTAGTTTCTACTTTCAGATGTAGTAGGAGTTTTTGGGTTTGGTCAATCCGTTCGCGAGATGTGGGAGTTTGAAGCTAAGAACTGGTTGAGAAGACAACAAATTTTCCGCACTTCTGCTGCTCCAAACGCTTAACCAGAATGCCCTAGGGAAAAAATACACATACCGTTGTAATCGGGCGAGTTTCTATATTCAGATGTAGTAGGAATTTTTGGGTTTGGTCAATCCGTTCGCGAGATGTGGGAGTTTGAAGCTACGAAAGGTTGACAAGGCAACAAATTTTTCGCACTTCTGCTGCTCCAATCGCTTAACCAGAATGGCCTAGGGAAAAATACACATGCCATTGTAATCGGGCGAGCTTCTACTTTCATATGTAATAGAAATTTTTGGGTTTGGTCAATCCGTTCGCGAGATATGGGAGTTGGAAGCTAATAAATGGTTAAGAAGGCAACAAATTTTTCGCATTTCAGCTGCTCCAAACGCTTAACCAGAATGGCCTTGGGAAAAAATACACATACCGTTGTAATCGGGCGAGTTTCTACATTCAGACGCAATAGGAATTTTTGGGTTTGGTCAATCCGTTCGCGAGATATGGGAGTTGGAAGCTAAGAAATGGTTGAGAAGGCAACAAATTTTGCGCATTTCAGCTGCTCCAAACGCTAAACCAGAATGGCCTTGGGAAAAAATACACATACCGTTGTTATCGTACGAGTTTCTATTATACTTTCAGACGCAATAGGAATTTTTGGGTTTGGACAATCCGTTCGCGAGATATGGGAGTTTGAAGCTAAGAAATGGTTGAGAAGACAACAAATTTTTCGCAATTCTGCTGCTCCAAACGCTTAACCAGAATGGCCTTGGGAAAAAATACACATACAGTTGTAATCGGGCTAGTTTCTACTTTCAGATATAGTAGGAATTTTTGGGTTTGGTCAATCCGTTCGCGAGATGTGGGAGTTTGAAGCTAAGAACTGGTTGAGAAGACAACAAATTTTCCGCACTTCTGCTGCTCCAAACGCTTAACCAGAATGCCCTAGGGAAAAAATACACATACCGTTGTAATCGGGCGAGTTTCTATATTCAGATGTAGTAGGAATTTTTGGGTTTGGTCAATCCGTTCGCGAGATGTGGGAGTTTGAAGCTAAGAAAGGTTGACAAGGCAACAAATTTTTCGCACTTCTGCTGCTCCAATCGCTTAACCAGAATGGCCTAGGGAAAAATACACATGCCGTTGTAATCGGGCGAGCTTCTACTTTCATATGTAATAGAAATTTTTGGGTTTGGTCAATCCGTTCGCGAGATATGGGAGTTGGAAGCTAATAAATGGTTAAGAAGGCAACAAATTTTTCGCATTTCAGCTGCTCCAAACGCTTAACCAGAATGGCCTTGGGAAAAAATACACATACCGTTGTAATCGGGCGAGTTTCTACATTCAGACGCAATAGGAATTTTTGGGTTTGGTCAATCCGTTCGCGAGATATGGGAGTTTGAAGCTAAGAAATGGTTGAGAAGGCAACAAATTTTTCGCACTTCTGCTGCCCCAAACGCTTAACCAGAATGGCCTTGGGAAAAAATACACATACCGTTGTTATCGTACGAGTTTCTAATTTCAGACGCAATAGGAATTTTTGGGTTTGGTCTATCCGTTCGCGAGATATGGGAGTTTGAAGCTAAGAAATGGTTGAGAGGACAACAAATTTTTCGCATTTCTGCTGCTTCAAACGCTTAACCAGAATGGCCTAGGGAAAAAATACACATACCGTTGTAATCGGGCGAGTTTCTACATTCAGACGCAGCAGGAATTTTTGGGTTCGGTCAATCCGTTCGCGAGATATGGGAGTTTGAAGCTAAAATGTGGTTGAGAAAACAACAAATTTTTCGCACTTCTGCTGCTCCAAACGCTTAACCAGAACGGCCTAGGGAAAAAATACACATACAGTTGTAATCGGGCTAGTTTCTACTTTCAGATATAGTAGGAATTTTTGGGTTTGGTCAATCCGTTCGCGAGATGTGGCAGTTTGAAGCTAAGAAATGGTTGAGAAGACAACAAATTTTTCGCACTTCTGCTGCTCCAAACGCTTAACCAGAATGGCCTAGGGAAAAAATACACATACCGTTGTAATCGGGCGAGTTTCTACTTTCAGATGTAGTAGGATATTTTTGGGTTTGGTCAATCCGTTCGCGAGATGTGTGAGTTTGAAGCTAAGATGTGGTTGAGAAAACAACAAATTTTTCGCACTTCTGCTGCTCCAATCGCTTAACCAGAAAGGCCTAGGGAAAAATACACATGCCGTTGTAATCGGGCGAGCTTCTACTTTCATATGTAATAGAAATTTTTGGGTTTGTTCAATCCGTTCGCGAGATATGGGAGTTGGAAGCTAATAAATGGTTAAGAAGGCAACAAATTTTTCGCATTTCAGCTGCTCCAAACGCTTAACCAGAATGGCCTTGGGAAAAAATACACATACCGTTGTAATCGGGCGAGTTTGTACATTCAGACGCAATAGGAATTTTTGGGTTTGGTCAATCCGTTCGCGAGATATGGGAGTTGGAAGCTAAGAAATGGTTGGGAAGGCAACAAATTTTGCGCATTTCAGCTGCTCCAAACGCTAAACCAGAATGGCCTTGGGAAAAAATACACATACCGTTGTTATCGTACGAGTTTCTATTATACTTTCAGACGCAATAGGAATTTTTGGGTTTGGACAATCCGTTCGCGAGATATGGGAGTTTGAAGCTAAGAAATGGTTGAGAAGACAACAAATTTTTCGCAATTCTGCTGCTCCAAACGCTTAACCAGAATGGGCTAGGGAGAAAATACACACACCGTTGTAATCGGGCGAGTTTCTACATTCAGACGCAGCTGGAATTTTTGGGTTCGGTCAATCCGTTCGCGAGATATGGGAGTTTGAAGCAAAGAAATGGTTGAGAAGACAACAAATTTTTCGTACTTCTGCTGCTCCAAACGCTTAACCAGAATGGCCTAGGGAAAAAATACACATACCGTTGTAATCGGGCGAGTTTCTACATTCAGAAGCAATAGGAATATTTGGGTTTTGTCAATCCGTTCGCGAGATATGGGAGCTGGAAGCTAAGAAATGGTTGAGAAGCCAACAAATTTTGCGCATTTCAGCTGCTCCAAACGCTTATCCAGAATGGCCTTGGGAAAAAATACACATACCGTTGTTATCGTACGAGTTTCTAATTTCAGACGCAATAGGAATTTTTGGGTTTGGTCTATCCGTTCGCGAGATATGGGAGTTTGAAGCTAAGAAATGGTTGAGAGAACAACAAATTTTTCGCATTTCTGCTGCTTCAAACGCTTAACCAGAATGGCCTAGGGAAAAAATACACATACCGTTGTAATCGGGCGAGTTTCTACATTCAGACGCAGCTGGAATTTTTGGGTTCGGTCAATCCGTTCGCGAGATATGGGAGTTTGAAGCTAAAATGTGGTTGAGAAAACAACAAATTTTTCGCACTTCTGCTGCTCCAAACGCTTAACCAGAACGGCCTAGGGAAATAATACACATACAGTTGTAATCGGGCTAGTTTCTACTTTCAGATATAGTAGGAATTTTTGGGTTTGGTCAATCCGTTCGCGAGATGTGGCAGTTTGAAGCTAAGGAATGGTTGAGAAGACAACAAATTTTTCACATTTCTGCTGCTCCAAACGCTTAACCAGAATGGCCTAGTGAAAAAATACACATACCTTTGTAATCGGGCGAGTATCTACTTTCAGATATAGTAGGAATTTTTGGGTTTGATCAATCCGTTCGCGAGATGTGGGAGTTTGAAGCTAAGAAATGTTTGAGAAGACAACAAATTTTTCGCACTTCTGCTCCTCCAAACGCTTAACCAGAATGGCCTAGGGAAAAATACACATACCGTTGTAATCGGGCGAGTTTCTACTTTCAGATGTAGTAGGATATTTTTGGGTTTGGTCAATCCGTTCGCGAGATGTGTGAGTTTGAAGCTAAGAAATGGTTGAGAAGACAACAAATTTTTCGCACTTCTGCTGCTCCAAACGCTTAACCAGAATGGCCTAGGGAAAAAATACACATACCGTTGTAATCGGGCGAGTTTCTACTTTCAGATGTAGTAGGATATTTTCGGGTTTTGTCAATCCGTTCGCGAGATGTGGGAGTTTGAAGCTAAGATGTGGTTGAGAAAACAACAAATTTTTCGCACTTCTGCTGCTCCAATCGCTTAACCAGAATGGCCTAGGGAAAAATACACATGCCGTTGTAATCGGGCGAGCTTCTACTTTCATATGTAATAGAAATTTTTGGGTTTGGTCAATCCGTTCGCGAGATATGGGAGTTGGAAGCTAATAAATGGTTAAGAAGGCAACAAATTTTTCGCATTTCAGCTGCTCCAAACGCTGAACCAGACTGGCCTTGGGAAAAAATACACATACCGTTGTAATCGGGCGAGTTTCTACATTCAGACGCAATAGGAATTTTTGGGTTTGGTCAATCCGTTCGCGAGATATGGGAGTTGGAAGCTAAGAAATGGTTGAGAAGGCAACAAATTTTGCGCATTTCAGCTGCTCCAAACGCTAAACCAGAATGGCCTTGGGAAAAAATACACATACCGTTGTTATCGTACGAGTTTCTATTATACTTTCAGACGCAATAGGAATTTTTGGGTTTGGACAATCCGTTCGCGAGATATGGGAGTTTGAAGCTAAGAAATGGTTGAGAAGACAACAAATTTTTCGCAATTCTGCTGCTCCAAACGCTTAACCAGAATGGGCTAGGGAAAAAATACACACACCGTTGTAATCGGGCGAGTTTCTACATTCAGACGCAGCAGGAATTTTTGGGTTTGTTCAACTCGTTCGCGAGATATGGGAGTTTGATGCTAAGATGTGGTTCAGAAAACAACAAATTTTTCGCACTTCTGCTGCACCAAACGCTTAACCAGAACGGCCTAGGGAGAAAATACACATACCGTTGTAATCGGGCTAGTTTCTACTTTCAGATGTAGTAGGAGTTTTTGGGTTTGGTCAATCCGTTCGCGAGATGTGGGAGTTTGAAGCTAAGAACTGGTAGAGAAGACAACAAATTTTTCGCACTTCTGCTCCTCCAAACGCTTAACCAGAATGGCCTAGGGAAAAATACACATACCGTTGTAATCGGGCGAGTTTCTACATTCAGACGCAGCAGGAATTTTTGGGTTTTGTCAATCCGTTCGCTAGATATGGGAGTTTGAAGCTAAGAAATGGTTGAGAAGACAACAAATTTTTCGCACTTCTGCTGCTCCAAACGCTTAACCAGAATGGCCTAGGGAAAAAATACACATGCCGTTGTAATCGGGCGAGTTTCTACATTCAGACGCAATAGGAATTTTTGGGTTTGGTCAATCCGTTCGCGAGATATGGGAGATTGGAGCTAAGAAATGCTTGAGAAGGCAACAAATTTTGAAGAAATGGTTGAGAAGACAACAAATTTTTCGCATTTCTGCTGCTCCAAACGCTGAACCAGAATGGCCTGGGGAAAAAATACACATACCGTTGTAATCGGGCGAGTTTCTACATTCAGACGCAGCAGGAATTTTTGGGTTTGGTCAATCCGTTCGCGAGATATGGGAGTTTGAAGCTAAGAAATGGTTGAGAAGCCAACAAATTTTTCGCACTTCTGCTGCTCCAAACGCTTAACCAGAATGGCCTAGGGAGAAAATACACATACCTTTGTAATCGGGCGAGTTTCTACTTTCAGATGTAGTAGGAATTTTTGGGTTTGGTCAATCCGTTCGCGAGATGTGGGAGTTTGAAGCTAAGAAATGGTTGAGAGGACAACAAATTTTTCGCATTACTGCTGCTCCAAACTCTTAACCAGAATGGTCTAGGGACAAAATACACATACCGTTGTAATCGGGCGAGATTCAAGTTTCAGATGTAGTAGGAATTTTTGGGATTGGTTAACCAGTTCGCGAGATGTGGGAGTTTGAAGCTAAGATGTGGTTGAGAAAACAACAAATTTTTCGCACTTCTGCTGCCCCAAACGCTTAACCGGAATGGCCTAGGGAAAAATAGACATACCGTTGTAATCGGGCGAGCTTCTACTTTCAGATGTAATAGAAATTTTTGGGTATGGTCAATCCGTTCGCGAGATGTGGCAGTTTGAAGCTAAGAAATGGTTGAGAAGACAACAAATTTTTCGCATTTCTGCTGCTCCAAACGCTTAACCAGAATGGACTAGGGAAAAAATACACATACCTTTGCAATCGGGCGAGTTTCTACTTTCAGACGCAATAGGAATATTTGGGATTTGTCAATCCGTTCGCGAGATATGGGAGCTGGAAGCTAAGAAATGGTTGAGAAGGCAACAAATTTTGCGCATTTTAGCTGCTCCAAACGCTTAACCAGAATGGCCTTGGGAAAAAATACACATTCCGTTGTAATCGGGCGAGTTTCTACATTCAGATGTAATAGAAATTTTTGGGTTTGGTCAATCCGTTCGCGAGATATGGCAGTTGGAAGCTAAGAAATGGTTGAGAAGGCAACAAATTTTGCGCATATCAGCAGCTCCAAACGCTTAACCAGAATGGCCTTGGGAAAAAATACACATACCTTTGTAATCGGGCGAGTTTCTACTTTCAGATATAGTAGGAATTTTTGGGTTTGGTCAATCCGTTCGCGAGATGTGGCAGTTTGAATCTAAGAAATGGTTGAGAAGACAACAAATTTTTCGCATTTCTGCTGCTTCAAACGCTTAACCAGAATGGACTAGGGAAAAAATACACATACCTTTGTAATCGGGCGAGTTTCTACTTTCAGATGTAGTAGGAACTTTTGGGTTTGATCAATGCGTTCGCGAGATGTGGGAGTTTGAAGCAAAGAAATGGTTGAGAAGACAACAAATTTTTCGCACTTCTACTGCTCCAAACGCTTAACCAGAATGGCCTAGGGAAAAAATACACATACCGTTGTAATCGGGCGAGTTTCTACATTCAGAAGCAATAGGAATATTTGGGTTTTGTCAATCCGTTCGCGAGATATGGGAGCTGGAAGCTAAGAAATGGTTGAGAAGGCAACAAATTTTGCGCATTTCAGCTGCTCCAAACGCTTATCCAGAATGGCCTTGGGAAAAAATACACATACCGTTGTTATCGTACGAGTTTCTAATATCAGACGCAATAGGAATTTTTGGGTTTGGTCTATCCGTTCGCGAGATATGGGAGTTTGAAGCTAAGAAATGGTTGAGAGGACAACAAATTTGTCGCACTTCTGCTGCATCAAACGCTTAACCAGAATGGCCTAGGGAAAAAATACACATACCGTTGTAATCGGGCGAGTTTCTACATTCAGACGCAGCAGGAATTTTTGGGTTCGGTCAATCCGTTCGCGAGATATGGGAGTTTGAAGCTAAAATGTGGTTGAGAAAACAACAAATTTTTCGCACTTCTGCTGCTCCAAACGCTTAACCAGAACGGCCTAGGGAAAAAATACACATACCGTTGTAATCGGGCGAGTTTCTACATTCAGACGCAGCAGGAATTTTTGGGTTTTGTCAATCCATTCGCTAGATATGGGAGTTTGAAGCTAAGAAATGGTTGAGAAGACAACAAATTTTTCGCACTTCTGCTGCTCCAAACGCTTAACCAGAATGGCCTAGGGAAAAAATACACATACCGTTGTAATCGGGCGAGTTTCTACTTTCAGATGTAGTAGGATATTTTTGGGTTTGGTCAATCCGTTCGCGAGATGTGGGAGTTTGAAGCTAAGATGTGGTTGAGAAAACAACAAATTTTTCGCACTTCTGCTGCTCCAATCGCTTAACCAGAATGGCCTAGGGAAAAATACACATGCCGTTGTAATCGGGCGAGCTTCTACTTTCATATGTAATAGAAATTTTTGGGTTTGGTCAATCCGTTCGCGAGATATGGGAGTTGGAAGCTAATAAATGGTTAAGAAGGCAACAAATTTTTCGCATTTCAGCTGCTCCAAACGCTTAACCAGAATGGCCTAGTGAAAAAATACACATACCTTTGTAATCGGGCGAGTTTCTACTTTCAGATATAGTAGGAATTTTTGGGTTTGATCAATCCGTTCGCGAGATGTGGGAGTTTGAAGCTAAGAAATGTTTGAGAAGACAACAAATTTTTCGCACTTCTGCTGCACCAAACGCTTAACCAGAATGGCCTAGGGAAAAATACACATACCGTTGTAATCGGGCGAGTTTCTACATTCAGACGCAGCAGGAATTTTTGGGTTTTGTCAATCCGTTCGCTAGATATGGGAGTTTGAAGCTAAGAAATGGTTGAGAAGACAACAAATTTTTCGCACTTCTGCTGCTCCAAACGCTTAACCAGAATGGCCTAGGGAAAAAATACACATACCGTTGTAATCGGGCGGGTTTCTATATTCAGATGTAGTAGGAATTTTTGGGTTTGGTCAATCCGTTCGCGAGATGTGGGAGTTTGAAGCTAAGAAAGGTTGACAAGGCAACAAATTTTTCGCACTTCTGCTGCTCCAAACGCTTAACCAGAATGGCCTAGGGAGAAAATACACATACCGTTGTAATCGGGCGGGTTTCTACTTTCAGATGTGGTAGGATATTTTTGGGTTTGGTCAATCCGTTCGCGAGATGTGGGAGTTTGAAGCTAAGATGTGGTTGAGAAAACAACAAATTTGTCGCACTTCTGCTGCTCCAAACGCTTAACCAGAATGGCCTAGGGAAAAATACACATGCCGTTGTAATCGGGCGAGTTTCTACATTCAGACGCAGCAGGAATTTTTGGGTTTGGTCAATCCGTTCGGGAGATATGGGAGTTGCAAGCTCAGAAATGGTTGAGAAGGCAACAAATTTTTCGCACTACTGCTGCTCCAAACGCTTAACCAGAATGTCCTAGGGGAAAAATACACATACCGTTGTAATCGTACGAGTTTCACAATTCAGACGCAGCAGAAATTTTTGTGTTTGGTCAACCCGTTCGCTAGATATGGGAGTTTGAAGCTAAGAAATGCTTGAGAAGGCAACAAATTTTTCGCACTTCGGCTGCTCCAAACGCTTAACCAGAATGGCCTAGGGAGAAAATACACATACCGTTGTAATCGGGCGAGTTTCTAAATTCAGACGCAATAGGAACTTTTGGGATTGGTCAATCCGTTCGCTAGATATGGGAGTTTGAAGCTAAGAAATGCTTGAGAAGGCAACAAATTTTTCGCACTTCGGCTGCTCCGAACGCTTAACCAGAATGGCCTAGGGAGAAAATACACATACCGTTGTAATCGGGCGAGTTTCTACATTCAGACGCAATAGGAACTTTTGGGATTGGTCAATCCGTTCGCGAGATATGGGAGTTGGAAGCTAAGAAATGGTTGAGAAGGCAACAAATTTTTCGCAATTCTGCTGCTCCAAACGCTTAACAAGAATGGCCTAGTGAAAAAATACACATACCGTTGTAATCGGGCGAGTTTCTACTTTCAGATATAGTAGGAATTTTTGTGTTTGGTCAATCCGTTCGCGAGATTTGGGAGTTTGAAGCTAAGAAATGGTTGAGAAGGCAACAAATTTTTCGCACTTCTGCTGCCCCAAACGCTTAACCAGAACGGCCAAGGGAAAAAATACACATAACGTTGTAATCGGGCGAGTTTCTACATTCAGACGCAGCAGGAATTTTTGTGTTTGGTCAACCCGTTCGCTAGATATGGGAGTTTGAAGCTAAGAAATGCTTGAGAAGGCAACAAATTTTTCGCACTTCGGCTGCTCCAAACGCTTAACCAGAATGGCCTTGGGAGAAAATACACATACCGTTGTAATCGGGCGAGTTTCTACATTCAGACGCAATAGGAACTTTTGGGATTGGTCAATCCGTTCGCGAGATATGGGAGTTGGAAGCTACGAAATGGTTGAGAAGGCAACAAATTTTTCGCAATTCTGCTGCTCCAAACGCTTAACCAGAATGGCCTAGTGAAAAAATACACATACCTTTGTAATCGGGCGAGTTTCTACTTTCAGATATAGTAGGAATTTTTGGGTTTGATCAATCTGTTCGCGAGATGTGGGAGTTTGAAGCTAAGAAATGTTTGAGAAGACAACAAATTTTTCGCACTTCTGCTCCTCCAAACGCTTAACCAGAACGGCCTAGGGAAAAAATACACATACCGTTGTAATCGGGCGAGTTTCTACATTCAGACGCAGCAGGAATTTTTGGGTTTTGTCAATCCGTTCGCTAGATATGGGAGTTTGAAGCTAAGAAATGGTTGAGAAGACAACAAATTTTTCGCACTTCTGCTGCTCCAAACGCTTAACCAGAATGGCCTAGGGAAAAAATACACATACCGTTGTAATCGGGCGAGTTTCTACTTTCAGATGTAGTAGGATATTTTTGGGTTTGGTCAATCCGTTCGCGAGATGTGGGAGTTTGAAGCTAAGATGTGGTTGAGAAAACAACAAGTTTTTCGCACTTCTGCTGCTCCAATCGCTTAACCAGAATGGCCTAGGGAAAAATACACATGCCGTTGTAATCGGGCGAGCTTCTACTTTCATATGTAATAGAAATTTTTGGGTTTGGTCAATCCGTTCGCGAGATATGGGAGTTGGAAGCTAATAAATGGTTAAGAAGGCAACAAATTTTTCGCATTTCAGCTGCTCCAAACGCTTAACCAGAATGGCCTAGTGAAAAAATACACATACCTTTGTAATCGGGCGAGTTTCTACTTTCAGATATAGTAGGAATTTTTGGGTTTGATCAATCCGTTCGCGAGATGTGGGAGTTTGAAGCTAAGAAATGTTTGAGAAGACAACAAATTTTTCGCACTTCTGCTGCTCCAAACGCTTAACCAGAATGGCCTAGGGAAAAATACACATACCGTTGTAATCGGGCGAGTTTCTACATTCAGACGCAGCAGGAATTTTTGGGTTTTGTCAATCCGTTCGCTAGATATGGGAGTTTGAAGCTAAGAAATGGTTGAGACGACAACAAATTTTTCGCACTTCTGCTGCTCCAAACGCTTAACCAGAATGGCCTACGGAAAAAATACACATACCGTTGTAATCGGGCGGGTTTCTATATTCAGATGTAGTAGGAATTTTTGGGTTTGGTCAATCCGTTCGCGAGATGTGGGAGTTTGAAGCTAAGAAGGTTGACAAGGCAACAAATTTTTCGCACTTCTGCTGCTCCAAACGCTTAACCAGAATGGCCTAGGGAAAAATACACATACCGTTGTAATCGGGCGAGTTTCTACATTCAGACGCAATAGGAATTTTTGGGTTTGGTCAATCCGTTCGCGAGATATGGGAGTTTGGAGCTAAGAAATGCTTGAGAAGGCAACAAATTTTGAAGAAATGGTTGAGAAGACAACAAATTTTTCGCATTTCTGCTGCTCCAAACGCTGAACCAGAATGGCCTGGGGAAAAAATACACATAACGTTGTAATCGGGCGAGTTTCTACATTCAGACGCAGCAGGAATTTTTGGGTTTGGTCAATCCGTTCGCGAGATATGGGAGTTTGAAGATAAGAAATGCTTGAGAAGGCAACAAATTTTGAAGAAATGGTTGAGAAGACCACAAATTTTTCGCACGTCTGCTGCTCCAAACGCTTAAACAGAGTGGCCTAGGGAAAAATACACAAACCGTTGTAATCGGGTGAGTTTCTACATTCAGACGCAGTAGGAATTTTTGGGTTTGGTCTATCCGTTCGCGAGATATGGGAGTTTGAAGCTAAGAAATGGTTGAGAAGGCAACAAATTTTTCGCACTTCTGCTGCTCCAAACGCTTAACCAGAATGGCCTAGGGAGAAAATACACATACCGTTGTAATCGGGCGGGTTTCTACTTTCAGATGTAGTAGGATATTTTTGGGTTTGGTCAATCCGTTCGCGAGATGTGGGAGTTTGAAGCTAAGATGTGGTTGAGAAAACAACAAATTTGTCGCACTTCTGCTGCTCCAAACGCTTAACCAGAATGGCCTAGGGAAAAATACACATGCCGTTGTAATCGGGCGAGTTTCTACATTCAGACGCAGCAGGAATTTTTGGGTTTGGTCAATCCGTTCGGGAGATATGGGAGTTGCAAGCTCAGAAATGGTTGAGAAGGCAACAAATTTTTCGCACTACTGCTGCTCCAAACGCTTAACCAGAATGTCCTAGGGGAAAAATACACATACCGTTGTAATCGTACGAGTTTCACAATTCAGACGCAGCAGAAATTTTTGTGTTTGGTCAACCCGTTCGCTAGATATGGGAGTTTGAAGCTAAGAAATGCTTGAGAAGGCAACAAATTTTTCGCACTTCGGCTGCTCCAAACGCTTAACCAGAATGGCCTAGGGAGAAAATACACATACCGTTGTAATCGGGCGAGTTTCTACATTCAGACGCAATAGGAACTTTTGGGATTGGTCAATCCGTTCGCTAGATATGGGAGTTTGAAGCTAAGAAATGCTTGAGAAGGCAACAAATTTTTCGCACTTCGGCTGCTCCAAACGCTTAACCAGAATGGCCTAGGGAGAAAATACACATACCGTTGTAATCGGGCGAGTTTCTACATTCAGACGCAATAGGAACTTTTGGGATTGGTCAATCCGTTCGCGAGATATGGGAGTTGGAAGCTAAGAAATGGTTGAGAAGGCAACAAATTTTTCGCAATTCTGCTGCTCCAAACGCTTAACCAGAATGGCCTAGTGAAAAAATACACATACCGTTGTAATCGGGCGAGTTTCTACTTTCAGATATAGTAGGAATTTTTGTGTTTGGTCAATCCGTTCGCGAGATTTGGGAGTTTGAAGCTAAGAAATGGTTGAGAAGGCAACAAATTTTTCGCACTTCTGCTGCCCCAAACGCTTAACCAGAACGGCCAAGGGAAAAAATACACATAACGTTGTAATCGGGCGAGTTTCTACATTCAGACGCAGCAGGAATTTTTGTGTTTGGTCAACCCGTTCGCTAGATATGGGAGTTTGAAGCTAAGAAATGCTTGAGAAGGCAACAAATTTTTCGCACTTCGGCTGCTCCAAACGCTTAACCAGAATGGCCTAGGGAGAAAATACACATACCGTTGTAATCGGGCGAGTTTCTACATTCAGACGCAATAGGAACTTTTGGGATTGGTCAATCCGTTCGCGAGATATGGGAGTTGGAAGCTACGAAATGGTTGAGAAGGCAACAAATTTTTCGCAATTCTGCTGCTCCAAACGCTTAACCAGAATGGCCTAGTGAAAAAATACACATACCTTTGTAATCGGGCGAGTTTCTACTTTCAGATATAGTAGGAATTTTTGGGTTTGATCAATCTGTTCGCGAGATGTGGGAGTTTGAAGCTAAGAAATGTTTGAGAAGACAACAAATTTTTCGCACTTCTGCTCCTCCAAACGCTTAACCAGAATGGCCTAGGGAAAAATACACATACCGTTGTAATCGGGCGAGTTTCTACATTCAGATGTAGTACGAATTTTTGGGTTTGGTCAATCCGTTCGCGAGATGTGGGAGTTTAAAGCTGAGAAATGGTTGAGAAGGCAACAAATTTTTCGCACTTCTGCTGCTCCAAACGCTTAATCAGAATGGACTAGGGAAAAAATACACATACCGTTGTAATCGGGCGAGTTTCTAGATTCAGACGCAGCAGGAATTTTTGGGTTTGGTCAATCCGTTCGCTAGATATGGGAGTTTGAAGCTAAGAAATGGTTGAGAAGACAACAAATTTTTCGCAATTCTGCTGCTCCAAACGCTTAACCAGAATGTCCTAGGGGAAAAATACACATACCGTTGTAATCGTACGAGTTTCACAATTCAGACGCAGCAGGAATTTTTGGGATTGGTCAATCCGTTCGCGAGATGTGGCAGTTTGAAGCTAAGAAATAGTTGAGAAGACAACAAATTTTTCGCATTTCTGCTGATCCAAACGCTTAACCAGTATGGACTAGGGAAAAAATACACATACCTTTGTAATCGGGCGAGTTTCTACTTTCAGATGTAGTAGGAATTTTTGGGTTTGATCAATCCGTTCGCGAGATGTGGGAGTTTGAAGCTAAGAAATGGTTGAGAAGACAACAAATTGTTCGCACTTCTGCTGCTCCAAACGCTTAACCAGAGTGGCCTAGGGAAAAATGCACACACTGTTGTAATCGGGCGAGTTTCTACATTCAGACGCAGTAGGAATTGTGGGGTTTGGTCAATCCGTTCGCGAGATATAGGAGTTTGAAGCTAAGAAATGGTTGAGAAGGCAACAAATTTTTCGCACATCTGCTGCTCCAAACGCTTAACCAGAATGGCCTAGGGAAAAAATACACATACCGTTGTAATCGGGCGAGTTTCTACATTCAGACGCAATAGGAATTTTTGGGTTTGGTCAATCCGTTCGCGAGATATGGGAGTTGGAAGCCAAGAAATGGTTGAGAAGGCAACAAATTTTTCGCACTTCTACTGCCCCAAACGCTTAACCAGAACGGCCTAGGGAAAAAATACACATACCGTTGTAATCGGGCAAGTTTCTGCATTCAGACGCAGCAGGAATTTTTGGGTGTGGTCAATCCGTTCGCGCGATATGGGAGTTTGAAGCTAAGAAATGTTTGAGAAGGCAACAAATTTTTCGCACTTCTGCTGCTCCAAACGCTTAACCAGAATGGCCTAGGGAAAAATACACATACCGTTGTAATCGGGCGAGTTTCTACATTCAGATGTAGTAGGAATTTTTGGGTTTGGTCAATCCGTTCGCGAGATATGGGAGTTTGAAGCTAAGAAATGGTTGAGAAGACAACAAATTTTTCGCACTTCTGATGCTCCAAACGCTTAACCAGAATGGCCTAGTGAGAAAATACACATACCTTTGTAATCGGGCGAGTTTCTACTTTCAGATATAGTAGGAATTTTTGGGTTTGATCAATCCGTTCGCGAGATGTGGGAGTTTGAAGCTAAGAAATGTTTGAGAAGGCAACAAATTTTTCGCACTTCTGCTCCTCCAAACGCTTAACCAGAATGGCCTAGGGAAAAATACACATACCGTTGTAATCGGGCGAGTTTTTACATTCAGATGTAGTAGGAACTTTTGGGTTTGGTCAATCCGTTCGCGAGATGTGGGAGTTTGAAGCTGAGAAATGGTTGAGAAGGCAACAAATTTTTCGCACTTCTGCTGCTCCAAACGCTTAATCAGAATGGCCTAGGGAAAAAATACACATACCTTTGTAATCGGGCGAGTTTCTACATTCAGACGCAGTAGGAATTTTGGGGTTTGGTCAATCCATTCGCGAGATATAGGAGTTTGAAGCTAAGAAATGGTTGAGAAGGCAACAAATTTTTCGCACTTCTGCTGCTCCAAACGCTTAACCAGAATGGCCTAGGGAGAAAACACACATACCTTTGTAATCGGGCGAGTTTCTTCTTTCAGACGCAGCAGGAATTTTTGGGTTTGGTCAATCCGTTCGCGAGATATGGGTGTTTGAAGCTAAGAAATGCTTGAGAAGCAAACAAATTTTTGCACTTCTGTTGCTCCAAACGCTTAATCAGAATGGCCTAGTGAAAAAATACACATACCTTTGTAATCGGGCGAGTTTCTACTTTCAGATGTAGTAGGAATTTTTGGGCTTGGTCAATCCGTTCGCGAGATGTGGGAGTTTGAAGCTAAGAAATGGTTGAGAAGACAACAAATTTTTCGCAGTTCTGCTGCCCCAAACGCTTAACCAGAACGGCCTAGGGAAAAAATACACATACTGTTGTAATCGGGCGAGTTTCTACATTCAGATGTAGTAGGAATTTTTGGTTTTGGTCAATCCGTTCGCGAGATGTGGGAGTTTGAAGCTAAGAAATGGTTGAGAAGACAACAAATTTTTCGCACTTCTGCTGCTCCAAACGCTTAACCAGAATGGCCTAGGGAAAAAATACACATACCGTTGTAATCGGGCGAGTTTCTACATTCAGACGCAATAGGAATTTTTGGGTTTGGTCAATCTCTTCGCGACATATGGGAGTTGGAAGCCAAGAAATGGTTGAGAAGGCAACAAATTTTGCGCATTTCAGCTGCTCCAAACGCTTAACCAGAATGGCCTTTGGAAAAAATACACATACCGTTGTTATCGTACGAGTTTCTACTTTCAGACGCAATAGGAATTTTTGGGTTTGGTAAATCCGTTCGCGAGATGCGGGAGTTTGAAGCTAAGAAATGGTTGAGAAGACAACAAATTTTTCGCACTTCTGCTCCTCCAAACGCTTAACTAGAATGGCCTAGGGAAAAATACACATACCGTTGTAATCGGGCGAGTTTCTACATTCAGATGTAGTAGGAATTTTTGGGTTTGGTCAATCCGTTCGCGAGATGTGGGAGTTAGAAGCTGAGAAACGGTTGAGAAGGCAACTAATTTTTCGCACTTCTGCTGCTCCAAACGCTTAATCAGAATGGCCTAGGGAAAAAATACACATACCGTTGTAATCGGGCGAGTTTCTACATTCAGACGCAGCAGGAATTTTTGGGTTTGGTCAATCCGTTCGCGAGATACGGGAGTTTGAAGCTAAGAAATGGTAGAGAAGACAACAAATTTTTCGCACTTCTGCTGCTCCAAACGCTTAACCAGAATGGCCTAGGGAAAAAATACACATACCGTTGTAATCGGACGAGTTTCTACTTTCAGATGTAGTAGGATATTTTTGGGTTTGGTCAATCCGTTCGCGAGATGTGGGAGTTTGAAGCTAAGATGTGGTTGAGAAAACAACAAATTTTTCGCACTTCTGCTGCTCCAATCGCTTAACCAGAATGGCCTAGGGAAAAATACACATGCCGTTGTAATCGGGCGAGCTTCTACATTCATATGTAATAGAAATTTTTGCGTTTGGTCAATCCGTTCGCGAGATATGGGAGTTGGAAGCTAATAAATGGTTGAGAAGGCAACAAATTTTTCGCACTTCTGTTACCCCAAACGCTTAACCAGAACGGCCTAGGGAAAAAATACACATACCGTTGTAATCGGGCAAGTTTCTACATTCAGACGCAGCAGCAATTTTTGGGTGTGGTCAATCCGTTCGCGCGATATGGGAGTTTGAAGCTAAGAAATGTTTGAGAAGGCAATAAATTTTTCGCACTTCTGCTGCTCCAAACGCTTAACCAGAATGGCCTAGGGAAAAATACACATGCCGTTGTAATCGGGCGAGATTCTACTTTCATATGTAATAGAAATTTTTGGGTGTGGTCAATCCGTGCGCGAGATATGGGAGTTTGAAGCTAAGAAATGCTTGAGAAGGCAACAAATTTTTCGCACTTCTGCTGCTCCAAACTCTTAACCAGAATGGCCTAGAAAAAAAAATACACATACGGTTGTAATCGGGCGAGTTTCTACATTCAGACGCAATAGGAATTTTTGGGTTTGGTCAATCCGTTCGCGAGATATGGGAGTTGGAAGCCAAGAAATGGTTGAGAAGGCAACAAATTTTGCGCATTTCAGCTGCTCCAAACGCTTAACCAGAATGGCCTTTGGAAAAAATACACAAACCGTTGTTATCGTACGAGTTTCTACTTTCAGACGCAATAGGAATTTTTGGGTTTGGTAAATCCGTTCGCGAGATGCGGGAGTTTGAAGCTGAGAAATGGTTGAGAAGGCAACAAATTTTTCGCACTTCTGCTGCTCCAAACGCTTAATCAGAATGGCCTAGGGAAAAAATACACATACCGTTGTAATCGGGCGAGTTTCTACATTCAGACGCAGCAGGAATTTTTGGGTTTGGTCAATCCGTTCGCGAGATATGGGAGTTTGAAGCTAAGAAATGGTTGAGAAGACAACAAATTTTTCGCACTTCTGCTCCTCCAAACGCTTAACCAGAATGGCCAAGGGAAAAATACACATACCGTTGTAATCGGGCGAGTTTCTACATTCAGACGCAATAGGAATTTTTGGGTTTGGTCAATCCGTTCGCGAGATATGGGAGTTGGAAGCAAAGAAATGGTTGAGAAGGCAGCAAATTTTGCGCATTTCAGCTGCTCCAAACGCTTAACCAGAATGGCCTTGGAAAAAAATACACATAGCGTTGTTATCGTATGAGTTGCTACTTTCAGACGCAATAGGAATTTTTGGGTTTGGTCAATCCGTTCGCGAGATATGGGAGTTTGAAGCTAAGATATGCTTGAGAAGGCAACAAATTTTTCGCACTTCTGCTGCTCCAAACGCTTAACCAGAGTGGCCTAGGGAAAAATGCACATACTGTTGTAATCGGGCGAGTTTCTACATTCAGACGCAGTAGGAATTGTGGGGTTTGGTCAATCCGTTCGCGAGATATAGGAGTTTGAAGCTAAGAAATGGTTGAGAAGGCAACAAATTTTTCGCACTTCTGCTGCTCCAAACGCTTAACCAGAATGGCCTAGGGAAAAAATACACACCGTTGTAATCGGGCGAGTTTCTACATTCAGACGCAGCAGGAATTTTTGGGTTTGGTCAATCCGTTCGCGAGATATGGGTGTTTGAAGCTAAGAAATGCTTGAGAAGCACACAAATTTTTCGCACTTCTGTTGCTCCAAACGCTTAATCAGAATGGCCTAGTGAAAAAATACACGTACCTTTGTAATCGGGCGAGTTTCTACTTTCAGATGTAGTAGGAATTTTTTGGTTTGGTCAATCCGTTCGCGAGATGTGGGAGTTTGAAGCTAAGAAATGGTTGAGAAGACAACAAATTTTTCGCATTTCTGCTGATCCAAACGCTTAACCAGTATGGACTAGGGAAAAAATACACATACCTTTGTAATTGGGCGAGTTTCTACTTTCAGATGTAGTAGGAATTTTTGGGTTTGATCAATCCGTTCGCGAGATGTGGGAGTTTGAAGCTAAGAAATGGTTGAGAAGACAACAAATTTTTCGCACTTCTGCTGCTCCAAACGCTTAACCAGAGTGGCCTAGGGAAAAATGCACATACTGTTGTAATCGGGCGAGTTTCTACATTCAGACGCAGTAGGAATTGTGGGGTTTGGTCAATCCGTTCGCGAGATATAGGAGTTTGAAGCTAAGAAATGGTTGAGAAGGCAACAAATTTTTCGCACTTCTGCTGCTCCAAACGCTTAACCAGAATGGCCTAGGGAAAAAATACACACCGTTGTAATCGGGCGAGCTTCTACATTCAGACGCAGCAGGAATTTTTGGGTTTGGTCAATCCGTTCGCGAGATATGGGTGTTTGAAGCTAAGAAATGCTTGAGAAGCACACAAATTTTTCGCACTTCTGTTGCTCCAAACGCTTAATCAGAATGGCCTAGTGAAAAAATACACGTACCTTTGTAATCGGGCGAGTTTCTACTTTCAGATGTAGTAGGAATTTTTTGGTTTGGTCAATCCGTTCGCGAGATGTGGGAGTTTGAAGCTAAGAAATGGTTGAGAAGACAACAAATTTTTCGCACTTCTGCTGCTCCAAACGCTTAACCAGAATGGCCTAGGGAAAAAATACACATACTGTTGTAATCGGGCGAGTTTCTACTTTTAGATGTAGTAGGATATTTTTGGGTTTGGTCAATCCGTTCGCGAGATGTGGGAGTTTGAAGCTAAGAAGTGGTTGAGAAGACAACAAATTTTTCGCACTTCTACTGCTCCAAACGCTTAACCAGAATGGCCTAGGGAAAAAATACACACCGTTGTAATCGGGCGAGTTTCTACATTCAGACGCAGCAGGAATTTAGGGTTTGGTCAATCCGTTCGCGAGATATGGGTGTTTGAAGCTAAGAAATGCTTGAGAAGCACACAAATTTTTCGCACTTCTGTTGCTCCAAACGCTTAATCAGAATGGCCTAGTGAAAAAATACACGTACCTTTGTAATCGGGCGAGTTTCTACTTTCAGATGTAGTAGGAATTTTTTGGTTTGGTCAATCCGTTCGCGAGATGTGGGAGTTTGAAACCTAAGAAATGGTTGAGAAGACAACAAATTTTTCGCACTTCTGCTGCTCCAAACGCTTAACCAGAATGGCCTAGGGAAAAAATACGCATACTGTTGTAATCGGGCGAGTTTCTACTTTCAGATGTAGTAGGATATTTTTGGGTTTGGTCAATCCGTTCGCGAGATGTGGGAGTTTGAAGCTAAGATGTGGTTGAGAAAACAACAAATTTTTCGCATTTCAGGTGCTCCAAACGCTTAACCAGAATGGCCTTGGGAAGAAATACACATGCTGTTGTAATCGGGCGAGCTTCTACTTTCATATGTAATAGAAATTTTTGGGTTTGGTCAATCCGTTCGCGAGATATGGGAGTTGGAAGCTAATAAATGGTTGAGAAGGCAACAAATTTTTCGCACTTCTGCTGCCCCAAACGCTTAACCAGAACGGCCTAGGGAAAAAATACACATACCGTTGTAATCGGGCAAGTTTCTACATTCAGACGCAGCAGGAATTTTTGGGTGTTGTCAATCCGTTCGCGCGATATGGGAGTTTGAAGCTAAGAAATGGTTGAGAAGGCAACAAATTTTGCGCATTTCAGGTGCTCCAAACGCTTAACCAGAATGGCCTTGGGAAGAAATACACATACCGTTGTAATCGGGCGAGTTTCTACATTCAGACGCAATAGGAATTTTTGGGTTTGGTCAATCCGTTCGCGAGATATGGGAGTTGGAAGCTAAGAAATGGTTGAGAAGGCAACAAATTTTGCGCATTTCAGCTGCTCCAAACGCTTAACCAGAATGGCCTTGGGAAAAAATACACATAGCTTTGTTATCGTATGAGTGTCTACTTTCAGACGCAATAGGAATTTTTGGGTTTGGTCAATCCGTTCGCGAGATATGGGAGTTTGAAGCTAAGATATGCTTGAGAAGGCAACAAATTTTTCGCACTTCTGCTGCTCCAAACGCTTAACCTGAATAGCCTAGTGTAAAAATACTGATACCTGTGTAATCGGGCGAGTTTCTACTTTCAGACATAGTAGGATTTTTTGGGATTGGTCAATCCGTTCGCGAGATGTGGCAGTTTGAAGCTAAGAAATAGTTGAGAAGACAACAAATTGTTCGCACTTCTGCTGCTCCAAACGCTTAACCAGAATGGCCTAGGGAAAAAATACACATACCGTTGTAATCGGGCGAGTTTCTACATTCAGACGCAATAGGAATTTTTGGGTTTGGTCAATCCGTTCGCGAGATATGGGAGTTGGAAGCCAAGAAATGGTTGAGAAGGCAACAAATTTTTCGCACTTCTGCTGCCCCAAACGCTTAACCAGAACAGCCTAGGGAAAAAATACACATACCGTTGTAATCGGGCGAGTTTCTACATTCAGACGCAGCAGGAATTTTTGGGTTTGGTCAATCCGTTCGCGAGATACGGGAGTTTGAAGCTAAGAAATGGTAGAGAAGACAACAAATTTTTCGCACTTCTGCTGCTCCAAACGCTTAACCAGAATGGCCTAGGGAAAAAATACACATACCGTTGTAATCGGGCGAGTTTCTACATTCAGACGCAATAGGAATTTTTGGGTTTGGTCAATCCGTTCGCGAGATATGGGAGTTGGAAGCCAAGAAATGGTTGAGAAGGCAACAAATTTTTCGCACTTCTGCTGCTCCAAACGCTTAATCAGAATGGCCTAGGGAAAAAATACACATACCGTTGTAATCGGGCGAGTTTCTACATTCAGACGCAGCAGGAATTTTTGGGTTTGGTCAATCCGTTCGCGAGATACGGGAGTTTGAAGCTAAGAAATGGTAGAGAAGACAACAAATTTTTCGCACTTCTGCTGCTCCAAACGCTTAACCAGAATGGCCTAGGGAAAAAATACACATACCGTTGTAATCGGACGAGTTTCTACTTTCAGATGTAGTAGGATATTTTTGGGTTTGGTCAATCCGTTCGCGAGATGTGGGAGTTTGAAGCTAAGATGTGGTTGAGAAAACAACAAATTTTTCGCACTTCTGCTGCTCCAATCGCTTAACCAGAATGGCCTAGGGAAAAATACACATGCCGTTGTAATCGGGCGAGCTTCTACATTCATATGTAATAGAAATTTTTGCGTTTGGTCAATCCGTTCGCGAGATATGGGAGTTGGAAGCTAATAAATGGTTGAGAAGGCAACAAATTTTTCGCACTTCTGTTGCCCCAAACGCTTAACCAGAACGGCCTAGGGAAAAAATACACATACCGTTGTAATCGGGCAAGTTTCTACATTCAGACGCAGCAGGAATTTTTGGGTGTGGTCAATCCGTTCGCGCGATATGGGAGTTTGAAGCTAAGAAATGTTTGAGAAGGCAATAAATTTTTCGCACTTCTGCTGCTCCAAACGCTTAACCAGAATGGCCTAGGGAAAAATACACATGCCGTTGTAATCGGGCGAGATTCTACTTTCATATGTAATAGAAATTTTTGGGTGTGGTCAATCCGTGCGCGAGATATGGGAGTTTGAAGCTAAGAAATGCTTGAGAAGGCAACAAATTTTTCGCACTTCTGCTGCTCCAAACTCTTAACCAGAATGGCCTAGGGAAAAAATACACATACCGTTGTAATCGGGCGAGTTTCTACATTCAGACGCAATAGGAATTTTTGGGTTTGGTCAATCCGTTCGCGAGATATGGGAGTTGGAAGCCAAGAAATGGTTGAGAAGGCAACAAATTTTGCGCATTTCAGCTGCTCCAAACGCTTAACCAGAATGGCCTTTGGAAAAAATACACAAACCGTTGTTATCGTACGAGTTTCTACTTTCAGACGCAATAGGAATTTTTGGGTTTGGTAAATCCGTTCGCGAGATGCGGGAGTTTGAAGCTGAGAAATGGTGTAGAAGGCAACAAATTTTTCGCACTTCTGCTGCTCCAAACGCTTAATCAGAATGGCCTAGGGAAAAAATACACATACCGTTGTAATCGGGCGAGTTTCTACATTCAGACGCAGCAGGAATTTTTGGGTTTGGTCAATCCGTTCGCGAGATATGGGAGTTTGAAGCCAAGAAATGGTTGAGAAGACAACAAATTTTTCGCACTTCTGCTCCTCCAAACGCTTAACCAGAATGGCCAAGGGAAAAATACACATACCGTTGTAATCGGGCGAGTTTCTACATTCAGACGCAATAGGAATTTTTGGGTTTGGTCAATCCGTTCGCGAGATATGGGAGTTGGAAGCAAAGAAATGGTTGAGAAGGCAGCAAATTTTGCGCATTTCAGCTGCTCCAAACGCTTAACCAGAATGGCCTTGGAAAAAAATACACATAGCGTTGTTATCGTATGAGTTGCTACTTTCAGACGCAATAGGAATTTTTGGGTTTGGTCAATCCGTTCGCGAGATATGGGAGTTTGAAGCTAAGATATGCTTGAGAAGGCAACAAATTTTTCGCACTTCTGCTGCTCCAAACGCTTAACCTGAATAGCCTAGTGAAAAAATTCACATAACTGTGTAATCGGGCGAGTTTCTACTTTCAGATATAGTAGGAATTTTTGGGATTGGTCAATCCGTTCGCGAGATGTAGCAGTTTGAAGCTAAGAAATGGTTGAGAAGACAACAAATTTTTCGCATTTCTGCTGATCCAAACGCTTAACCAGTATGGACTAGGGAAAAAATACACATACCTTTGTAATTGGGCGAGTTTCTACTTTCAGATGTAGTAGGAATTTTTGGGTTTGTTCAATCCGTTCGCGAGATGTGGGAGTTTGAAGCTAAGAAATGGTTGAGAAGACAACAAATTTTTCGCACTTCCGCTGCTCCAAACGCTTAACCAGAGTGGCCTAGGGAAAAATGCACATACTGTTGTAATCGGGCGAGTTTCTACATTCAGACGCAGTAGGAATTGTGGGGTTTGGTCAATCCGTTCGCGAGATATAGGAGTTTGAAGCTAAGAAATGGTTGAGAAGGCAACAAATTTTTCGCACTTCTGCTGCTCCAAACGCTTAACCAGAATGGCCTAGGGAAAAAATACACACCGTTGTAATCGGGCGAGTTTCTACATTCAGACGCAGCAGGAATTTTTGGGTGTTGTCAATCCGTTCGCGCGATATGGGAGTTTGAAGCTAAGAAATGGTTGAGAAGGCAACAAATTTTGCGCATTTCAGGTGCTCCAAACGCTTAACCAGAATGGCCTTGGGAAGAAATACACATACCGTTGTAATCGGGCGAGTTTCTACATTCAGACGCAATAGGAATTTTTGGGTTTGGTCAATCCGTTCGCGAGATATGGGAGTTGGAAGCTAAGAAATGGTTGAGAAGGCAACAAATTTTGCGCATTTCAGCTGCTCCAAACGCTTAACCAGAACGGCCTAGGGAAAAAATACACATACCGTTGTAATCGGGCAAGTTTCTACATTCAGACGCAGCAGGAATTTTTGGGTGTTGTCAATCCGTTCGCGCGATATGGGAGTTTGAAGCTAAGATATGCTTGAGAAGGCAACAAATTTTTCGCACTTCTGCTGCTCCAAACGCTTAACCTGAATAGCCTAGTGTAAAAATACTGATACCTGTGTAATCGGGCGAGTTTCTACTTTCAGACATAGTAGGAATTTTTGGGATTGGTCAATCCGTTCGCGAGATGTGGCAGTTTGAAGCTAAGAAATAGTTGAGAAGACAACAAATTTTTCGCATTTCTGCTGATCCAAACGCTTAACCAGTATGGACTAGGGAAAAAATACACATACCTTTGTAATCGGGCGAGTTTCTACTTTCAGATGTAGTAGGAATTTTTGGGTTTGATCAATCCGTTCGCGAGATGTGGGAGTTTGAAGCTAAGAAATGGTTGAGAAGACAACAAATTGTTCGCACTTCTGCTGCTCCAAACGCTTAACCAGAGTGGCCTAGGGAAAAATGCACACACTGTTGTAATCGGGCGAGTTTCTACATTCAGACGCAGTAGGAATTGTGGGGTTTGGTCAATCCGTTCGCGAGATATAGGAGTTTGAAGCTAAGAAATGGTTGAGAAGGCAACAAATTTTTCGCACATCTGCTGCTCCAAACGCTTAACCAGAATGGCCTAGGGAAAAAATACACATACCGTTGTAATCGGGCGAGTTTCTACATTCAGACGCAATAGGAATTTTTGGGTTTGGTCAATCCGTTCGCGAGATATGGGAGTTGGAAGCCAAGAAATGGTTGAGAAGGCAACAAATTTTTCGCACTTCTGCTGCCCCAAACGCTTAACCAGAACAGCCTAGGGAAAAAATACACATACCGTTGTAATCGGGCGAGTTTCTACATTCAGATGTAGTAGGAATTTTTGGGTTTGGTCAATCCGTTCGCGAGATGTGGGAGTTTGAAGCTGAGAAATGGTTGAGAAGGCAACAAATTTTTCGCACTTCTGCTGCTCCAAACGCTTAATCAGAATGGCCTAGGGAAAAAATACACATACCTTTGTAATCGGGCGAGTTTCTACATTCAGACGCAGTAGGAATTTTGGGGTTTGGTCAATCCATTCGCGAGATATAGGAGTTTGAAGCTAAGAAATGGTTGAGAAGGCAACAAATTTTTCGCACTTCTGCTGCTCCAAACGCTTAACCAGAATGGCCTAGGGAAAAAATACACATACAGTTGTAATCGGGCGAGTTTCTACATTCAGACGCAATAGGAATTTTTGGGTTTGGTCAATCCGTTCGCGAGATGCGGGAGATTGAAGCTAAGAAATGTTTGAGAAGACAACAAATTTTTCGCACTTCTGCTCCTCCAAACGCTTAACCAGAATGGCCTAGGGACAAATACACATACCGTTGTAATCGGGCGAGTTTCTACATTCAGATGTAGTAGGAATTTTTGGGTTTGGTCAATCCGTTCGCGAGATGTGGGAGTTAGAAGCTGAGAAACGGTTGAGAAGGCAACAAATTTTTCGCACTTCTGCTGCTCCAAACGCTTAATCAGAATGGCCTAGGGAAAAAATACACATACCGTTGTAATCGGGCGAGTTTCTACATTCAGACGCAGCAGGAATTTTTGGGTTTGGTCAATCCGTTCGCGAGATATGGGAGTTTGAAGCTAAGAAATGGTAGAGAAGACAACAAATTTTTCGCACTTCTGCTGCTCCAAACGCTTAACCAGAATGGCCTAGGGAAAAAATACACATACCGTTGTAATCGTGCGAGTTTCTACTTTCAGATGTAGTAGGATATTTTTGTGTTTGGTCAATCCGTTCGCGAGATGTGGGAGTTTGAAGCTAAAATGTGGTTGAGAAAACAACAAATTTTTCGCACTTCTGCTGCTCCAATCGCTTAACCAGAATGGCCTAGGGAAAAATACACATGCCGTTGTAATCGGGCGAGCTTCTACTTTCATATGTAATAGAAATTTTCGGGTTTGGTCAATCCGTTCGCGAGATATGGGAGTTGGAAGCTAAGAAATGGTTGAGAAGGCAACAAATTTTTCGCACTTCTGCTGCCCCAAACGCTTAACCAGAACGGCCTATGGAAAAAAATACACATACCGTTGTAATCGGGCAAGTTTCTACATTCAGACGCAGCAGGAATTTTTGGGTTTGGTCAATCCGTTCGCGAGATGTGGGAGTTTGAAGCTAAGAAGTGGTTGAGAAAACAACAAATTTTTCGCACTTCTGCTGCTCCAATCGCTTAACCAGAATGGCCTAGGGAAAAATACACATGCCGTTGTAATCGGGCGAGCTTCTACTTTCATATGTAATAGAAATTTTCGGGTTTGGTCAATCCGTTCGCGAGATATGGGAGTTGGAAGCTAAGAAATGGTTGAGAAGGCAACAAATTTTTCGCACTTCTGCTGCCCTAAACGCTTAACCAGAACGGCCTATGGAAAAAAATACACATACCGTTGTAATCGGGCAAGTTTCTACATTCAGACGCAGCAGGAATTTTTGGGTTTGGTCAATCCGTTCGCGAGATGTGGGAGTTTGAAGCTAAGAAGTGGTTGAGAAGACAACAAATTTTTCGCACTTCTACTGCTCCAAACGCTTAACCAGAATGGCCTAGGGAAGAAATACACACCGTTGTAATCGGGCGAGTTTCTACATTCAGACGCAGCAGGAATTTTTGGGTTTGGTCAATCCGTTCGCGAGATATGGGTGTTTGAAGCTAAGAAATGCTTGAGAAGCACACAAATTTATCGCACTTCTGTTGCTCCAAACGCTTAATCAGAATGGCCTAGTGAAAAAATACACGTACCTTTGTAATCGGGCGAGTTTCTACTTTCAGATGTAGTAGGAATTTTTGGGTTTGGTCAATCCGTTCGCGAGATATGGGAGTTGGAAGCCAAGAAATGGTTGAGAAGGCAACAAATTTTTCGCACTTCTGCTGCCCCAAACGCTTAACCAGAACGGCCTAGGGAAAAAATACACATACCGTTGTAATCGGGCAAGTTTCTGCATTCAGACGCAGCAGGAATTTTTGGGTGTGGTCAATCCGTTCGCGCGATATGGGAGTTTGAAGCTAAGAAATGTTTGAGAAGGCAACAAATTTTTCGCACTTCTGCTGCTCCAAACGCTTAACCAGAATGGCCTAGGGAAAAATACACATACCGTTGTAATCGGGCGAGTTTCTACATTCAGATGTAGTAGGAATTTTTGGGTTTGGTCTATCCGTTCGCGAGATATGGGAGTTTGAAGCTAAGAAATGGTTGAGAAGACAACAAATTTTTCGCACTTCTGATGCTCCAAACGCTTAACCAGAATGGCCTAGTGAGAAAATACACATACCTTTGTAATCGGGCGAGTTTCTACTTTCAGATATAGTAGGAATTTTTGGGTTTGATCAATCCGTTCGCGAGATGTGGGAGTTTGAAGCTAAGAAATGTTTGAGAAGGCAACAAATTTTTCGCACTTCTGCTCCTCCAAACGCTTAACCAGAATGGCCTAGGGAAAAATACACATACCGTTGTAATCGGGCGAGTTTCTACATTCAGATGTAGTAGGAATTTTTGGGTTTGGTCAATCCGTTCGCGAGATGTGGGGGTTTGAAGCTGAGAAATGGTTGAGAAGGCAACAAATTTTTCGCACTTCTGCTGCTCCAAACGCTTAATCAGAATGGCCTAGGGAAAAAATACACATACCTTTGTAATCGGGCGAGTTTCTACATTCAGACGCAGTAGGAATTTTGGGGTTTGGTCAATCCATTCGCGAGATATAGGAGTTTGAAGCTAAGAAATGGTTGAGAAGGCAACAAATTTTTGCACTTCTGTTGCTCCAAACGCTTAATCAGAATGGCCTAGTGAAAAAATACACATACCTTTGTAATCGGGCGAGTTTCTACTTTCAGATGTAGTAGGAATTTTTGGGCTTGGTCAATCCGTTCGCGAGATGTGGGAGTTTGAAGCTAAGAAATGGTTGAGAAGACAACAAATTTTTCGCACTTCTGCTGCCCCAAACGCTTAACCAGAACGGCCTAGGGAAAAAATACACATACTGTTGTAATCGGGCGAGTTTCTACATTCAGACGCAGCAGGAATTTTTGGCTGTGGTCAATCCGTTCGCGAGATATGGGAGTTTGAAGCTAAGACATGTTTGAGAAGGCAACAAATTTTTCGCACTTCTGCTGCTCCAAACTCTTAACCAGAATGGCCTAGGGAAAAAATACACATACCGTTGTAATCGGGCGAGTTTCTACATTCAGACGCAATAGGAATTTTTGGGTTTGGTCAATCTCTTCGCGACATATGGGAGTTCGAAGCCAAGAAATGGTTGAGAAGGCAACAAATTTTGCGCATTTCAGCTGCTCCAAACGCTTAACCAGAATGGCCTTTGGAAAAAATACACATACCGTTGTTATCGTACGAGTTTCTACTTTCAGACGCAATAGGAATTTTTGGGTTTGGTAAATCCGTTCGCGAGATGCGGGAGTTTGAAGCTAAGAAATGGTTGAGAAGACAACAAATTTTTCGCACTTCTGCTGCTCCAATCGCTTAACCAGAATGGCCTAGTGAGAAAATACACATACCTTTGTAATCGGGCGAGTTTCTACTTTCAGATATAGTAGGAATTTTTGGGTTTGATCAATCCGTTCGCGAGATGTGGGAGTTTGAAGCTAAGAAATGTTTGAGAAGACAACAAATTTTTCGCACTTCTGCTCCTCCAAACGCTTAACTAGAATGGCCTAGGGAAAAATACACATACCGTTGTAATCGGGCGAGTTTCTACATTCAGATGTAGTAGGAATTTTTGGGTTTGGTCAATCCGTTCGCGAGATGTGGGAGTTAGAAGCTGAGAAACGGTTGAGAAGGCAACAAATTTTTCGCACTTCTGCTGCTCCAAACGCTTAATCAGAATGGCCTAGGGAAAAAATACACATACCGTTGTAATCGGGCGAGTTTCTACATTCAGACGCAGCAGGAATTTTTGGGTTTGGTCAATCCGTTCGCGAGATACGGGAGTTTGAAGCTAAGAAATGGTAGAGAAGACAACAAATTTTTCGCACTTCTGCTGCTCCAAACGCTTAACCAGAATGGCCTAGGGAAAAAATACACATACCGTTGTAATCGGACGAGTTTCTACTTTCAGATGTAGTAGGATATTTTTGGGTTTGGTCAATCCGTTCGCGAGATGTGGGAGTTTGAAGCTAAGATGTGGTTGAGAAAACAACAAATTTTTCGCACTTCTGCTGCTCCAATCGCTTAACCAGAATGGCCTAGGGAAAAATACACATGCCGTTGTAATCGGGCGAGCTTCTACATTCATATGTAATAGAAATTTTTGCGTTTGGTCAATCCGTTCGCGAGATATGGGAGTTGGAAGCTAATAAATGGTTGAGAAGGCAACAAATTTTTCGCACTTCTGCTGCCCCAAACGCTTAACCAGAACGGCCTAGGGAAAAAATACACATACCGTTGTAATCGGGCAAGTTTCTACATTCAGACGCAGCAGGAATTTTTGGGTGTGGTCAATCCGTTCGCGCGATATGGGAGTTTGAAGCTAAGAAATGTTTGAGAAGGCAATAAATTTTTCGCACTTCTGCTGCTCCAAACGCTTAACCAGAATGGCCTAGGGAAAAATACACATGCCGTTGTAATCGGGCGAGATTCTACTTTCATATGTAATAGAAATTTTTGGGTGTGGTCAATCCGTGCGCGAGATATGGGAGTTTGAAGCTAAGAAATGCTTGAGAAGGCAACAAATTTTTCGCACTTCTGCTGCTCCAAACTCTTAACCAGAATGGCCTAGGGAAAAAATACACATACCGTTGTAATCGGGCGAGTTTCTACATTCAGACGCAATAGGAATTTTTGGGTTTGGTCAATCCGTTCGCGAGATATGGGAGTTGGAAGCCAAGAAATGGTTGAGAAGGCAACAAATTTTGCGCATTTCAGCTGCTCCAAACGCTTAACCAGAATGGCCTTTGGAAAAAATACACAAACCGTTGTTATCGTACGAGTTTCTACTTTCAGACGCAATAGGAATTTTTGGGTTTGGTAAATCCGTTCGCGAGATGCGGGAGTTTGAAGCTGAGAAATGGTTGAGAAGGCAACAAATTTTTCGCACTTCTGCTGCTCCAAACGCTTAATCAGAATGGCCTAGGGAAAAAATACACATACCGTTGTAATCGGGCGAGTTTCTACATTCAGACGCAGCAGGAATTTTTGGGTTTGGTCAATCCGTTCGCGAGATATGGGAGTTTGAAGCTAAGAAATGGTTGAGAAGACAACAAATTTTTCGCACTTCTGCTCCTCCAAAATCTTAACCAGAATGGCCAAGGGAAAAATACACATACCGTTGTAATCGGGCGAGTTTCTACATTCAGACGCAATAGGAATTTTTGGGTTTGGTCAATCCGTTCGCGAGATATGGGAGTTGGAAGCAAAGAAATGGTTGAGAAGGCAGCAAATTTTGCGCATTTCAGCTGCTCCAAACGCTTAACCAGAATGGCCTTGGAAAAAAATACACATAGCGTTGTTATCGTATGAGTTGCTACTTTCAGACGCAATAGGAATTTTTGGGTTTGGTCAATCCGTTCGCGAGATATGGGAGTTTGAAGCTAAGATATGCTTGAGAAGGCAACAAATTTTTCGCACTTCTGCTGCTCCAAACGCTTAACCTGAATAGCCTAGTGAAAAAATTCACATACCTGTGTAATCGGGCGAGTTTCTACTTTCAGATATAGTAGGAATTTTTGGGATTGGTCAATCCGTTCGCGAGATGTAGCAGTTTGAAGCTAAGAAATGGTTGAGAAGACAACAAATTTTTCGCATTTCTGCTGATCCAAACGCTTAACCAGTATGGACTAGGGAAAAAATACACATACCTTTGTAATTGGGCGAGTTTCTACTTTCAGATGTAGTAGGAATTTTTGGGTTTGATCAATCCGTTCGCGAGATGTGGGAGTTTGAAGCTAAGAAATGGTTGAGAAGACAACAAATTTTTCGCACTTCTGCTGCTCCAAACGCTTAACCAGAGTGGCCTAGGGAAAAATGCACATACTGTTGTAATCGGGCGAGTTTCTACATTCAGACGCAGTAGGAATTGTGGGGTTTGGTCAATCCGTTCGCGAGATATAGGAGTTTGAAGCTAAGAAATGGTTGAGAAGGCAACAAATTTTTCGCACTTCTGTTGCTCCAAACGCTTAATCAGAATGGCCTAGTGAAAAAATACACGTACCCTTGTAATCGGGCGAGTTTCTACTTTCAGATGTAGTAGGAATTTTTTGGTTTGGTCAATCCGTTCGCGAGATGTGGGAGTTTGAAGCTAAGAAATGGTTGAGAAGACAACAAATTTTTCGCACTTCTGCTGCTCCAAACGCTTAACCAGAATGGCCCAGGGAAAAAATACACATACTGTTTTAATCGGGCGAGTTTCTACTTTTAGATGTAGTAGGATATTTTTGGGTTTGGTCAATCCGTTCGCGAGATGTGGGAGTTTGAAGCTAAGAAGTGGTTGAGAAGACAACAAATTTTTCGCACTTCTACTGCTCCAAACGCTTAACCAGAATGGCCTAGGGAAAAAATACACACCGTTGTAATCGGGCGAGTTTCTACATTCAGACGCAGCAGGAATTTAGGGTTTGGTCAATCCGTTCGCGAGATATGGGTGTTTGAAGCTAAGAAATGCTTGAGAAGCACACAAATTTTTCGCACTTCTGTTGCTCCAAACGCTTAATCAGAATGGCCTAGTGAAAAAATACACGTACCTTTGTAATCGGGCGAGTTTCTACTTTCAGATGTAGTAGGAATTTTTTGGTTTGGTCAATCCGTTCGCGAGATGTGGGAGTTTGAAACCTAAGAAATGGTTGAGAAGACAACAAATTTTTCGCACTTCTGCTGCTCCAAACGCTTAACCAGAATGGCCTAGGGAAAAAATACACATACTGTTGTAATCGGGCGAGTTTCTACTTTCAGATGTAGTAGGATATTTTTGGGTTTGGTCAATCCGTTCGCGAGATGTGGGAGTTTGAAGCTAAGATGTGGTTGAGAAAACAACAAATTTTTCGCATTTCAGGTGCTCCAAACGCTTAACCAGAATGGCCTTGGGAAGAAATACACATGCTGTTGTAATCGGGCGAGCTTCTACTTTCATATGTAATAGAAATTTTTGGGTTTGGTCAATCCGTTCGCGAGATATGGGAGTTGGAAGCTAATAAATGGTTGAGAAGGCAACAAATTTTTCGCACTTCTGCTGCCCCAAACGCTTAACCAGAACGGCCTAGGGAAAAAATACACATACCGTTGTAATCGGGCAAGTTTCTACATTCAGACGCAGCAGGAATTTTTGGGTGTTGTCAATCCGTTCGCGCGATATGGGAGTTTGAAGCTAAGAAATGGTTGAGAAGGCAACAAATTTTGCGCATTTCAGGTGCTCCAAACGCTTAACCAGAATGGCCTTGGGAAGAAATACACATACCGTTGTAATCGGGCGAGTTTCTACATTCAGACGCAATAGGAATTTTTGGGTTTGGTCAATCCGTTCGCGAGATATGGGAGTTGGAAGCTAAGAAATGGTTGAGAAGGCAACAAATTTTGCGCATTTCAGCTGCTCCAAACGCTTAACCAGAATGGCCTTGGGAAAAAATACACATAGCGTTGTTATCGTATGAGTGTCTACCTTCAGACGCAATAGGAATTTTTGGGTTTGGTCAATCCGTTCGCGAGAAATGGGAGTTTGAAGCTAAGATATGCTTGAGAAGGCAACAAATTTTTCGCACTTCTGCTGCTCCAAACGCTTAACCTGAATAGCCTAGTGTAAAAATACTGATACCTGTGTAATCGGGCGAGTTTCTACATTCAGACGCAGTAGGAATTGTGGGGTTTGGTCAATCCGTTCGCGAGATATAGGAGTTTGAAGCTAAGAAATGGTTGAGAAGGCAACAAATTTTTCGCACATCTGCTGCTCCAAACGCTTAACCAGAATGGCCTAGGGAAAAAATACACATACCGTTGTAATCGGGCGAGTTTCTACATTCAGACGCAATAGGAATTTTTGGGTTTGGTCAATCCGTTCGCGAGATATGGGAGTTGGAAGCCAAGAAATGGTTGAGAAGGCAACAAATTTTTCGCACTTCTGCTGTCCCAAACGCTTAACCAGAACAGCCTAGGGAAAAAATACACATACCGTTGTAATCGGGCGAGTTTCTACATTCAGATGTAGTAGGAATTTTTGGGTTTGGTCAATCCGTTCGCGAGATGTGGGAGTTTGAAGCTGAGAAATGGTTGAGAAGGCAACAAATTTTTCGCACTTCTGCTGCTCCAAACGCTTAATCAGAATGGCCTAGGGAAAAAATACACATACCTTTGTAATCGGGCGAGTTTCTACATTCAGACGCAGTAGGAATTTTTGGGTTTGGTCAATCCGTTCGCGAGATATGGGTGTTTGAAGCTAAGAAATGCTTGAGAAGCAAACAAATTTTTGCACTTCTGTTGCTCCAAACGCTTAATCAGAATGGCCTAGTGAAAAAATACACATACCTTTGTAATCGGGCGAGTTTCTACTTTCAGATGTAGTAGGAATTTTTGGGTTTGTTCAATCCGTTCGCGAGATGTGGGAGTTTGAAGCTAAGAAATGGTTGAGAAGACAACAAATTTTTCGCACTTCTGCTGCCCCAAACGCTTAACCAGAACGGCCTAGGGAAAAAATACACATACTGTTGTAATCGGGCGAGTTTCTACATTCAGACGCAGCAGGAATTTTTGGCTGTGGTCAATCCGTTCGCGAGATATGGGAGTTTGAAGCTAAGACATGTTTGAGAAGGCAACAAATTTTTCGCACTTCTGCTGCTCCAAACTCTTAACCAGAATGGCCTAGGGAAAAAATACACATACCGTTGTAATCGGGCGAGTTTCTACATTCAGACGCAATAGCAATTTTTGGGTTTGGTCAATCCGTTCGCGACATATGGGAGTTGGAAGCCAAGAAATGGTTGAGAAGGCAACAAATTTTGCGCATTTCAGCTGCTCCAAAGGCTTAACCAGAATGGCCTTTGGAAAAAATACACATACTGTTGTTATCGTACGAGTTTCTACTTTCAGACGCAATAGGAATATTTGGGTTCGGTCAACCTGTTCGCGAGATGTGGGAGTTTGAAGCTAAGAAATGTTTGAGAAGGCAACAAATTTTTCGCACTTCAGCTGCTCCAAACGCTTAACCAGAATGGCCTAGGGAAAAAATACACATACCGTTGTAATCGGGCGAGTTTCTACATTCAGACGCTATAGGAATTTTTGGGTTTGGTCAATCCGTTCGCGAGATATGGGAGTTTGAAGCTAAGAAATGCTTGTGAAGGCAACAAATTTTGAAGAAATGGTTGAGAAGACAACAAATTTTTCGCACTTATGCTGCTCCAAACGCTTAACCAGAATGGCCTAGGGAAAAATACACATGCCGTTGTAATCGGGCGAGTTTCTACTTTCAGATATAGTAGGAATTTTGGGGTTTGATCAATCCGTTCGCGAGATGTGGGAGTTTGAAGCTAAGAAATGTTTGAGAAGACAACAAATTTTTCGCACTTCTGCTCCTCCAAACGCTTAACCAGAATGGCCTAGGGACAAATACACATACCGTTGTAATCGGGCGAGTTTCTACATTCAGATGTAGTAGGAATTTTTGGGTTTGGTCCATCCGTTCGCGAGATGTGGGAGTTAGAAGCTGAGAAACGGTTGAGAAGGCAACAAATTTTTCGCACTTCTGCTGCTCCAAACGCTTAATCAGAATGGCCTAGGGAGAAAATACACATACCGTTGTAATCGGGCGAGTTTCTACATTCAGACGCAGCAGGAATTTTTGGGTTTGGTCAATCCGTTCGCGAGATATGGGAGTTTGAAGCTAAGAAATGGTAGAGAAGACAACAAATTTTTCGCACTTCTGCTGCTCCAAACGCTTATCCAGAATGGCCTAGGGAAAAAATACACATACCGTTGTAATCGTGCGAGTTTCTACTTTCAGATGTAGTAGGATATTTTTGTGTTTGGTCAATCCGTTCGCGAGATGTGGGAGTTTGAAGCTAAAATGTGGTTGAGAAGGCAACAAATTTTGCGCATTTCAGCTGCTCCAAACGCTTAACCAGAATGGCCTTGGGAAAAAATACACATACCGTTGTTATCGTATGAGTTTCTACTTTCAGACGCAATAGGAATATTTGGGTTCGGTCAACCTGTTCGCGAGAGGTGGGAGTTTGAAGCTAAGAAATGTTTGAGAAGGCAACAAATTTTTCGCACTTGAGCTGCTCCAAACGCTTAACCAGAATGGCCTAGTGAAAAAATACACATACCGTTGTAATCGGGCGAGTTTCTACATTCAGACGCTATAGGAATTTTTGGGTTTGGTCAATCCGTTCGCGAGATATGGGAGTTGGAAGCTAAGAAATGGTTGAGAAGGCAACAAATTTTGCGCACTTCAGCTGCTCCAAACGCTTAACCAGATTGGCCTTGGGAAAAAATACACATACCGTTGTTATCGTATGAGTTTCTACTTTCAGACGCAATAGGAATTTTTGGGTTTGGTCAATCCGTTCGCGGGATATGGGAGTTTGAAGCTAAGAAATGCTTGAGAAGGCAACAAATTTTTCGCACTTCTGCTGCTCCAAACGCTTAACCTGAATAGCCTAGTGAAGAAATACACATACCTGTGTAATCGGGCGAGTTTCTACTTTCAGATATAGTAGGAATTTTTGGGATTGGTCAATCCGTTCGCGAGATGTGGCAGTTTGAAGCTAAGAAATGGTTGAGAAGACAACAAATTTTTCGCATTTCTGCTGATCCAAACGCTTAACAAGTATGGACTATGGAAAAAATACACATACCTTTGTAATCGGGCGAGTTTCTACATTCAGACGCAGTAGGAATTTTGGGGTTTGGTCAATCCATTCGCGAGATATAGGAGTTTGAAGCTAAGAAATGGTTGAGAAGGCAACAAATTTTTCGCACTTCTGCTGCTCCAAACGCTTAACCAGAATGGCCTAGGGAGAAAACACACATACCTTTGTAATCGGGCGAGTTTCTTCTTTCAGATGTAGTAGGAATTATTGGGTTTGGTCAATCCATTCGCGAGATGTGGGAGTTTGAAGCTAAGAAATGTTTGAGAAGGCAACAAATTTTTCGCACTTCTGCTGTTCCAAACGCTTAACCAGAATAGCCTAGGGAAAAAATACACATACCGTTGTTATCGTATGAGTTTCTACTTTCAGACGCAATAGGAATTTTTGGGTTTGGTCAATCCGTTCGCGAGATATGGGAGTTTGAAGCTAAGAAATGCTTGAGAAGGCAACAAATTTTTCGCACTTCTGCTGCTCCAAACGCTTAACCTGTATAGCCTAGTGAAAAAATACACATACCTTTGTAATCGGGCGAGTTTCTACATTCAGAAGCAGTAGGAATTTTGGGGTTTGGTCAATCCATTCGCGAGATATAGGAGTTTGAAGCTAAGAAATGGTTGAGAAGGCAACAAATTTTTCGCACTTCTGCTGCCCCAAACGCTTAACCAGAACGGCCTAGGGAAAAAATACACATACTCTTGTAATCGGGCGAGTTTCTACATTCAGACGCAGCAGGAATTTTTGGCTGTGGTCAATCCGTTCGCGAGATATAGGAGTTTGAAGCTAAGAAATGTTTGAGAAGGCAACAAATTTTTCGCAATTCTGCTGCTCCAAACTCTTAACCAGAATGGCCTAGGGAAAAAATACACATACCGTTGTAATCGGGCGAGTTTCTACATTCAGACGCAATAGGAATTTTTGGGTTTGGTCAATCCGTTCGCGACATATGGGAGTTGGAAGCCAAGAAATGGTTGTGAAGGCAACAAATTTTGCGCATTTCAGCTGCTCCAAACGCTTAACCAGAATGGCCTTTGGAAAAAATACACATACCTTTGTAATCGGGCGAGTTTCTACTTTCAGATATAGTAGGAATTTTTGGGTTTGCTCAATCCGTTCGCGAGATGTGGGAGATTGAAGCTAAGAAGTGTTTGAGAAGACAACAAATTTTTCGCACTTCTGCTCCTCCAAACGCTTAACCAGAATGGCCTAGGGAAAAATACACATACCGTTGTAATCGGGCGAGTTTCTACATTCAGATGTAGTAGGAATTTTTGGGTTTGGTCAATCCGTTCGCGAGATGTGGGAGTTAGAAGCTGAGAAACGGTTGAGAAGGCAACAAATTTTTCGCACTTCTGCTGCTCCAAACGCTTAATCAGAATGGCCTAGGGAAAAAATACACATACCGTTGTAATCGGGCGAGTTTCTACATTCAGACGCAGCTGGAATTTTTGGGTTTGGTCAATCCGTTCGCGAGATATGGGAGTTTGAAGCTAAGAAATGGTAGAGAAGACAACAAATTTTTCGCACTTCTGCTGCTCCAAACGCTTAACCAGAATGGCCTCGGGAAAAAATACACATACCGTTGTAATCGGGCGAGCTTCTACATTCATATGTAATAGAAATTTTTGGGTTTGGTCTATCCGTTCGCGAGATATGGGAGTTGGAAACTAATAAATGGTTGAGAAGGCAACAAATTTTTCGCACTTCTGCTGACCCAAACGCTTAACCAGTTCGGCCTAGGGAAAAAATACACATACCGTTGTAATCGGGCAAGTTTCTACATTCAGACGCAGCAGGAATTTTTGGGTGTGGTCAATCCGTTCGCGTGATATGGGAGTTTGAAGCTAAGAAATGTTTGAGAAGGCAATAAATTTTTCGCACTTCTGCTGCTCCAAACGCTTAACCAGAATGGCCTAGGGAAAAAATACACATACCGTTGTAATCGGGCGAGTTTCTACATTCAGACGCAGCAGGAATTTTTGGGTTTTGGTCAATCCGTTCGCGAGATATGGGAGTTTGAAGCTAAGAAATGGTTGAGAAGACAACCCGTTTTTTCGCACTTCTGCTGCTCCAAACGCTTAACCAGAATGGCCTAGGGAAAAATACACATGCCGTTGTAATCGGGCGAGATTCTACTTTCATATGTAATAGAAATTTTTGGTTGTGGTCAATCCGTGCGCGAGATATGGGAGTTTGAAGCTAAGAAATGTTTGAGAAGGCAACAAATTTTTCGCACTTCTGCTGCTCCAAACGCTTAACCAGAATGGACTAGGGAAAAAATACACATACCGTTGTAATCGGTCGAGTTTCTACATTCAGACGCAATAGGAATTTTTGGGTTTGGTCAATCCGTTCGCGAGATGCGGGAGTTTGAAGCTAAGAAATGGTTGAGAAGACAACAAATTTTTCGCACTTCTGCTGCTCCAAACGCTTAACCAGAATGGCCTACTGAGAAAATACACATACCTTTGTAATCGGGCGAGTTTCTACATTCAGATGTAGTAGGAATTTTTGGGTTTGGTCAATCCGTTCGCGAGATGTGGGAGTTAGAAGCTGAGAAACGGTTGAGAAGACAACAAATTTTTCGCACTTCTGCTCCTCCAAACGCTTAACCAGAATGGCCTAGGGACAAATACACATACCGTTGTAATCGGGCGAGTTTCTACATTCAGATGTAGTAGGAATTTTTGGGTTTGGTCAATCCGTTCGCGAGATGTGGGAGTTAGAAGCTGAGAAACGGTTGAGAAGGCAATAAATTTTTCGCACTTCTGCTGCTCCAAACGCTTAATCAGAATGGCCTAGGGAAAAAATACACATACCGTTGTAATCGGGCGAGTTTCTACATTCAGACGCAGCTGGAATTTTTGGGTTTGGTCAATCCGTTCGCGAGATATGGGAGTTTGAAGCTAAGAAATGGTAGAGAAGACAACAAATTTTTCGCACTTCTGCTGCTCCAAACGCTTAACCAGAATGGCCTCGGGAAAAAATACACATACCGTTGTAATCGGGCGAGCTTCTACATTCATATGTAATAGAAATTTTTGGGTTTGGTCAATCCGTTCGCTAGATATGGGAGTTGGAAACTAATAAATGGTTGAGAAGGCAACAAATTTTTCGCACTTCTGCTGCCCCAAACGCTTAACCAGTTCGGCCTAGGGAAAAAATACACATACCTTTGTAATCGGGCAAGTTTCTACATTCAGACGCAGCAGGAATTTTTGGGTGTGGTCAATCCGTTCGCGCGATATGGGAGTTTGAAGCTAAGAAATGTTTGAGAAGGCAATAAATTTTTCGCACTTCTGCTGCTCCAAACGCTTAACCAGAATGGCCTAGGGAAAAAATACACATACCGTTGTAATCGGGCGAGTTTCTACATTCAGACGCAGCAGGAATTTTTGGGTTTTGGTCAATCCGTTCGCGAGATATGGGAGTTTGAAGCTAAGAAATGGTTGAGAAGACAACCCGTTTTTTCGCACTTCTGCTGCTCCAAACGCTTAACCAGAATGGCCTAGGGAAAAATACACAAGCCGTTGTAATCGGGCGAGATTCTACTTTCATATGTAATAGAAATTTTTGGTTGTGGTCAATCCGTGCGCGAGATATGGGAGTTTGAAGCTAAGAAATGTTTGAGAAGGCAACAAATTTTTCGCACTTCTGCTGCTCCAAACGCTTAACCAGAATGGACTAGGGAAAAAATACACATACCGTTGTAATCGGGCGAGTTTCTACATTCAGACGCAGTAGGAATTTTTGGGTTTGGTAAATCCGTTCGCGAGATGCGGGAGTTTGAAGCTAAGAAATGGTTGAGAAGACAACAAATTTTTCGCACTTCTGCTGCTCCAAACGCTTAACCAGAATGGCCTAGTGAGAAAATACACATACCTTTGTAATCGGGCGAGTTTCTACTTTCAGATATAGTAGGAATTTTTGGGTTTGATCAATCCGTTCGCGAGATGTGGGAGTTTGAAGCTAAGAAATGTTTGAGAAGACAACAAATTTTTCGCACTTCTGCTCCTCCAAACGCTTAACCAGAATGGCCTAGGGACAAATACACATACCGTTGTAATCGGGCGAGTTTCTACATTCAGATGTAGTAGGAATTTTTGGGTTTGGTCAATCCGTTCGCGAGATGTGGGAGTTAGAAGCTGAGAAACGGTTGAGAAGGCAATAAATTTTTCGCACTTCTGCTGCTCCAAACGCTTAATCAGAATGGCCTAGGGAAAAAATACACATACCGTTGTAATCGGGCGAGTTTCTACATTCAGACGCAGCAGGAATTTTTGGGTTTGGTCAATCCGTTCGCGAGATATGGGAGTTTGAAGCTAAGAAATGGTAGAGAAGACAACAAATTTTTCGCACTTCTGCTGCTCCAAACGCTTAACCAGAATGGCCTAGGGAAAAAATACACATACCGTTGTAATCGGGCGAGTTTCTACTTTCAGATGTAGTAGGATATTTTTGGGTTTGGTCAATCCGTTCGCGAGATGTGGGAGTTTGAAGCTAAGATGTGGTTGAGAAAACAACAAATTTTTCGCACTTCTGCTGCTCCAATCGCTTAACCAGAATGGCCTAGGGAAAAATACACATGCCGTTGTAATCGGGCGAGATTCTACATTCATATGTAAAAGAAATTTTTGGGTTTGGTCAATCCGTTCGCGAGATATGGGAGTTGGAAGCTAATAAATGGTTGAGAAGGCAACAAATTTTTCGCACTTCTGCTGCCCCAAACGCTTAACCAGAACGGCCTAGGGAAAAAATACACATACCGTTGTAATCGGGCAAGTTTCTACATTCAGACGCAGCAGGAATTTTTGGGTTTTGGTCAATCCGTTCGCGAGATATGGGAGTTTGAAGCTAAGAAATGGTTGAGAAGACAACAAATTTTTCGCACTTCTGCTGCTCCAAACGCTTAACCAGAATGGCCTAGGGAAAAAATACACATACCGTTGTTATCGTACGAGTTTCTACTTTCAGACGCAATAGGAATTTTTGGATTTGGATAATCCGTTCGCGAGATGTGGGAGTTTGAATCTAAGAAATGGTTGAGAAGACAACAAATTTTTCGCACTTCTGCTGCTCCAAACGCTTAACCAGAGTGGCCTAGGGTAAAATACACATACCGTTGTAATCGGGCGAGTTTCTACATTCAGACGCAGTAGGAATTTTTGGGTTTGGTCAATCCGTTCGCGAGATATAGGAGTTTGAAGCTAAGAAATGGTTGAGAAGGCAACAAATTTTTCGCACTTCTGCTGCTCCGAACGCTTAACCAGAATGGCCTAGGGTGAAAATACACATACCGTTGTAATCGGGCGAGTTTCTACTTTCAGATGTAGTAGGATATTTTTGGGTTTGGTAAATCCGTTCGCGAGATGTGGGAGTTTGAAGCTAAGATGTGGTTGAGAAAACAACAAATTTTTCGCACTTCTGCTGCTCCAATCGCTTAACCAGAATGGCCTAGGGAAAAATACACATGCCGTTGTAATCGGGCGAGCTTCTACATTCATACGTAATAGAAATTTTTGGGTTTGGTCAATCCGTTCGCGAGATATGGGAGTTGGAAGCTAATAAATGGTTGAGAAGGGAACAAATTTTTCGCAATTCTGCTGCCCCAAACGCTTAACCAGAACTGCCTAGGGAAAAAATACACATACCGTTGTAATCGGGCAAGTTTCTACATTCAGACGCAGCAGGAATTTTTGGGTTTGGTCAATCCGTTCGCGAGATATGGGAGTTGGAAGCTAAGAAATGGTTGAGAAGGCAACAAATTTTTCGCACTTCTGCTGCTCCAAACGCTTAACCAGAACGGCCTAGGGAAAAAATACACATACCGTTGTAATCGGGCGAGTTTCCACATTCAGACGCAGCAGGAATTTTTGGGTTTGGCTAATCAGTTCGCGAGATATGGGAGTTTGAAGCTAAGAAATGTTTGAGAAGGCAACAAATTTTTCGCACTTCTGCTGCTCCAAACGCTTAACCTGAATAGCCTAGTGAAGAAATACACATACCTGTGTAATCGGGCGAGTTTCTACTTTCAGAAATAGTAGGAATTTTTGGGATTGGTCAATTCGTTCGCGAGATGTGGCAGTTTGAAGCTAAGAAATGGTTGAGAAGACAACAAATTTTTCGCACTTCTGCTGCTCCAAACGCTTAACCAGAACGGCCTAGGGAAAAAATACACACACCGTTGTAATCGGGCGAGTTTCCACATTCAGACGCAGCAGGAATTTTTGGGTTTGGTTAATCCGTTCGCGAGATATGGGAGTTTGAAGCTAAGAAATGTTTGAGAAGGCAACAAATTTTTCGCACTTCTGCTGCTCCAAACGCTTAACCAGAATGGCCTAGGGAAAAACACACATGCCGTTGTTATCGGGCGAGCTTCTACTTTCATATGTAATAAAAATTTTTGGGTTTGGTCAATCCGTCCGCGAGATATGGAAGTTGGAAGCTAATAAATGGTTGAGAAGGCAACAAATTTTTCGCACTTCTGCTGCCCCAAACGCTTAACCAGAACGGCCTAGGGAAAAAATACACATACCGTTGTAATCGGGCGAGTTTCTACATTCAGACGCAGCAGGAATTTTTGGGTGTGGTCAATCCGTTCGCGAGATATGGGAGTTTGAAGCTAAGAAATGTTTGAGAAGGCAACAAATTTTTCGCACTTCTGCTGCTCGAAACTCTTAACCAGAATGGCCTAGGGAAAAAATACACATACCGTTGTAATCGGGCGAGTTTCTACATTCAGACGCAATAGGAATTTTTTGGGTTTGGTCAATCCTTTCGCGAGATATGGGAGTTGGAAGCTAAGAAATGGTTGAGAAGGCAACAAATTTTGCGCATTTCAGCTGCTCCAAACGCTTAACCAGAATGGCCTTGGGAAAAAATACACGTACCGTTGTTATCGTACGAGTTTCTACTTTCAGACGCAATAGGAATTTTTGGGTTTGGATAATCCGTTCGCGAGATGTGGGAGTTTGAAGCTAAGAAATGGTTGAGAAGACAACAAATTTTTCGCACTTCTGCTGCTCCAAACGCTTAACCAGAGTGGCCTAGGGTAAAATACACATACCGTTGTAATCGGGCGAGTTTCTACATTCAGACGCAGTAGGAATTTTTGGGTTTGGTCAATCCGTTCGCGAGATATAGGAGTTTGAAGCTAAGAAATGGTTGAGAAGGCAACAAATTTTTCGCACTTCTGCTGCTCCAAACGCTTAACCAGAATGGCCTAGGGAGAAAATACACATACCGTTGTAATCGGGCGAGTTTCTACATTCAGACGCAGCAGGAATTTTTGGGTGTGGTCAATCCGTTCGCGAGATATGGGTGTTTGAAGCTAAGAAATGCTTGAGATGCCAACAACTTTTTCGCACTTCTGTTGCTCCAAACGCTTAATCAGAATGGCCTAGTGAAAAAATACACATAGCTTTGTAATCGGGCGAGTGTCTACTTTCAGATGTAGTAGGAATTTTTGGGTTTGGTCAAACCGTTCGCGAGATGTGGGAGTTTGAAGCTAAGAAATGGTTGAGAAGACAACAAATTTTTCGCACTTCTGCTGCTCCAAACTCTTAACCAGAATGGCCTAGGGAAAAAATACACATACCGTTGTTATCGTACGAGTTTCTACTTTCAGACGCAATAGGAATTTTTGGATTTGGATAATCCGTTCGCGAGATGTGGGAGTTTGAATCTAAGAAATGGTTGAGAAGACAACAAATTTTTCGCACTTCTGCTGCTCCAAACGCTTAACCAGAGTGGCCTAGGGTAAAATACACATACCGTTGTAATCGGGCGAGTTTCTACATTCAGACGCAGTAGGAATTTTTGGGTTTGGTCAATCCGTTCGCGAGATATAGGAGTTTGAAGCTAAGAAATGGTTGAGAAGGCAACAAATTTTTCGCACTTCTGCTGCTCCGAACGCTTAACCAGAATGGCCTAGGGTGAAAATACACATACCGTTGTAATCGGGCGAGTTTCTACATTCAGACGCAGCAGGAATTTTTGGGTTTGGTCAATCCGTTCGCGAGATATGGGTGTTTGAAGCTAAGAAATGCTTGAGAAGCCAACAAATTTTTCGCACTTCTGTTGCTCCAAACCCTTAATCAGAATGGCCTAGTGAAAGAATACACATACCTTTGTAATCGGGCGAGTGTCTACTTTCAGATGTAGTAGGAATTTTTGGGTTTGGTCAATCCGTTCGCGAGATGTGGGAGTTTGAAGCTAAGAAATGGTTGAGAAGACAACAAATTTTTCGCGCTTCTGCTGCTCCAAACGCTTAACCAGAATGGCCTAGGGAAAAAATACACATACCGTTGTAATCGGGCGAGTTTCTACTTTCAGATGTAGTAGGATATTTTTGGGTTTGGTAAATCCGTTCGCGAGATGTGGGAGTTCGAAGCTAAGATGTGGTTGAGAAAACAACAAATTTTTCGCACTTCTGCTGCTCCAATCGCTTAACCAGAATGGCCTAGGGAAAAATACACATGCCGTTGTAATCGGGCGAGCTTCTACATTCATACGTAATAGAAATTTTTGGGTTTGGTCAATCCGTTCGCGAGATATGGGAGTTGGAAGCTAATAAATGGTTGAGAAGACAACAAATTTTTCGCATTTCTGCTGATCCAAACGCTTAACCTGAATAGCCAAGGGAAAAATACACATGCCGTTGTTATCGGGCGAGCTTCTACTTTCATATGTAATAGAAATTTTTGAGTTTGGTCAATCCGTTCGCGAGATATGGAAGTTGGAAGTTAATAAATGGTTGAGAAGGCAACAAATTTTTCGCACTTCTGCTGCCCCAAACGCTTAACCAGAAAGGCCTAGGGAAAAAATACACATACCGTTGTAATCGGGCAAGTTTCTACATTCAGACGCAGCAGGAATTTTTGGGTTTGGTCAATCCGTTCGCGAGATATGGAAGTTGGAAGCTAATAAATGGTTGAGAAGGCAACAAATTTTTCGCACTTCTGCTGCCCCAAACGCTTAACCTGTACGGCCTAGGGAAAAAATACACATAACGTTGTAATCGGGCGAGTTTCTACATTCAGACGCAGCAGGAATTTTTGGGTGTGGTCAATCCGTTCGCGAGATATGGGAGTTTGAAGCTAAGAAATGTTTGAGAAGGCAACAAATTTTTCGCACTTCTGCTGCTCCAAACTCTTAACCAGAATGGCCTAGGGAAAAAATACACATACCGTTGTAATCGGGCGAGTTTCTACATTCAGACGCAATAGGAATTTTTGGGTTTGGTCAATCCTTTCGCGAGATATGGGAGTTGGAAGCTAAGAAATGGTTGAGAAGGCAACAAATTTTGCGCATTTCAGCTGCTCCAAACGCTTAACCAGAATGGCCTTGGGAAAAAATACACATACCTGTGTAATCGGGCGAGTTTCTACTTTCAGAAATAGTAGGAATTTTTGGGATTGGTCAATTCGTTCGCGAGATGTGGCAGTTTGAAGCTAAGAAATGGTTGAGAAGACAACAAATTTTTCGCACTTCTGCTGCTCCAAACGCTTAACCAGAACAGCCTAGGGAAAAAATACACATACCGTTGTAATCGGGCGAGTTTCCACATTCAGACGCAGCAGGAATTTTTGGGTTTGGTTAATCCGTTCGCGAGATATGGGAGTTTGAAGCTAAGAAATGTTTGAGAAGGCAACAAATTTTTCGCACTTCTGCTGCTCCAAACGCTTAACCAGAATGGCCTAGGGAAAAATACACATGCCGTTGTTATCGGGCGAGCTTCTACTTTCATATGTAATAAAACTTTTTGGGTTTGGTCAATCCGTTCGCGAGATATGGAAGTTGGAAGCTAATAAATGGTTAAGAAGGCAACAAATTTTTCGCACTTCTGCTGCCCCAAACGCTTAACCAGAACGGCCTAGGGAAAAAATACACATACCGTTGTAATCGGGCGAGTTTCTACATTCAGACGCAGCAGGAATTTTTGGGTGTGGTCAATCCGTTCGCGAGATATGGGAGTTTGAAGCTAAGAAATGTTTGAGAAGGCAACAAATTTTTCGCACTTCTGCTGCTCCAAACTCTTAACCAGAATGGCCTAGGGAAAAAATACACATACCGTTGTAATCGGGCGAGTTTCTACATTCAGACGCAATAGGAATTTTTGGGTTTGGTCAATCCTTTCGCGAGATATGGGAGTTGGAAGCTAAGAAATGGTTGAGAAGGCAACAAATTTTGCGCATTTCAGCTGCTCCAAACGCTTAACCAGAATGGCCTAGTGAAAAAATACACATAGCTTTGTAATCGGGCGAGTGTCTACTTTCAGATGTAGTAGGAATTTTTGGGTTTGGTCAAACCGTTCGCGAGATGTGGGAGTTTGAAGCTAAGAAATGGTTGAGAAGACAACAAATTTTTCGCACTTCTGCTGCTCCAATCGCTTAACCAGAATGGCCTAGGGAAAAAATACACATACCGTTGTTATCGTACGAGTTTCTACTTTCAGACGCAATAGGAATTTTTGGGTTTGGATAATCCGTTCGCGAGATGTGGGAGTTTGAGGCTAAGAAATGGTTGAGAAGACAACAAATTTTTCGCACTTCTGCTGCTCCAAACGCTTAACCAGAGTGGCCTAGGGTAAAATACACATACCGTTGTAATCGGGCGTGTTTCTACATTCAGACGCAGTAGGAATTTTTGGGTTTGGTCAATCCGTTCGCGAGATATAGGAGTTTGAAGCTAAGAAATGCTTGAGAAGCCAACAAATTTTTCGCACTTCTGTTGCTCCAAACGCTTAATCAGAATGGCCTAGTGAAAAAATACACATACCTTTGTAATCGGGCGAGCTTCTACTTTCATATGTAATAGAAATTTTTGGGTTTGGTCAATCCGTTCGCGCGATATGGGAGTTGGAAGCTAAGAAATGGTTGAGAAAGCAACAAATTTTACGCACTTCTGCTGCTCCAAACGCTTAACCAGAATGTCCTAGGGACAAAATACACATACCGTTGTTATCGTACGAGTTTCTACTTTCAGACGCAATAGGAATTTTAGGGTTTGGATAATCCGTTCGCGAGATATGGGAGTTGGAAGCTAAGAAATGGTTGAGAAGGCAACAAATTTTTCGCACTTCTGCTGCTCCAAACGCTTAACCAGAACGGCCTAGGGAAAAAATACACATACCGTTGTAATCGGGCGAGTTGCCACATTCAGACGCAGCAGGAATTTTTGGGTTTGGTTAATCCGTTCGCGAGATATGGGTGTTTGAAGCTAAGAAATGTTTGAGAAGGCAACAAATTTTTCGCACTTCTGCTGCTCCAAACGCTTAACCTGAATAGCCAAGGGAAAAATACACATGCCGTTGTTATCGGGCGAGCTTCTACTTTCATATGTAATAGAAATTTTTGAGTTTGGTCAATCCGTTCGCGAGATACGGAAGTTGGAAGTTAATAAATGGTTGAGAAGGCAACAAATTTTTCGCACTCCTGCTGCTCCAAACTCTTAACCAGAATGGCCTAGGGAAGAAATACACATACCGTTGTAATCGGGCGAGTTTCTACATTCAGACGCAGCAGGAATTTTTGGGTGTGGTCAATCCGTACGCGAGATATGGGAGTTTGAAGCTAAGAAATGTTTGAGAAGGCAACAAATTTTTCGCACTTCTGCTGCTCCAAACTCTTAACCAGAATGGCCTAGGGAAAAAATACACATACCGTTGTAATCGGGCGAGTTTCTACATTCAGACGCAATAGGAATTTTTGGGTTTGGTCAATCCTTTCGCGAGATATGGGAGTTGGAAGCTAAGAAATGGTTGAGAAGGCAACAAATTTTGCGCATTTCAGCTGCTCCAAACGCTTAACCAGAATGGCCTTGGGAAAAAATACACATACCTGTGTAATCGGGCGAGTTTCTACTTTCAGAAATAGTAGGAATTTTTGGGATTGGTCAATTCGTTCGCGAGATGTGGCAGTTTGAAGCTAAGAAATGGTTGAGAAGACAACAAATTTTTCGCACTTCTGCTGCTCCAAACGCTTAACCAGAACGGCCTAGGGAAAAAATACACATACCGTTGTAATCGGGCGAGTTTCCACATTCAGACGCAGCAGGAATTTTTGGGTTTGGTTAATCCGTTCGCGAGATATGGGAGTTTGAATCTAAGAAATGTTTGAGAAGGCAACAAATTCTTCGCACTTCTGCTGCTCCAAACGCTTAACCAGAATGGCCTAGGGAAAAATACACGTGCCGTTGTTATCGGGCGAGCTTCTACTTTCATATGTAATAAAAATTTTTGGGTTTGGTCCATCCGTTCGCGAGATATGGAAGTTGGAAGCTAACAAATGGTTAAGAAGGCAACAAATTTTTCGCACTTCTGCTGCCCCAAACGCTTAACCAGAACGGCCTAGGGAAAAAATACACATACCGTTGTAATCGGGCGAGTTTCTACATTCAGACGCAGCAGGAATTTTTGGGTGTGGTCAATCCGTTCGCGAGATATGGGAGTTTGAAGCTAAGAAATGTTTGAGAAGGCAACAAATTTTTCGCACTTCTGCTGCTCCAAACTCTTAACCAGAATGGCCTAGGGAAAAAATACACATACCGTTGTAATCGGGCGAGTTTCTACATTCAGACGCAATAGGAATTTTTGGGTTTGGTCAATCCTTTCGCGAGATATGGGAGTTGGAAGCTAAGAAATGGTTAAGAAGGCAACAAATTTTGCGCATTTCAGCTGCTCCAAACGCTTAACCAGAATGGCCTTGGGAAAAAATACACGTACCGTTGTTATCGTACGAGTTTCTACTTTCAGACGCAATAGGAATTTTTGGGTTTGGATAATCCGTTCGCGAGATGTGGGAGTTTGAAGCTAAGAAATGGTTGAGAAGATAACAAATTTTTCGCACTTCTGCTGCTCCAAACGCTTAACCAGAGTGGCCTAGGGTACAATACACATACCGTTGTAATCGGGCGAGTTTCTACATTCAGACGCAGTAGGAATTTTTGGGTTTGGTCAATCCGTTCGCGAGATATAGGAGTTTGAAGCTAAGAAATGGTTGAGAAGGCAACAAATTTTTCGCAATTCTGCTGCTCCAAACGCTTAACCAGAATGGCCTAGGGAGAAAATACACATACCGTTGTAATCGGGCGAGTTTCTACATTCAGACGCAGCAGGAATTTTTGGGTTTGGTCAATCCGTTCGCGACATATGGGTGTTTGAAGCTAAGAAATGCTTGAGAAGCCAACAAATTTTTCGCACTTCTGTTGCTCCAAACGCTTAATCAGAATGGCCTAGTGAAAAAATACACATAGCTTTGTAATCGGGCGAGTGTCTACTTTCAGATGTAGTAGGAATTTTTGGGTTTGGTCAAACCGTTCGCGAGATGTGGGAGTTTGAAGCTAAGAAATGGTTGAGAAGACAACAAATTTTTCGCACTTCTGCTGCTCCAAACGCTTAACCAGAATGGCCTAGGGAAAAAATACACATACCGTTGTTATCGTACGAGTTTCTACTTTCAGACGCAATAGGAATTTTTGGGTTTGGATAATCCGTTCGCGAGATGTGGGAGTTTGAAGCTTAGAAATGGTTGAGAAGACAACAAATTTTTCGAACTTCTGCTGCTCCAAACGCTTAACCAGAGTGGCCTAGGGTAAAATACACATACCGTTGTAATCGGGCGAGTTTCTACATTCAGACGCAGTAGGAATTTTTGGGTTTGGTCAATCCGTTCGCGAGATGTGGGAGTTTGAAGCTAAGAAATGGTTGAGAAGACAACAAATTTTTCGCACTTCTGCTGCTCCAAACGCTTAACCAGAATGGCCTAGGGAAAAAATACACATACCGTTGTAATCGGGCGAGTTTCTACTTTCAGATGTAGTTGGATATTTTTGGGTTTGGTCAATCCGTTCGCGAGATATGGGTGTTTGAAGCTAAGAAATGCTTGAGAAGCCAACAAATTTTTCGCACTTCTGTTGCTCCAAACGCTTAATCAGAATGGCCTAGTGAAAAAATACACATACCTTTGTAATCGGGCGAGCTTCTACTTTCATATGTAATAGAAATTTTTGGGTTTGGTCAATCCGTTCGCGCGATATGGGAGTTGGAAGCTAAGAAATGGTTGAGAAAGCAACAAATTTTACGCACTTCTGCTGCTCCAAACGCTTAACCAGAATGGCCTAGGGAGAAAATACACATACCGTTGTAATCGGGCGAGTTTCTACATTCAGACGCAGCAGGAATTTTTGGGTTTGGTCAATCCGTTCGCGAGATATAGGAGTTTGAAGCTAAGAAATGGTTGAGAAGGCAACAAATTTTTCGCACTTCTGCTGCTCCAAACGCTTAACCAGAATGGCCTAGGGAGAAAATACATATACCGTTGTAATCGGGCGAGTTTCTACATTCAGACGCAGCAGGAATTTTTGGGTTTGGTCAATCCGTTCGCGAGATATGGGTGTTTGATGCTAAGAAATGCTTGAGAAGCCAACAAATTTTTCGCACTTCTGTTGCTCCAAACGCTTAATCAGAATGGCCTAGTGAAAAAATACACATACCTTTGTAATCGGGCGAGTTTCTACTTTCAGATGTAGTTGGATATTTTTGGGTTTGGTCAATCCGTTCGCGAGATGTGGGAGTTGGAAGCTAATAAATGGTTGAGAAGGGAACAAATTTTTCGCACTTCTGCTGCCCCAAACGCTTAACCAGAACGGCCTCGCGAGAAAATACACATACCGTTGTAATCGGGCAAGTTTCTACATTCAGACGCAGCAGGAATTTTTGGGTTTGGTCAATCCGTTCGCGAGATATGGGAGTTGGAAGCTAAGAAATGGTTGAGAAGGCAACAAATTTTGCGCATTACAGCTGCTCCAAACGCTTAACCAGAATGGCCTTGGGAAAAAATACACATACCGTTGTAATCGGGCGAGTTTCTACATTCAGACGCAGCAGGAATTTTTGGGTTTGGTCAATCCGTTCGCGAGATATAGGAGTTTGAAGCTAAGAAATGGTTGAGAAGGCAACAAATTTTTCGCACTTCTGCTGCTCCAAACGCTTAACCAGAATGGCCTAGGGTAAAATACACATACCGTTGTAATCGGGCGAGTTTCTACATTCAGACGCAGTAGGAATTTTTGGGATTGGTCAATCCGTTCGCGAGATATAGGAGTTTGAAGCTAAGAAATGGTTGAGAAGGCAACAAATTTTTCGCACTTCTGCTGCTCCAAACGCTTAACCAGAATGGCCTAGGGAGAAAATACACATACCGTTGTAATCGGGCGAGTTTCTACATTCAGACGCAGCAGGAATTTTTGGGTTTGGTCAATCCGTTCGCGAGATATAGGAGTTTGAAGCTAAGAAATGTTTGAGAAGGCAACAAATTTTTCGCACTTCTGCTGCTCCAAACGCTTAACCAGAATGGCCTAGGGAGAAAATACACATACCGTTGTAATCGGGCGAGTTTCTACATTCAGACGCAGCAGGAATTTTTGGGTTTGGTCAATCCGTTCGCGAGATATGGGTGTTTGAAGCTATGAAATGCTTGAGAAGCCAACAAATTTTTCGCACTTCTGTTGCTCCAAACGCTTAATCAGAATGGCCTAGTGAAAAAATACACATACCTTTGTAATCGGGCGAGCTTCTACTTTCAGATGTAGTAGGAATTTTTGGGTTTGGTCAATCCGTTCGCGAGATGTGGCAGTTTGAAGCTAAGAAATGGTTGAGAAGACAACAAATTTTTCGCACTTCTGCTGCTCCAAACGCTTAACCAGAACGGCCTAGGGAAAAAATACACATACCGTTGTAATCGGGCGAGTGTCTACTTTCAGATGTAGTAGGAATTTTTGGGTTTGGTCAATCCGTTCGCGAGATGTGGGAGTTTGAAGCTAAGAAATGGTTGAGAAGACAACAAATTTTTCGCACTTCTGCTGCTCCAAACGCTTAACCAGAATGGCCTAGGGAAAAAATACACATACCGTTGTAATCGGGCGAGTTTCTACTTTCAGATGTAGTTAGATATTTTTGGGTTTGGTCAATCCGTTCGCGAGATGTGGGAGTTTGAAGCTAAGATGTGGTTGAGAAAACAACAAATTTTTCGCACTGCTGCTGCTCCAATCGCTTGACCAGAATGGCCTAGGGAAAAATACACATACCGTTGTAATCGGGCGAGCTTCTACATTCATATGTAATAGAAATTTTTGGGTTTGGTCAATCCGTTCGCGAGATATGGGAGTTGGAAGCTAATAAATGGTTGAGAAGGGAACAAATTTTTCGCACTTCTGCTGCCCCAAACGCTTAACCAGAACGGCCTCGCGAAAAAATACACATACCGTTGTAATCGGGCAAGTTTCTACATTCAGACGCAGCAGGAATTTTTGGGTTTGGTTAATCCGTTCGCGAGATATGGGAGTTGGAAGCTAAGAAATGGTTGAGAAGGCAACAAATTTTGCGCATTTCAGCTGCTCCAAACGCTTAACCAGAATGGCCTTGGGAAAAAATACACATACCGTTGTTATCGTATGAGTTTCTACTTTCAGACGCAATAGGAATTTTTGGGTTTGGTCAATCCGTTCGCGAGATGTGGGAGTTTGAAGCTAAGAAATGGTTGAGAAGACAACAAATTTTTCGCACTTCTGCTGCTCCAAACGCTTAACCAGAGTGGCATAGGGAAAAATACACATACTGTTGTAATCGGGCGAGTTTCTACTTTCAGAAATAGTAGGAATTTTTGGGATTGGTCAAACCGTTCGCGAGATGTGGCAGTTTGAAGCTAAGAAATAGTTGAGAAGACAACAAATTTTTCGCATTTCTGCTGATCCAAACGCTTAACCAGAATGGACTAGGGAAAAAATACACATACCTTTGTAATCGGGCGAGTTTCTACTTTCAGATGTAGTAGGAATTTTTGGGTTTGATCAATCCGTTCGCGAGATGTGGGAGTTTGAAGCTAAGAAATGGTTGAGAAGGCAACAAATTTTTCGCACTTCTGCTGCTCCAAACGCTTAACCAGAATGGCCTAGAGAGAAAATACACATACCGTTGTAATCGGGCGAGTTTCTACATTCAGACGCAGCAGGAATTTTTAGGTTTGGTCAATCCGTTCGCGAGATATGGGTGTTTGAAGGTAAGAAATGCTTGAGAAGCCAACAAATTTTTCGCACTTCTGTTGCTCCAAACGCTTAATCAGAATGGCCTAATGAAAAAATACACATACCTTTGTAATCGGGCGAGCTTCTACTTTCATATGTAATAGAAATTTTTGGGTTTGGTCAATCCGTTCGCGCGATATGGGAGTTGGAAGCTAAGAAATTGTTGAGAAAGCAACAAATTTTTCGCACTTCTGCTTCTCCAAACGCTTAACCAGAATGGCCTAGGGAAAAAATACACATACCGTTGTTATCGTACGAGTTTCTACTTTCAGACGCAATAGGAATTTTTGGGTTTGGATAATCCGTTCGCGAGATGTGGGAGTTTGAAGCTAAGAAATGGTTGAGAAGACAACAAATTTTTCGCACTTCTGCTGCTCCAAACGCTTAACCAGAGTGGCCTAGGGTAAAATACACATACCGTTGTAATCGGGCGAGTTTCTACATTCAGACGCAGTAGGAACTTTTGGGTTTGGTCAATCCGTTCGCGAGATATAGGAGTTTGAAGCTAAGAAATGGTTGAGAAGGCAACAAATTTTTCGCACTTCTGCTGCTCCAAAAGCTTAACCAGAATGGCCTAGGGAGAAAATACACATACCGTTGTAATCGGGCGAGTTTCTACATTCAGACGCAGCAGGAATTTTTGGGTTTGGTCAATCCGTTCGCGTGATATGGGTGTTTGAAGCTAAGAAATGCTTGAGAAGCCAACAAATTTTTCGCACTTCTGTTGCTCCAAACGCTTAATCAGAATGGCCTAGTGAAAAAATACACATACCGTTGTTATCGTATGAGTTTCTACTTTCAGAAGCAATAGGAATTTTTGTGTTTGGTCAGTCCGTTCGCGAGATGTGGGAGTTTGAATCTAAGAAGTGGTTGAGAAGACAACAAATTTTTCGCACTTCTACAGCTCCAAACGCTTAACCAGAATGTCCTAGTGAAGAAATACACATACCTGTGTAATCGGGCGAGTTTCTACTTTCAGAAATAGTAGGAATTTTTGGGATTGGTCAATCCGTTCGCGAGATGTGGCAGTTTGAAGCTAAGAAGTGGTTGAGAAGACAACAAATTTTTCGCATTTCAGCTGCTCCAAACGCTTAACCAGAATGGCCTTTGGAAAAAATGCACATACCGTTGTTATCGTACGAGTTTCGACATTCAAACGCAGTAGGAATTTTTGGGTTTGGTCAATCCGTTCGCGAGATGTGGGAGTTTGATGCTAAGAAATGTTTGAGAAGGCAACAAATTTTTCGCACTTCTGCTGCTCCAAACGCTTAACCAGAGTGGCCTAGGGTAAAATACACATACCGTTGTAATCGGGCGAGTTTCTACATTCAGACGCAGTAGGAATTTTTGGGTTTGGTCAATCCGTTCGCGAGATATAGGAGTTTGAAGCTAAGAAATGGTTGAGAAGGCAAGAAATTTTTCGCACTTCTGCTGCTCCAAACGCTTAACCAGAATGGCCTAGGGAGAAAATACACATACCGTTGTAATCGGACGAGTTTCTACATTCAGACGCAGCAGGAATTTTTGGGTTTGGTCAATCCGTTCGCGAGATATAGGAGTTTGAAGCTAAGAAATGGTTGAGAAGGCAACAAATTTTTCGCATTTCTGCTGCTCCAAACGCTTAACCAGAATGGCCTAGGGAGAAAATACACATACCGTTGTAATCGGGCGAGTTTCTACATTCAGACGCAGCAGGAATTTTTGGGTTTGGTCAATCCGTTCGCGAGATATGGGTGTTTGAAGCTAAGAAATGCTTGAGAAGCCAACAAATTTTTCGCACTTCTGTTGCTCCAAACGCTTAATCAGAATGGCCTAGTGAAAAAATACACATACCTTTGTAATCGGTTGAGCTTCTACTTTCATATGTAATAGAAATTTTTGGGTTTGGTCAATCCGTTCGCGCGATATGGGAGTTGGAAGCTAAGAAATTGTTGAGAAAGCAACAAATTTTTCGCAGTTCTGCTGCTCCAAACGCTTAACCAGAATGGCCTAGGGAAAAAATACATATACCGTTGTTATCGTACGAGTTTCTATTTTCAGACGCAATAGGAATTTTTGGGTTAGGATAATCCGTTCGCGAGATGTGGGAGTTTGAAGCTAAGAAATGGTTGAGAAGACAACAAATTTTTCGCACTTCTGCTGCTCCAAACGCTTAACCAGAGTGGCCTAGGGTAAAATACACCTACCGTTGTAATCGGGCGAGTTTCTACATTCCGACGCAGTAGGAATTTTTGGGTTTGGTCAATCCGTTCGCGAGATATAGGAGTTTGAAGCTAAGAAATGGTTGAGAAGGCAACAAATTTTTCGCACTTCTGCTGCTCCAAACGCTTAACAAGAATGGCCTAGGGAGAAAATACACATACCGTTGTAATCGGGCGAGTTTCTACATTCAGACGCTGCAGGAATTTTTGGGTTTGGTCAATCCGTTCGCGAGATATGGGTGTTTGAAGCTAAGAAATGCTTGAGAAGCCAACAAATTTTTCGCACTTCTGTTGCTCCAAACGCTTAATCAGAATGGCCTAGTGAAAAAATACACATACCTTTGTAATCGGGCGAGTGTCTACTTTCAGATGTAGTAGGAATTTTTGAGTTTGGTCAATCCGTTCGCGAGATGTGGGAGTTTGAAGCTAAGGAATGGTTGAGAAGACAACAAATTTTTCGCACTTCTGCTGCTCCAAACGCTTAACCAGAGTGGCCTAGGGTAAAATACACGTGCCGTTGTTATCGGGCGAGCTTCTACTTTCATATGTAATAAAAATTTTTGGGTTTGGTCCATCCGTTCGCGAGATATGGAAGTTGGAAGCTAACAAATGGTTAAGAAGGCAACAAATTTTTCGCACTTCTGCTGCCCCAAACGCTTAACCAGAACGGCCTAGGGAAAAAATACACATACCGTTGTAATCGGGCGAGTTTCTACATTCAGACGCAGCAGGAATTTTTGGGTGTGGTCAATCCGTTCGCGAGATATGGGAGTTTGAAGCTAAGAAATGTTTGAGAAGGCAACAAATTTTTCGCACTTCTGCTGCTCCAAACTCTTAACCAGAATGGCCTAGGGAAAAAATACACATACCGTTGTAATCGGGCGAGTTTCTACATTCAGACGCAATAGGAATTTTTGGGTTTGGTCAATCCTTTCGCGAGATATGGGAGTTGGAAGCTAAGAAATGGTTAAGAAGGCAACAAATTTTGCGCATTTCAGCTGCTCCAAACGCTTAACCAGAATGGCCTTGGGAAAAAATACACGTACCGTTGTTATCGTACGAGTTTCTACTTTCAGACGCAATAGGAATTTTTGGGTTTGGATAATCCGTTCGCGAGATGTGGGAGTTTGAAGCTAAGAAATGGTTGAGAAGATAACAAATTTTTCGCACTTCTGCTGCTCCAAACGCTTAACCAGAGTGGCCTAGGGAGAAAATACATATACCGTTGTAATCGGGCGAGTTTCTACATTCAGACGCAGCAGGAATTTTTGGGTTTGGTCAATCCGTTCGCGAGATATGGGTGTTTGATGCTAAGAAATGCTTGAGAAGCCAACAAATTTTTCGCACTTCTGTTGCTCCAAACGCTTAATCAGAATGGCCTAGTGAAAAAATACACATACCTTTGTAATCGGGCGAGTTTCTACTTTCAGATGTAGTTGGATATTTTTGGGTTTGGTCAATCCGTTCGCGAGATGTGGGAGTTGGAAGCTAATAAATGGTTGAGAAGGGAACAAATTTTTCGCACTTCTGCTGCCCCAAACGCTTAACCAGAACGGCCTCGCGAGAAAATACACATACCGTTGTAATCGGGCAAGTTTCTACATTCAGACGCAGCAGGAATTTTTGGGTTTGGTCAATCCGTTCGCGAGATATGGGAGTTGGAAGCTAAGAAATGGTTGAGAAGGCAACAAATTTTGCGCATTTCAGCTGCTCCAAACGCTTAACCAGAATGGCCTTGGGAAAAAATACACATACCGTTGTTATCGTATGAGTTTCTACTTTCAGACGCAATAGGAATTTTTGGGTTTGGTCAATCCGTTCGCGAGATGTGGGAGTTTGAAGCTAAGAAATGGTTGAGAAGACAACAAATTTTTCGCACTTCTGCTGCTCCAAACGCTTAACCAGAGTGGCATAGGGAAAAATACACATACTGTTGTAATCGGGCGAGTTTCTACTTTCAGAAATAGTAGGAATTTTTGGGATTGGTCAAACCGTTCGCGAGATGTGGCAGTTTGAAGCTAAGAAATAGTTGAGAAGACAACAAATTTTTCGCATTTCTGCTGATCCAAACGCTTAACCAGAATGGACTAGGGAAAAAATACACATACCTTTGTAATCGGGCGAGTTTCTACTTTCAGATGTAGTAGGAATTTTTGGGTTTGATCAATCCGTTCGCGAGATGTGGGAGTTTGAAGCTAGGAAATGGTTGAGAAGGCAACAAATTTTTCGCACTTCTGCTGCTCCAAACGCTTAACCAGAATGGCCTAGAGAGAAAATACACATACCGTTGTAATCGGGCGAGTTTCTACATTCAGACGCAGCAGGAATTTTTAGGTTTGGTCAATCCGTTCGCGAGATATGGGTGTTTGAAGGTAAGAAATGCTTGAGAAGCCAACAAATTTTTCGCACTTCTGTTGCTCCAAACGCTTAATCAGAATGGCCTAATGAAAAAATACACATACCTTTGTAATCGGGCGAGCTTCTACTTTCATATGTAATAGAAATTTTTGGGTTTGGTCAATCCGTTCGCGCGATATGGGAGTTGGAAGCTAAGAAATTGTTGAGAAAGCAACAAATTTTTCGCACTTCTGCTTCTCCAAACGCTTAACCAGAATGGCCTAGGGAAAAAATACACATACCGTTGTTATCGTACGAGTTTCTACTTTCAGACGCAATAGGAATTTTTGGGTTTGGATAATCCGTTCGCGAGATGTGGGAGTTTGAAGCTAAGAAATGGTTGAGAAGACAACAAATTTTTCGCACTTCTGCTGCTCCAAACGCTTAACCAGAGTGGCCTAGGGTAAAATACACATACCGTTGTAATCGGGCGAGTTTCTACATTCAGACGCAGTAGGAACTTTTGGGTTTGGTCAATCCGTTCGCGAGATATAGGAGTTTGAAGCTAAGAAATGGTTGAGAAGGCAACAAATTTTTCGCACTTCTGCTGCTCCAAAAGCTTAACCAGAATGGCCTAGGGAGAAAATACACATACCGTTGTAATCGGGCGAGTTTCTACATTCAGACGCAGCAGGAATTTTTGGGTTTGGTCAATCCGTTCGCGTGATATGGGTGTTTGAAGCTAAGAAATGCTTGAGAAGCCAACAAATTTTTCGCACTTCTGTTGCTCCAAACGCTTAATCAGAATGGCCTAGTGAAAAAATACACATACCGTTGTTATCGTATGAGTTTCTACTTTCAGAAGCAATAGGAATTTTTGTGTTTGGTCAGTCCGTTCGCGAGATGTGGGAGTTTGAATCTAAGAAGTGGTTGAGAAGACAACAAATTTTTCGCACTTCTACAGCTCCAAACGCTTAACCAGAATGTCCTAGTGAAGAAATACACATACCTGTGTAATCGGGCGAGTTTCTACTTTCAGAAATAGTAGGAATTTTTGGGATTGGTCAATCCGTTCGCGAGATGTGGCAGTTTGAAGCTAAGAAGTGGTTGAGAAGACAACAAATTTTTCGCACTTCTACAGCTCCAAACGCTTAACCAGAATGTCCTAGTGAAGAAATACACATACCTTTGTAATCGGGAGAGTTTCTACTTTCAGATGTATTAGGAATTTTTGGTTTTGGTCAATCCGTTCGCGAGATGTGGGAGTTTGAAGCTAAGAAATGGTTGAGAAGACAACAAATTTTTCGCACTTCTGCTGCTCCAAACGCTTAACCGGAATGGCCTAGGGAAAAAATACACATACCTTTGTAATCGGGAGAGTTTCTACTTTCAGATGTAGTAGGAATTTTTGGTTTTGGTCAATCCGTTCGCGAGATGTGGGAGTTTGAAGCTAAGAAATGGTTGAGAAGGCAACAAACATTTCGCAATTCTGCTGCTTCAAACGCTTAACCAGAATAGTATAGGGAAAAAATACACAAACCGTTGTAATCGGGCGAGTTTCTACATTCAGACGCAATAGGAATTTTTGGGTTTGGTCAATCCGTTCGCGAGATATGGGAGTTGGAAGCCAAGAAATGGTTGAGAGGGCAACAAATTTTGCGCACTTCAGCTGCTCCAAACGCTTAACCAGAATGGCCTTGGGAAAAAATACACATACCGTTGTTATCGTACGAGTTTCTACCTTCAGACGCAATAGGAATTTTTGGGTTTGGTCAATCCGTTCGCGAGATATGGGAGTTGGAAGCTAAGAAATGGTTGAGAAGGCAACAAATTTTTCGCACTTCTGCTGCCCCAAACGCTTAACCAGAACAGCCTAGGGATAAAATACACATACCGTTGTAATCGGGCGAGTTTCTACATTCAGACGCAGCAGGAATTTTTGGGTGTGGTCAATCCGTTCGCGAGATATGGGAGTTTGAAGCTAAGAACTGCTTGAGAAGGCAACAAATTTTTCGCACTTCTGCTGCTCCAAACGCTTAACCAGAATGGCCTAGGGAAAAAATACACATACAGTTGTAATCGGGCGAGCTTCTACTTTCATGTGTAATGGAAATTTTTGGGTTTGGTCAATCCGTTCGCGAGATATGAGAGTTGGAAGCTAAGAAATGGTTGAGAAGGCAACAAATTTTGCGCATTTCAGCTGCTCCAAACGCTTAACCAGAATGGCCTAGGGAAAAAATACACATACCGTTGTAATCGGGCGAGTTTCTAGTTTCAGATGTAGTAGGAATTTTTGGGTTTGGTCAATCCGTTCACGAGATATAGGAGTTTGAAGCTAAGAAATGCTTGAGAAGCCAACAAATTTTTCGCACTTCTGTTGCTCCAAACGCTTAATCAGAATGGCCTAGTGAAAAAATACACATACCTTTGTAATCGGGCGAGTGTCTACTTTCAGATGTAGTAGGAATTTTTGAGTTTGGTCAATCCGTTCGCGAGATGTGGGAGTTTGAAGCTAAGGAATGGTTGAGAAGACAACAAATTTTTCGCACTTCTGCTGCTCCAAACGCTTAACCAGAATGGCCTAGGGAAAAAATACACATACCGTTGTAATCGGGCGAGTTTCTACTTTCAGATGTAGTAGGATATTTTTGGGTTTGGTCAATCCGTTCGCGAGATGTGGGAGTTTGAAGCTATGATGTGGTTGGGAAAACAACAAATTTTCCGCACTTCTGCTGCTCCAATCGCTTAACCAGAATGGCCTAGGGAAAAATACACATGCCGTTGTAATCGGGCGAGCTTCTACATTCATGTGTAATGGAAATTTTTGGGTTTGGTCAATCCGTACGCGAGATATGAGAGTTGGAAGCTAAGAAATGGTTGAGAAGGCAACAAATTTTGCGCATTTCAGCTGCTCCAAACGCTTAACCAGAATGGCCTAGGGAAAAAATACACATACCGTTGTAATCGGGCGAGTTTCTAGTTTCAGATGTAGTAGGAATTTTTGGGATTGGTTAACCAGTTCGCGAGATGTGTGAGTTTGAAGCTAAGATGTGGTTGAGGAAACAACAAATTTTTCGCACTTCTGCTGCACCAAACGCTTAACCAGAATGGCCTAGGGAAAAATACACATACCGTTGTAATCGGGCGAGCTTCTACTTTCAGATGTAATAGAAATTTTTGGGTTTGGTCAATCCGTTCGCGAGATATGGGAGTTGGAAGCTAAGAAATGGTTGCGAAGGCAACAAATTTTGGGCACTTCAGCTGCTCCAAACGCTTAACCAGAATGGCCTTGGGTAAAAATACACAGACCGTTGTAATCGGGCGAGTTTCTACATTCAGACGCAGCAGGAATTTTTGGGTTTGGTCAATCCGTTCGCGAGATATGGGAGTTTGAATCTAGGAAATGCTTGAGAAGGCAACAAATTTTTCGCATTTCTGCTGCTCCAAACGCTTAACCAGAAAGGACCAGGGAGAAAATACACATTCCTTTGTAATCGGGCGAGTTTCTACTTTCAGATGTAGTAGGAATTTTTGGGTTTGGTCAATCCGTTCGCGAGATGTGGGAGTTTGAAGCTAAGAAATGGTTGAGAAGACAACAAATTTTTCGCACTTCTGCTGCTCCAAACGCTTAACCAGAATGGCCTAGGGAAAAATACACATACCTTTGTAATCGGGCGAGTTTCTACTTTCAGATGTAATAGGAATTTTTGGTTTTGGTCAATCCGTTCGCGAGATATGGGAGTTTGAAGCTAAGAAATGGTTGAGAAGACAACAAATTTTTCGCACTTCTGCTGCTCCAAACGCTCAACCAGAGTGGCCTAGGGAAAAATACACATGCCGTTGGAATCGGGCGAGCTTCTACTTTCATATGTAATAGAAATTTTTGGGTTTGGTCAATCCGTTCGCGAGATATGGGAGTTTGAATCTAGGAAATGCTTGAGAAGGCAACAAATTTTTCGCACATCTGCTGCTCCAAACGCTTAACCAGAATGGCCCAGTGAGAAAATACACATACCTTTGTAATCAGGCGAGTTTCTTCTTTCAGATGTAGAAGGAATTTTAGGGTTTGATCAATCCGTTCGCGAGATGTGGCAGTTTGAAGCTAAGAAATAGTTGAGAAGACAACAAATTTTTCGCATTTCTGCTGCTCCAAACGCTTAACCAGAAAGGACTAGGGAAAAAATACACATACCTTTGTAATTGGGCGAGTTTCTACTTTCAGATGTAGTAGGAATTTTTGGGTTTGTTCAATCCGTTCGCGAGATGTGGGAGTTTGAAGCTAAGAAATGGTTGAGAAGACAACAAATTTTTCGCACTTCTGCTGCTCCAAACGCTTAACCAGAATGGCCTAGGGAAAAAATACACATACCGTTGTAATCGGGAGAGTTTCTACTTTCAGATGTAGTAGGAATTTTTGTTTTTGGTCAATCCGTTCGCGAGATGTGGCAGTTTGAAACTAAGAAATGGTTGAGAAGACAACAAATTTTTCGCACTTCTGCTGCTCCAAACGCTCAACCAGAGTGGCCTAGGGAAAAATACCCATACCGTTGTAATCGGGCGAGTTTCTACATTCAGGCGCAGCAGGAATTTTTGGGTTTGGTCAATCCGTTCGCGAGATATGGGAGTTGGAAGCTAAGAAATGGTTGAGAAGGCAACAAATTTTGGGCACTTCAGCTGCTCCAAACGCTTAACCAGAATGGCCTTGGGTAAAAATACACAGACCGTTGTAATCGGGCGAGTTTCTACATTCAGACGCAGAAGGAATTTTTGGGTTTGGTCAATCCGTTCGCGAGATATGGGAGTTTGAATCTAGGAAATGCTTGAGAAGGCAACAAATTTTTCGCATTTCTGCTGCTCCAAACGCTTAACCAGAAAGGACCAGGGAGAAAATACACATTCCTTTGTAATCGGGCGAGTTTCTACTTTCAGATGTAGTAGGAATTTTTGGTTTTGGTCAATCCGTTCGCGAGATGTGGGAGTTTGAAGCTAAGAAATGGTTGAGAAGGCAACAAACTTTTCGCAATTCTGCTGCTTCAAACGCTTAACCAGAATAGTATAGGGAAAAAATACACAAACCGTTGTAATCGGGCGAGTTTCTACTTTCAGATGTAGTAGGAATTTTTGGTTTTGGTCAATCCGTTCGCGAGATGTGGGAGTTTGAAGCTAAGAAATGGTTGAGAAGACAACAAATTTTTCGCACTTCTGCTGCTCCAAACGCTTAACCAGAATGTTCTAGGGAAAAATACATATACCTTTGTAATCGGGCGAGTTTCTACTTTCAGATGTAGTAGGAATTTTTGGTTTTGGTCAATCCGTTCGCGAGATATGGGAGTTTGAAGCTAAGAAATGGTTGAGAAGACAACAAATTTTTCGCACTTCTGCTGCTCCAAACGCTCAACCAGAGTGGCCTAGGGAAAAATACACATGCCGTTGGAATCGGGCGAGCTTCTACTTTCATATGTAATAGAAATTTTTGGGTTTGGTCAATCCGTTCGCGAGATATGGGAGTTTGAATCTAGGAAATGCTTGAGAAGGCAACAAATTTTTCGCACATCTGCTGCTCCAAACGCTTAACCAGAATGGCCCAGTGAGAAAATACACATACCTTTGTAATCAGGCGAGTTTCTTCTTTCAGATGTAGAAGGAATTTTAGGGTTTGATCAATCCGTTCGCGAGATGTGGCAGTTTGAAGCTAAGAAATGGTTGAGAAGACAACAAATTTTTCGCATTTCTGCTGCTCCAAACGCTTAACCAGAAAGGACTAGGGAAAAAATACACATACCTTTGTAATTGGGCGAGTTTCTACTTTCAGATGTAGTAGGAATTTTTGGGTTTGTTCAATCCGTTCGCGAGATGTGGGAGTTTGAAGCTAAGAAATGGTTGAGAAGACAACAAATTTTTCGCACTTCTGCTGCTCCAAACGCTTAACCAGAATGGCCTAGGGAAAAAATACACATACCGTTGTAATCGGGAGAGTTTCTACTTTCAGATGTAGTAGGAATTTTTGTTTTTGGTCAATCCGTTCGCGAGATGTGGCAGTTTGAAACTAAGAAATGGTTGAGAAGACAACAAATTTTTCGCACTTCTGCTGCTCCAAACGCTCAACCAGAGTGGCCTAGGGAAAAATACCCATACCGTTGTAATCGGGCGAGTTTCTACATTCAGGCGCAGCAGGAATTTTTGGGTTTGGTCAATCCGTTCGCGAGATATGGGAGTTTGAATCTAGGAAATGCTTGAGAAGGCAACAAATTTTTCGCACTTCTGCTGCTCCAAACGCTTAACCAGAATGCCCCAGTGAAAAAATACACATACCTTTGTAATCGGGCGAGTTTCTTCATTCAGATGTAGTAGGAATTTTTGGGTTTGATCAATCCGTTCGTGAGATGTGGCAGTTTGAAGCTAAGAAATGGTTGAGAAGACAACAAACTTTTCGCACTTCTGCTGCTCCAAACGTTTAACCAGAAAGGACTAGGGAAAAAATACACATACCTTTGTAATCGGGCGAGTTTCTACATTCAGATGTAGTAGGAATTTTTGGGTTTTGTCAGTCCGTTCGCGAGATGTGGGAGTTTGAAGCTAAGAAATGGTTGAGAAGGCAACAAATTTTTCGCACTTCTGCTGCTCCAAACGCTTAACCAGGATGGCCTAGGGAGAAAATACACATACCGTTGTAATCGGGCGAGTTTCTACATTCAGATGTAATAGAAATTTTTGGGTTTGGTCAATCCGTTCGCGAGATATGGGAGTTGGAAGCTAAGAAATGGTTGAGAAGGCAACAAATTTTTCGCACTTCTGCTGCCCCAAACGCTTAACCAGAACAGCCTAGGGATAAAATACACATACCGTTGTAATCGGGCGAGTTTCTACATTCAGACGCAGCAGGAATTTTGGGTGTGGTCAATCCGTTCGCGAGATATGGGAGTTTGAAGCTAAGAACTGCTTGAGAAGGCAACAAATTTTTCGCACTTCTGCTGCTCCAAACGCTTAACCAGAATGGCCTAGGGAAAAAATACACATACAGTTGTAATCGGGCGAGCTTCTACTTTCATGTGTAATGGAAATTTTTGGGTTTGGTCAATCCGTTCGCGAGATATGAGAGTTGGAAGCTAAGAAATGGTTGAGAAGACAACAAATTTTGCGCATTTCAGCTGCTCCAAACGCTTAACCAGAATGGCCTAGGGAAGAAATACACATACCGCTGTAATCGGGCGAGTTTCTACTTTCAGATGTAGTAGGATATTTTTGGGTTTGGTCAATCCGTTCGCGAGATGTGGGAGTTTGAAGCTAAGAAATGGTTGAGAAGACAACAAATTTTTCGCACTTCTGCTGCTCCAAACGCTTAACCAGAATGTTCTAGGGAAAAATACACATACCTTTGTAATCGGGCGAGTTTCTACTTTCAGATGTAGTAGGAATTTTTGGTTTTGGTCAATCCGTTCGCGAGATATGGGAGTTTGAAGCTAAGAAATGGTTGAGAAGACAACAAATTTTTCGCACTTCTGCTTCTCCAAACGCTCAACCAGAGTGGCCTAGGGAAAAATACACATGCCGTTGGAATCGGGCGAGCTTCTACTTTCATATGTAATAGAAATTTTTGGGTTTGGTCAATCCGTTCGCGAGATATGGGAGTTTGAATCTAGGAAATGCTTGAGAAGGCAACAAATTTTTCGCACATCTGCTGCTCCAAACGCTTAACCAGAATGGCCCAGTGAGAAAATACACATACCTTTGTAATCAGGCGAGTTTCTTCTTTCAGATGTAGAAGGAATTTTAGGGTTTGATCAATCCGTTCGCGAGATGTGGCAGTTTGAAGCTAAGAAATGGTTGAGAAGACAACAAATTTTTCGCATTTCTGCTGCTCCAAACGCTTAACCAGAAAGGACTAGGGAAAAAATACACATACCTTTGTAATTGGGCGAGTTTCTACTTTCAGATGTAGTAGGAATTTTTGGGTTTGTTCAATCCGTTCGCGAGATGTGGGAGTTTGAAGCTAAGAAATGGTTGAGAAGACAACAAATTTTTCGCACTTCTGCTGCTCCAAACGCTTAACCAGAATGGCCTAGGGAAAAAATACACATACCGTTGTAATCGGGAGAGTTTCTACTTTCAGATGTAGTAGGAATTTTTGTTTTTGGTCAATCCGTTCGCGATATGTGGCAGTTTGAAACTAAGAAATGGTTGAGAAGACAACAAATTTTTCGCACTTCTGCTGCTCCAAACGCTCAACCAGAGTGGCCTAGGGAAAAATACCCATACCGTTGTAATCGGGCGAGTTTCTACATTCAGGCGCAGCAGGAATTTTTGGGTTTGGTCAATCCGTTCGCGAGATATGGGAGTTTGAATCTAGGAAATGCTTGAGAAGGCAACAAATTTTTCGCACTTCTGCTGCTCCAAACGCTTAACCAGAATGCCCCAGTGAAAAAATACACATACCTTTGTAATCGGGCGAGTTTCTTCATTCAGATGTAGTAGGAATTTTTGGGTTTGATCAATCCGTTCGTGAGATGTGGCAGTTTGAAGCTAAGAAATGGTTGAGAAGACAACGAATTTTTCGCACTTCTGCTGCTCCAAACGTTTAACCAGAAAGGACTAGGGAAAAAATACACATAACTTTGTAATCGGGCGAGTTTCTACATTCAGATGTAGTAGGAATTTTTGGGTTTTGTCAGTCCGTTCGCGAGATGTGGGAGTTTGAAGCTAAGAAATGGTTGAGAAGGCAACAAATTTTTCGCACTTCTGCTGCTCCAAACGCTTAACCAGGATGGCCTAGGGAGAAAATACACATACCGTTGTAATCGGGCGAGTTTCTACATTCAGATGTAATAGAAATTTTTGGGTTTGGTCAATCCGTTCGCGAGATATGGGAGTTGGAAGCTAAGAAATGGTTGAGAAGGCAACAAATTTTTCGCACTTCTGCTGCCCCAAACGCTTAACCAGAACAGCCTAGGGATAAAATACACATACCGTTGTAATCGGGCGAGTTTCTACATTCAGACGCAGCAGGAATTTTTGGGTGTGGTCAATCCGTTCGCGAGATATGGGAGTTTGAAGCTAAGAACTGCTTGAGAAGGCAACAAATTTTTCGCACTTCTGCTGCTCCAAACGCTTAACCAGAATGGCCTAGGGAAAAAATACACATACAGTTGTAATCGGGCGAGCTTCTACTTTCATGTGTAATGGAAATTTTTGGGTTTGGTCAATCCGTTCGCGAGATATGAGAGTTGGAAGCTAAGAAATGGTTGAGAAGGCAACAAATTTTGCGCATTTCAGCTGCTCCAAACGCTTAACCAGAATGGCCTAGGGAAACAATACACATACCGTTGTAATCGGGCGAGTTTCTAGTTTCAGATGTAGTAGGAATTTTTGGGTTTGGTCAATCCGTTCACGAGATATAGGAGTTTGAAGCTAAGAAATGCTTGAGAAGCCAACAAATTTTTCGCACTTCTGTTGCTCCAAACGCTTAATCAGAATGGCCTAGTGAAAAAATACACATACCTTTGTAATCGGGCGAGTGTCTACTTTCAGATGTAGTAGGAATTTTTGAGTTTGGTCAATCCGTTCGCGAGATGTGGGAGTTTGAAGCTAAGGAATGGTTGAGAAGACAACAAATTTTTCGCACTTCTGCTGCTCCAAACGCTTAACCAGAATGGCCTAGGGAAAAAATACACATACCGTTGTAATCGGGCGAGTTTCTACTTTCAGATGTAGTAGGATATTTTTGGGTTTGGTCAATCCGTTCGCGAGATGTGGGAGTTTGAAGCTAAGATGTGGTTGAGAAAACAACAAATTTTCCGCACTTCTGCTGCTCCAATCGCTTAACCAGAATGGCCTAGGGAAAAATACACATGCCGTTGTAATCGGGCGAGCTTCTACTTTCATGTGTAATGGAAATTTTTGGGTTTGGTCAATCCGTACGCGAGATATGAGAGTTGGAAGCTAAGAAATGGTTGAGAAGGCAACAAATTTTGCGCATTTCAGCTGCTCCAAACGCTTAACCAGAATGGCCTAGGGAGAAAATACACATACCGTTGTAATCGGGCGAGTTTCTAGTTTCAGATGTAGTAGGAATTTTTGGGATTGGTTAACCAGTTCGCGAGATGTGTGAGTTTGAAGCTAAGATGTGGTTGAGAAGGCAACAAATTTTGGGCACTTCAGCTGCTCCAAACGCTTAACCAGAATGGCCTTGGGTAAAAATACACAGACCGTTGTAATCGGGCGAGTTTCTACATTCAGACGCAGCAGGAATTTTTGGGTTTGGTCAATCCGTTCGCGAGATATGGGAGTTGGAAGCTAAGAAATGGTTGAGAAGGCAACAAATTTTGGGCACTTCAGCTGCTCCAAACGCTTAACCAGAATGGCCTTGGGTAAAAATACACAGACCGTTGTAATCGGGCGAGTTTCTACATTCAGACGCAGCAGGAATTTTTGGGTTTGGTCAATCCGTTCGCGAGATATGGGAGTTTGAATCTAGGAAATGCTTGAGAAGGCAACAAATTTTTCGCATTTCTGCTGCTCCAAACGCTTAACCAGAAAGGACCAGGGAAAAAATACACATTCCTTTGTAATCGGGCGAGTTTCTACTTTCAGATGTAGTAGGAATTTTTGGGTTTGGTCAATCCGTTCGCGAGATGTGGGAGTTTGAAGCTAAGAAATGGTTGAGAAGACAACAAATTTTTCGCACTTCTGCTGCTCCAAACGCTTAACCAGAATGGCCTAGGGAAAAATACACATACCTTTGTGATCGGGCGAGTTTCTACTTTCAGATGTAGTAGGAATTTTTGGTTTTGGTCAATCCGTTCGCGAGATATGGGAGTTTGAAGCTAAGAAATGGTTGAGAAGACAACAAATTTTTCGCACTTCTGCTGCTCCAAACGCTCAACCAGAGTGGCCTAGGGAAAAATACCCATACCGTTGTAATCGGGCGAGTTTCTACATTCAGGCGCAGCAGGAATTTTTGGGTTTGGTCAATCCGTTCGCGAGATATGGGAGTTTGAATCTAGGAAATGCTTGAGAAGGCAACAAATTTTTCGCACTTCTGCTGCTCCAAACGCTTAACCAGAATGCCCCAGTGAAAAAATACACATACCTTTGTAATCGGGCGAGTTTCTTCATTCAGATGTAGTAGGAATTTTTGGGTTTGATCAATCCGTTCGTGAGATGTGGCAGTTTGAAGCTAAGAAATGGTTGAGAAGACAACAAATTTTTCGCACTTCTGCTGCTCCAAACGTTTAACCAGAAAGGACTAGGGAAAAAATACACATACCGTTGTAACCTGGCGAGTTTCTACATTCAGACGCAGCAGGAATTTTTGGGTTTGGTCAATCCGTTCGCGAGATGTGGGAGTTTGAAGCTAAGATGTGGTTGAGAAAACAACAAATTTTTCGCACTTCTGCTGCTCCAAACGCTTAACCAGAATGGCCTAGGGAAAAATACACATGCCGTTGTAATCGGGCGAGCTTCTACTTTCATATGTAATAGAAATTTTTGGGTTTGGTCAATCCGTTCGCGAGATATGGGAGTTGGAAGCTAAGAAACGGTTGAGAAGGCAACAAATTTTTCGCACTTCTGCTGCCCCAAACGCTTAACCAGAACAGCCTAGGGATAAAATACACATACCGTTGTAATCGGGCGAGTTTCTACATTCAGACGCAGCAGGAATTTTTGGGTGTGGTCAATCCGTTCGCGAGATATGGGAGTTTGAAGCTAAGAACTGCTTGAGAACGCAACAAATTTTTCGCACTTCTGCTGCTCCAAACGCTTAACCAGAATGGCCTAGGGAAAAATACACATGCCGTTGTAATCGGGCGAGCTTCTACTTTCATATGTAATAGGAATTTTTGGGTTTGGTCAATCCGTTCGCGAGATATGGGAGTTTGAAGCTAAGAAATGGTTGAGAAGACAACAAATTTTTCGCACTTCTGCTGCTCCAAGCGCTTAACCAGAATGGCCTAGGGAAAAAATACCCATACCTTTGTAATCGGGAGAGTTTCTACTTTCAGATGTAGTAGGAATTTTTGGTTTTGGCCAATCCGTTCGCGAGATGTGGGAGTTTGAATCTAAGAAATGGTTGAGAAGACAACAAATTTTTCGCAATTCTGCTGCTCCAAACGCTTAACCAGAGTGGCCTAGGGAAAAATACACATACCGTTGTAATCGGGCGAGTTTCTACATTCAGACGCAGCAGGAATTTTTGGGTGTGGTCAATCCGTTCGCGAGATATGGGAGTTTGAAGCTAAGAACTGCTTGAGAACGCAACAAATTTTTCGCACTTCTGCTGCTCCAAACGCTTAACCAGAATGGCCTAGGGAAAAATACACATGCCGTTGTAATCGGGCGAGCTTCTACTTTCATATGTAATAGAAATTTTTGGGTTTGGTCAATCCGTTCGCGAGATATGGGAGTTGGAAGCTAAGAAACGGTTGAGAAGGCAACAAATTTTTCGCACTTCTGCTGCCCCAAACGCTTAACCAGAACAGCCTAGGGATAAAATACACATACCGTTGTAATCGGGCGAGTTTCTACAATCAGACGCAGCAGGAATTTTTGGGTGTGGTCAATCCGTTCGCGAGATATGGGAGTTTGAAGCTAAGAACTGCTTGAGAACGCAACAAATTTTTCGCACTTCTGCTGCTCCAAACGCTTAACCAGAATGGCCTAGGGAAAAATACACATGCCGTTGTAATCGGGTGAGCTTCTACTTTCATATGTGATAGGAATTTTTGGGTTTGGTCAATCCGTTCGCGAGATATGGGAGTTTGAAGCTAAGAAATGGTTGAGAAGACAACAAATTTTTCGCACTTCTGCTGCTCCAAACGCTTAATCAGAATGGCCTAGGGAAAAAATACACATACCTTTGTAATCGGGAGTGTTTCTACTTTCAGATGTAGTAGGAATTTTTGGTTTTGGTCAATCCGTTCGCGAGATGTGGGAGTTTGAAGCTAAGAAATAGTTGAGAAGGCAACAAACTTTTCGCACTTCTGCTGCTTCAAACGCTTAACCAGAATAGTATAGGGAAAAAATACACAAACCGTTGTAATCGGGCGAGTTTCTACATTCAGACGCAGCAGGAATTTTTGGGTGTGGTCAATCCGTTCGCGAGATATGGGAGTTTGAAGCTAAGAACTGCTTGAGAACGCAACAAATTTTTCGCACTTCTGCTGCTCCAAACGCTTAACCAGAATGGCCTAGGGAAAAATACACATGCCGTTGTAATCGGGCGAGCTTCTACTTTCATATGTAATAGGAATTTTTGGGTTTGGTCAATCCGTTCGCGAGATGTGGGAGTTTGAAGCTAAGAAATGGTTGAGAAGGCAACAAACTTTTCGCAATTCTGCTGCTTCAAACGCTTAACCAGAATAGTATAGGGAAAAAATACACAAACCGTTGTAATCGGGCGAGTTTCTACATTCAGACGCAATAGGAATTTTTGGGTTTGGTCAATCCGTTCGCGAGATATGGGAGTTGGAAGCCAAGAAATGGTTGAGAGGGCAACAAATTTTGCGCACTTCAGCTGCTCCAAACGCTTAACCAGAATGGCCTTGGGAAAAAATACACATACCGTTGTTATCGTACGAGTTTCTACCTTCAGACGCAATAGGAATTTTTGGGTTTGGTCAATCCGTTCGCGAGATATGGGAGTTTGAAGCTAAGAAATGGTTGAGAAGGCAACAAACTTTTCGTAATTCTGCTGCTCCAAACGCTTAACCAGAATGGCCTAGGGGAAAATACACATACCGTTGTAATCGGGCGAGTTTCTACATTCAGACGCAGCAGGAATTTTTGGGTTTGGTCAATCCGTTCGCGAGATATGGGAGTTTGAAGCTAAGAACTGCTTGAGAACGCAACAAATTTTTCGCACTTCTGCTGCTCCAAACGCTTAACCAGAATGGCCTAGGGAAAAATACACATGCCGTTGTAATCGGGCGAGCTTCTACTTTCATATGTAATAGGAATTTTTGGGTTTGGTCAATCCGTTCGCGAGATATGGTAGTTTGAAGCTAAGAAATGGTTGAGAAGACAACAAATTTTTCGCACTTCTGCTGCTCCAAACGCTTAACCAGAAGGGCCTAGGGAAAAAATACACATACCTTTGTAATCGGGAGAGTTTCTACTTTCAGATGTATTAGGAATTTTTGGTTTTGTTCAATCCGTTCGCGAGATGTGGGAGTTTGAAGCTAAGAAATGGTTGAGAAGACAACAAATTTTTCGCACTTCTGCTGCTCTAAACGCTTAACCGGAATGGCCTAGGGAAAAAATACACATACCTTTGTAATCGGGAGAGTTACTACTTTCAGATGTAGTAGGAATTTTTGGTTTTGGCCAATCCGTTCGCGAGATGTGGGAGTTTGAATCTAAGAAATGGTTGAGAAGACAACAAATTTTTCGCAATTCTGCTGCTCCAAACGCTTAACCAGAGTGGCCTAGGGAAAAATACACATACCGTTGTAATCGGGCGAGTTTCTACATTCAGACGCAGCAGGAATTTTTGGGTGTGGTCAATCCGTTCGCGAGATATGGGAGTTTGAAGCTAAGAACTGCTTGAGAACGCAACAAATTTTTCGCACTTCTGCTGCTCCAAACGCTTAACCAGAATGGCCTAGGGAAAAATACACATGCCGTTGTAATCGGGCGAGCTTCTACTTTCATATGTAATAGACATTTTTGGGTTTGGTCAATCCGTTCGCGAGATATGGGAGTTGGAAGCTAAGAAACGGTTGAGAAGGCAACAAATTTTTCGCACTTCTGCTGCCCCAAACGCTTAACCAGAACAGCCTAGGGATAAAATACACATACCGTTGTAATCGGGCGAGTTTCTACAATCAGACGCAGCAGGAATTTTTGGGTGTGGTCAATCCGTTCGCGAGATATGGGAGTTTGAAGCTAAGAACTGCTTGAGAACGCAACAAATTTTTCGCACTTCTGCTGCTCCAAACGCTTAACCAGAATGGCCTAGGGAAAAATACACATGCCGTTGTAATCGGGTGAGCTTCTACTTTCATATGTGATAGGAATTTTTGGGTTTGGTCAATCCGTTCGCGAGATATGGGAGTTTGAAGCTAAGAAATGGTTGAAAAGACAACAAATTTTTCGCACTTCTGCTGCTCCAAACGCTTAATCAGAATGGCCTAGGGAAAAAATACACATACCTTTGTAATCGGGAGTGTTTCTACTTTCAGATGTAGTAGGAATTTTTGGTTTTGGTCAATCCGTTCGCGAGATGTGGGAGTTTGAAGCTAAGAAATAGTTGAGAAGGCAACAAACTTTTCGCACTTCTGCTGCTTCAAACGCTTAACCAGAATAGTATAGGGAAAAAATACACAAACCGTTGTAATCGGGCGAGTTTCTACATTCAGACGCAGCAGGAATTTTTGGGTGTGGTCAATCCGTTCGCGAGATATGGGAGTTTGAAGCTAAGAACTGCTTGAGAACGCAACAAATTTTTCGCACTTCTGCTGCTCCAAACGCTTAACCAGAATGGCCTAGGGAAAAATACACATGCCGTTGTAATCGGGCGAGCTTCTACTTTCATATGTAATAGGAATTTTTGGGTTTGGTCAATCCGTTCGCGAGATGTGGGAGTTTGAAGCTAAGAAATGGTTGAGAAGGCAACAAACTTTTCGCAATTCTGCTGCTTCAAACGCTTAACCAGAATAGTATAGGGAAAAAATACACAAACCGTTGTAATCGGGCGAGTTTCTACATTCAGACGCAATAGGAATTTTTGGGTTTGGTCAATCCGTTCGCGAGATATGGGAGTTGGAAGCCAAGAAATGGTTGAGAGGGCAACAAATTTTGCGCACTTCAGCTGCTCCAAACGCTTAACCAGAATGGCCTTGGGAAAAAATACACATACCGTTGTTATCGTACGAGTTTCTACCTTCAGACGCAATAGGAATTTTTGGGTTTGGTCAATCCGTTCGCGAGATATGGGAGTTTGAAGCTAAGAAATGGTTGAGAAGGCAACAAACTTTTCGCAATTCTGCTGCTCCAAACGCTTAACCAGAATGGCCTAGGGAAAAATACACATACCGTTGTAATCGGGCGAGTTTCTACATTCAGGCGCAGCAGGAATTTTTGGGTTTGGTCAATCCGTTCGCGAGATATGGGAGTTTGAAGCTAAGAAATGGTTGAGAAGGCAACAAACTTTTCGCAATTCTGCTGCTCCAAACGCTTAACCAGAATGGCCTAGGGGAAAATACACATACCGTTGTAATCGGGCGAGTTTCTACATTCAGACGCACCAGGAATTTTTGGGTTTGGTCAATCCGTTCGCGAGATGTGGGAGTTTGAAGCTAAGATGTGGTTGAGAAAACAACAAATTTTTCGCACTTCTGCTGCTCCAAACGCTTAACCAGAATGGCCTAGGGATAAAATACACATACCGTTGTAATCGGGCGAGTTTCTACATTCAGACGCAGCAGGAATTTTTGGGTGTGGTCAATCCGTTCGCGAGATATGGGAGTTTGAAGCTAAGAACTGCTTGAGAACGCAACAAATTTTTCGCACTTCTGCTGCTCCAAACGCTTAACCAGAATGGCCTAGGGAAAAATACACATGCCGTTGTAATCGGGCGAGCTTCTACTTTCATATGTAATAGAAATTTTTGGGTTTGGTCAATCCGTTCGCGAGATATGGGAGTTGGAAGCTAAGAAACGGTTGAGAAGGCAACAAATTTTTCGCACTTCTGCTGCCCCAAACGCTTAACCAGAACAGCCTAGGGATAAAATACACATACCGTTGTAATCGGGCGAGTTTCTACATTCAGACGCAGCAGGAATTTTTGGGTGTGGTCAATCCGTTCGCGAGATATGGGAGTTTGAAGCTAAGAACTGCTTGAGAACGCAACAAATTTTTCGCACTTCTGCTGCTCCAAACGCTTAACCAGAATGGCCTAGGGAAAAATACACATGCCGTTGTAATCGAGCGAGCTTCTACTTTCATATGTAATAGGAATTTTTGGGTTTGGTCAATCCGTTCGCGAGATATGGTAGTTTGAAGCTAAGAAATGGTTGAGAAGACAACAAATTTTTCGCACTTCTGCTGCTCCAAACGCTTAACCAGAAGGGCCTAGGGAAAAAATACACATACCTTTGTAATCGGGAGAGTTTCTACTTTCAGATGTATTAGGAATTTTTGGTTTTGTTCAATCCGTTCGCGAGATGTGGGAGTTTGAAGCTAAGAAATGGTTGAGAGGACAACAAATTTTTCGCACTTCTGCTGCTCCAAACGCTTAACCGGAATGGCCTAGGGAAAAAATACACATACCATTGTAATCGGGAGAGTTTCTACTTTCAGATGTAGTAGGAATTTTTGGTTTTGGTCAATCCGTTCGCGAGATGTGGGAGTTTGAAGCTAAGAAATGGTTGAGAAGGCAACAAACTTTTCGCAATTCTGCTGCTTCAAACGCTTAACCAGAATAGTATAGGGAAAAAATACACAAACCGTTGTAATCGGGCGAGTTTCTACATTCAGACGCAATAGGAATTTTTGGGTTTGGTCAATCCGTTCGCGAGATATGGGAGTTGGAAGCCAAGAAATGGTTGAGAGGGCAACAAATTTTGCGCACTTCAGCTGCTCCAAACGCTTAACCAGAATGGCCTTGGGAAAAAATACACATACCGTTGTTATCGTACGAGTTTCTACCTTCAGACGCAATAGGAATTTTTGGGTTTGGTCAATCCGTTCGCGAGATATGGGAGTTTGAAGCTAAGAAATGGTTGAGAAGGCAACAAACTTTTCGCAATTCTGCTGCTCCAAACGCTTAACCAGAATGGCCTAGGGAAAAATACACATACCGTTGTAATCGGGCGAGTTTCTACATTCAGGCGCAGCAGGAATTTTTGGGTTTGGTCAATCCGTTCGCGAGATATGGGAGTTTGAAGCTAAGAAATGGTTGAGAAGGCAACAAACTTTTCGCAATTCTGCTGCTCCAAACGCTTAACCAGAATGGCCTAGGGGAAAATACACATACCGTTGTAATCGGGCGAGTTTCTACATTCAGACGCAGCAGGAATTTTTGGGTTTGGTCAATCCGTTCGCGAGATGTGGGAGTTTGAAGCTAAGATGTGGTTGAGAAAACAACAAGTTTTTCGCACTTCTGCTGCTCCAAACGCTTAACCAGAATGGCCTAGGGAAAAATACACATGCCGTTGTAATCGGGCGAGCTTCTACTTTCATATGTAATAGAAATTTTTGGGTTTGGTCAATCCGTTCGCGAGATATGGGAGTTGGAAGCTAAGAAACGGTTGAGAAGGCAACAAATTTTTCGCACTTCTGCTGCCCCAAACGCTTAACCAGAACAGCCTAGGGATAAAATACACATACCGTTGTAATCGGGCGAGTTTCTACATTCAGACGCAGCAGGAATTTTTGGGTGTGGTCAATCCGTTCGCGAGATATGGGAGTTTGAAGCTAAGAACTGCTTGAGAACGCAACAAATTTTTCGCACTTCTGCTGCTCCAAACGCTTAACCAGAATGGCCTAGGGAAAAATACACATGCCGTTGTAATCGGGCGAGCTTCTACTTTCATATGTAATAGGAATTTTTGGGTTTGGTCAATCCGTTCGCGAGATATGGGAGTTTGAAGCTAAGAAATGGTTGAGAAGACAACAAATTTTTCGCACTTCTGCTGCTCCAAGCGCTTAACCAGAATGGCCTAGGGAAAAAATACACATACTTTTGTAATCGGGAGAGTTTCTACTTTCAGATGTAGTAGGAATTTTTGGTTTTGGCCAATCCGTTCGCGAGATGTGGGAGTTTGAATCTAAGAAATGGTTGAGAAGACAACAAATTTTTCGCAATTCTGCTGCTCCAAACGCTTAACCAGAGTGGCCTAGGGAAAAATACACATACCGTTGTAATCGGGCGAGTTTCTACATTCAGACGCAGCAGGAATTTTTGGGTGTGGTCAATCCGTTCGCGAGATATGGGAGTTTGAAGCTAAGAACTGCTTGAGAACGCAACAAATTTTTCGCACTTCTGCTGCTCCAAACGCTTAACCAGAATGGCCTAGGGAAAAATACACATGCCGTTGTAATCGGGCGAGCTTCTACTTTCATATGTAATAGAAATTTTTGGGTTTGGTCAATCCGTTCGCGAGATATGGGAGTTGGAAGCCAAGAAACGGTTGAGAAGGCAACAAATTTTTCGCACTTCTGCTGCCCCAAACGCTTAACCAGAACAGCCTAGGGATAAAATACACATACCGTTGTAATCGGGCGAGTTTCTACAATCAGACGCAGCAGGAATTTTTGGGTGTGGTCAATCCGTTCGCGAGATATGGGAGTTTGAAGCTAAGAAATGGTTGAGAAGACAACAAATTTTTCGCACTTCTGCTGCTCCAAACGCTTAACCAGAATAGTATAGGGAAAAAATACACAAACCGTTGTAATCGGGCGAGTTTCTACATTCAGACGCAGCAGGAATTTTTGGGTGTGGTCAATCCGTTCGCGAGATATGGGAGTTTGAAGCTAAGAACTGCTTGAGAACGCAACAAATTTTTCGCACTTCTGCTGCTCCAAACGCTTAACCAGAATGGCCTAGGGAAAAATACACATGCCGTTGTAATCGGGCGAGCTTCTACTTTCATATGTAATAGGAATTTTTGGGTTTGGTCAATCCGTTCGCGAGATATGGTAGTTTGAAGCTAAGAAATGGTTGAGAAGACAACAAATTTTTCGCACTTCTGCTGCTCCAAACGCTTAACCAGAATGGCCTAGGGAAAAAATACACATACCTTTGTAATCGGGAGAGTTTCTACTTTCAGATGTATTAGGAATTTTTGGTTTTGGTCAATCCGTTCGCGAGATGTGGGAGTTTGAAGCTAAGAAATGGTTGAGAAGACAACAAATTTTTCGCACTTCTGCTGCTCCAAACGCTTAACCGGAATGGCCTAGGGAAAAAATACACATACCTTTGTAATCGGGAGAGTTTCTACTTTCAGATGTAGTAGGAATTTTTGGTTTTGGTCAATCCGTTCGCGAGATGTGGGAGTTTGAAGCTAAGAAATGGTTGAGAAGGCAACAAACTTTTCGCAATTCTGCTGCTTCAAACGCTTAACCAGAATAGTATAGGGAAAAAATACACAAACCGTTGTAATCGGGCGAGTTTCTACATTCAGACGCAATAGGAATTTTTGGGTTTGGTCAATCCGTTCGCGAGATATGGGAGTTGGAAGCCAAGAAATGGTTGAGAGGGCAACAAATTTTGCGCACTTCAGCTGCTCCAAACGCTTAACCAGAATGGCCTTGGGAAAAAATACACATACCGTTGTTATCGTACAAGTTTCTACCTTCAGACGCAATAGGAATTTTTGGGTTTGGTCAATCCGTTCGCGAGATATGGGAGTTTGAAGCTAAGAAATGGTTGAGAAGGCAACAAACTTTTCGCAATTCTGCTGCTCCAAACGCTTAACCAGAATGGCCTAGGGAAAAATACACATACCGTTGTAATCGGGCGAGTTTCTACATTCAGACGCAGCAGGAATTTTTGGGTTTGGTCAATCCGTTCGCGAGATATGGGAGTTTGAAGCTAAGAAATGGTTGAGATGGCAACAAACTTTTCGCAATTCTGCTGCTCCAAACGCTTAACCAGAATGGCCTAGGGAGAAAATACACATACCTTTGTAATCGGGCGAGTTTCTACATTCAGATGTAGTAGGAATTTTTGGGTTTTGTCAGTCCGTTCGCGAGATGTGGGAGTTTGAAGCTAAGAAATGGTTGAGAAGGCAACAAATTTTTCGCACTTCTGCTGCTACAAACGCTTAACCAGGATGGCCTAGGGAGAAAATACACATACCGTTGTAATCGGGCGAGTTTCTACATTCAGATGTAATAGAAATTTTTGGGTTTGGTCATTCCGTTCGCGAGATATGGGAGTTGGAAGCTAAGAAATGGTTGAGAAGGCAACAAATTTTTCGCACTTCTGCTGCCCCAAACGCTTAACCAGAACAGCCTAGGGATAAAATACACATACCGTTGTAGTCGGGCGAGTTTCTACATTCAGACGCAGCAGGAATTTTTGGGTGTGGTCAATCCGTTCGCGAGATATGGGAGTTTGAAGCTAAGAACTGCTTGAGAAGGCAACAAATTTTTCGCACTTCTGCTGCTCCAAACGCTTAACCAGAATGGCCTAGGGAAAAAATACACATACAGTTGTAATCGGGCGAGTCTCTACTTTCAGGTGTAGTAGGAATTTTTGGGTTTGGTCAATCGGTTCGCGAGATGTGGGAGTTTGAAGCTAAGAAATGGTTGAGAAGACAACAAACTTTCGCACTTCTGCTGCTCCAAACGCTTAATCAGAGTGGCCTAGGGAAAAATACACATACCGTTGTAATCGGGCGAGTTTCTGCATTCAGACGCAGGTGGAATTTTTGGGTTTGGGCAATCCGTTCGCGAGATGTGGGAGTTTGAAGCCAAGAAATGGTTGAGAAGGCAACAAATTTTTCGCAATTCTGCTGCTCCAAACGCTTAACCAGAATGGCCTAGGGAGAAAATACACATACCGTTGTAATCGGGCGAGTTTCTACATTCAGATATAGTAGGAATTTTTGGGTTTTGTCAATCCGTTCGCGAGATGTGGGAGTTTGAAGCTAAGAAATGGTTGAGAAGGCAACAAATTTTTCGCACTTCTGCTGCTCCAAACGCTTAACCAGAATGGCCTAGGGAAAAATACACATGCCGTTGTTTTCGTACGAGTTTCTACTTTCAGACGCAATAGGAATTTTTGGGTTTGGTCAATCCGTTCGCGAGATATGGGAGTTTGAAGCTAAGAAATGGTTGAGAAGACAACAAATTTTTCGCACTTCAGCTGCTCCATACGCTTAACCAGAATGGCCTAGGGAAAAAATACACATACCTTTGTAATCGGGAGAGTTTCTTTTTTCATATATAGTAGCAATTTTTGGTTTTGGTCAATCCGTTCGCGAGATGTGGGAGTTTGAAGCTAAGAAATGGTTGAGAAGACAACAAATTTTTCGCACTTCTGCTGCTCCAAACGCTTAACCAGAGTGGCCTAGGGAAAAATACACATACCGTTGTAATCGGGCGAGTTTCTACATTCAGACGCAGCAGGAATTTTTGGGTTTGGTGTATCCGTTCGCGAGATGTGGGAGTTTGAAGCTAAGAAATGGTTGAGAAGACAACAAATTTTTTGCACTTCTGCTGCTCCATGCGCTTAACCAGAATGGCCTAGGGAAAAAATACACATACCTTTGTAATCGGGAGAGTTTCTACTTTCAGACGCAATAGGAATTTTTGGGTTTGGTCACTCCGTTCGCGAGATATGGGAGTTTGAATCTAGGAAATGCTTGAGAAGGCAACAAATTTTTCGCACTTCTGCTGCTCCAAACGCTTAACCAGAATGGCCCAGTGAAAAAATACACATACCTTTGTAATCGGGCGAGTTTCTTCTTTCAGATATAGTAGGAATTTTTGGGTTTGATCAATCCGTTCGCGAGATGTGGCAGTTTGAAGCTAAGAAATGGTTGAGAAGACAACAAATTTTTCGCATTTCTGCTGCTCCAAACGCTTAACCAGAATGGCCTAGGGAAAAAATACACATACCTTTGTAATCGGGAGGGTTTCTACTTTCAGATATAGTAGCAATTTTTGGTTTTGGTCAATCCGTTCGCGAGATGTGGGAGTTTGAAGCTAAGAAATGGTTGAGAAGACAACAAATTTTTCGCACTTCTGCTGCTCCAAACGCTTAACCAGAGTGGCCTAGGGAAAAATACACATACCGTTGTAATCGGGCGAGTTTCTACATTCAGACGCAGCAGGAATTTTTGGGTTTGGTGTATCCGTTCGCGAGATGTGAGAGTTTGAAGCTAGGAAATGCTTGAGAAGGCAACAAATTTTTCGCACTTCTGCTGCTCCAAACGCTTAACCAGAATGGCCCAGTGAAAAAATACACATACCTTTGTAATCGGGCGAGTTTCTTCTTTCAGATATAGTAGGAATTTTTGGGTTTGATCAATCCGTTCGCGAGATGTGGCAGTTTGAAGCTAAGAAATGGTTGAGAAGACAACAAATTTTTCGCATTTCTGCTGCTCCAAACGCTTAACCAGAAAGGACTAGGGAAAAAATACACATACCTTTGTAATCGGGCGAGTTTCTACTTTCAGATGTAGTAGGAATTTTTGGGTTTGGTCAATCCGTTCGCGAGATGTGGGAGTTTGAAGCTAAGAAATGGTTGAGAATGCAACAAATTTTTCACACTTCTGCTGCTCCAAACGCTTAACCAGAGAGGCCTAGGGAAAAATACACATACCTTTGTAATCGGGCGAGTTTCTACATTCAGACGCAGGAGGAATTTTTGGGTTTGGTCAATCCATTCGCGAGATGTGGTAGTTTGAACCTAAGAAATGGTTGAGAAGGCAACAAATTTTTCGCAATTCTGCTGCTCCAAACGTTTAACCATAATGGCCTAGGGAAGAAATACACACACCGTTGTAATCGGGCGAGTTTCTACATTCAGACGCAGCAGGAATTTTTGGGTTTGGTCAATCCGTTCGAGAGATATGGGAGTTTGAAGCTAGGAAATGCTTGAGAAGGCAACAAATTTTTCGCACTTCTGCTGCTCCAAACGCTTAACCAGAATGGCCCAGTGAGAAAATACACATACCTTTGTAATCGGGCGAGTTTCTTCTTTCAGATGTAGTAGGAATTTTAGGGTTTGATCAATCCGTTCGCGAGATGTGGCAGTTTGAAGCTAAGAAGTGGTTGAGAAGACAACAAATTTTTCGCATTTCTGCTGCTCCAAACGCTTAACCAGAAAGGACTAGGGAAAAAATACACATACCTTTGTAATCGGGCGAGTTTCTACTTTCAGATGTCGTAGGAATTTTTGGGTTAGGTTAATCCGTTCGCGAGATGTGGGAGTTTGAAGCTAAGAAATGGTTGAGAAGACAACAAATTTTTCGCACTTCTGCTGCTCCAAACGCTTAACCAGAGAGGCCTAGGGAAAAATACACATACCTTTGTAATCGGGCGAGTTTCTACATTCAGACGCAGGAGGAATTTTTGGGTTAGGTCAATCCGTTCGCGAGATGTGGGAGTTTGAACCTAAGAAATGGTTGAGAAGGCAACAAATTTTTCGCAATTCTGCTGCTCCAAACGTTTAACCATAATGGCCTAGGGAAGAAATACACACACCGTTGTAATCGGGCGAGTTTCTACATTCAGACGCAGCAGGAATTTTTGGGTTTGGTCAATCCGTTCGCGAGATATGGGAGTTTGAAGCTAGGAAATGCTTGAGAAGGCAACAAATTTTTCGCACTTCTGCTGCTCCAAACGCTTAACCAGAATGGCCTAGGGGAAAATACACATACCGTTGTAATCGGGCGAGTTTCTACATTCAGACGCAGCAGGAATTTTTGGGTTTGGTCAATCCGTTCGCGAGATATGGGAGTTTGAAGCTAAGAAATGGTTGAGAAGGCAACAAACTTTTCGCAATTCTGCTGCTCCAAACGCTTAACCAGAATGGCCTAGGGAGAAAATACACATACCGTTGTAATCGAGCGAGTTTCTACATTCAGATGTAGTAGGAATTTTTGGGTTTTGTCAATCCGTTCGCGAGATGTGGGAGTTTGAAGCTAAGAAATGATTGAGAAGGCAACAAATTTTTCGCACTTCTGCTGCTCCAAACACTTAACCAGGATGGCCTAGGGAAAAAATACACATACCGTTGTAATCGGGCGAGTTTCTACATTCAGACGAAGCAGGATTTTTTGGGTTTGGTCAATCCGTTCGCGAGATATGGGAGTTTGAAGCTAAGAAATTGTTGAGAAGAAAACAAATTTTTCGCAAATCTGCTGCTCCAAACGCTTAACCAGAATGGCCTAGGGAAAAAATACACATACCGTTGTAACCTGGCGAGTTTCTACTTTCAGATGTAGTAGGAATTTTTGGGTTTGGTCAATCCGTTCGCGAGATGTGGGAGTTTGAAGCTAAGATGTGGTTGAGAAAACAACAAATTTTTCGCACTTCTGCTGCTCCAAACGCTCAACCAGAGTGGCCTAGGGAAAAATACCCATACCGTTGTAATCGGGCGAGTTTCTACATTCAGGCGCAGCAGGAATTTTTGGGTTTGGTCAATCCGTTCGCGAGATATGGGAGTTTGAATCTAGGAAATGCTTGAGAAGGCAACAAATTTTTCGCACTTCTGCTGCTCCAAACGCTTAACCAGAATGGCCCAGTGAAAAAATACACATACCTTTGTAATCGGGCGAGTGTCTACTTTCAGATGTAGTAGGAATTTTTGGGTTTGGTCAATCCGTTCGCGAGATGTGGGAGTTTGAAGCTAAGAACTGCTTGAGAAGGCAACAAATTTTTCGCACTTCTGCTGCTCCAAACGCTTAACCAGAATGGCCTAGGGAAAAAATACACATACAGTTGTAATCGGGCGAGTTTCTACTTTCAGACGCTACAGGAATTTTTGGGTTAGGTCAATCCGTTCGCGAGATATGGGCGTTTGAAGCAAGGAAATGGTTGAGAAGACAACAAATTTTTCGCAATTCTGCTGCTCCAAACGCTTAACCAGAATGGCCTTGGGAAAAAATGCACATACCGTTGTAATCGGGCGAGTTTCTACTTTCAGATGCAACAGGAATTTTTGGGTTAGGTCAATCCGTTCGCGAGATATGGGAGTTTGAAGCCAAGAAATGGTTCAGAAGACAACAAATTTTTCGCACTTCTGCTGCTCCAAACGCTTAACCAGAATGGCCTAGGGAAAAAATTCACATACCGTTGTAATCGGGCGAGTTTCTACTTTCAGACTCAATAGGAATTTTTGGGTTAGGTCAATCCGTTCGCGAGATATGGGAGTTTGAAGCCAAGAAATGGTTGAGAAGGCAAAAAATTTTTCGCAATTCTGCTGCTCCTAACGCTTAACCAGAATGGCCTAGGGAAAAAATACACATACCTTCGTAATCGGGCCAGTTTCTACTTTCAGACGCAATAGGAATTTTTGGGTTGGGTCAATCCGTTCGCGAGATATGGGAGTTTGAAGCCAAGAAATGGTTGAGAAGGCAAAAAATTTTTCGCAATTCCGCTGCTCCTAACGCTTAACCAGAATGGCCTAGGGAAAAAATACACATACCGTTGTAATCGGGCGAGATTCTACTTTCAGATGCAGTAGGAATTTTTGGGTTAGGTCAATCCGTTCGCGAGATATGGGACTTTGAAGCTAAGAAATGGTTGACAAGACAACAAATTTTTCGCACTTCTGCTGCTCCAAACGCTTAACCAGAATGGCCTTGGGAGAAAATACACATACCGTTGTAATCGGGCAAGTTTCTACTTTCAGATGCAACAGGAATTTTTGGGTTAGGACAATCCGTTCGCGAGATATGGGAGTTTGAAGCCAAGAAATGGTTGAGAAGACAACAAATTTTTCGCAATTCTGCTGCTCCAAACGCTTAACCAGAATGGCCTTGGGAAAAAATACACATACCGTTGTAATCGGGCGAGTTTCTACTTTCAGACGCAACAGGAATTTTTGGGTTAGGTCAATCCGTTCGCGAGATATGGGAGTTTGAAGCAAAAAAATGGTTGAGAAGACAACAAATTTTTCGCACTTCTGCTGCTCCAAACGCTTAACCAGAATGGCCTTGGGAGAAAATACACATACCGTTGTAATCGGGCGAGTTTCTACTTTCAGATGCAACAGGAATTTTTGGGTTAGGTCAATCCGTTCGCGAGATATGGGAGTTTGAAGCCAAGAAATGGTTGAGAAGGCAAAAAATTTTTCGCAATTCTGCTGCTCCAAACGCTTAACCAGAATGGCCTAGGGAAAAAATACACATACCGCTGTAATCGGGCGAGTTTCTACTTTCAGATGCAGTAGGAATTTTTGGGTTAGGTCAATCCGTTCGCGAGATATGGGAGTTTGAGGCCAAGAAATGGTTGAGAAGGCAAAAAATTTTTCGCAATTCTGCTGCTCCAAACGCTTAACCAGAATGGCCTAGGGAAAAAATACACAAACCGTTGTAATCGGGCGGGTTTCTACTTTCAGATGCAACAGGAATTTTTGGGTTAAGTCAATCCGTTCGCGAGATATGGGAGTTTGAATGCAAGAAATGGTTGAGAAGGCAAAAATTTTTTCGCAATTCTGCTGCTCCAAACGCTTAACCAGAATGGCCTAGGGAAAAAATACACATACCGCTGTAATCGGGCGGGTTTATACTTTCAGATGCAGTAGGAATTTTTGGGTTAGGTCAATCCGTTCCCGAGATATGGGAGTTTGAATCCAAGAAATGGTTGAGAAGGCAAAAAATTTTTCGCAATTCTGCTGCTCCAAACGCTTAACCAGAATGGCCTAGGGAAAAAATACACATACCGCTGTAATCGGGCGAGTTTATACTTTCAGATGCAGTAGGAATTTTTGGGTTAGGTCAATCCGTTCGCGAGATATGGGAGTTCGAAGCCAAGAAATGGTTGAGAAGGCAACAAACTTTTCGCAATTCTGCTGCTCCAAACGCTTAACCAGAATGGCCTAGGGGAAAATACACATACCGTTGTAATCGGGCGAGTTTCTACATTCAGACGCAGCAGGAATTTTTGGGTTTGGTCAATCCGTTCGCGAGATATGGGAGTTTGAAGCTAAGAAATGGTTGAGAAGACAACAAATTTTTCGCACTTCTGCTGCTCCAAACGCTTAACCAGAATGGCCTAGGGAAAAAATACACATACCTTTGTAATCGGGAGAGTTTCTACTTTCAGATGTATTAGGAATTTTTGGTTTTGGTCAATCCGTTCGCGAGATGTGGGAGTTTGAAGCTAAGAAATGCTTGAGAACACAACAAATTTTTCGCACGTCTGCTGCTCCAAACGCTTAACCGGAATGGCCTAGGGAAAAAATACACATACCTTTGTAATCGGTAGAGTTTCTACCTTCAGATGTAGTAGGAATTTTTGGTTGTGGTCAATCCGTTCGCGAGATGTGGGAGTTTGAAGCTAAGAAATGGTTGAGAAGGCAACAAACTTTTCGCAATTCTGCTGCTTCAAACGCTTAACCAGAATAGTATAGGGAAAAAATACACAAACCGTTGTAATCGGGCGAGTTTCTACATTCAGACGCAATAGGAATTTTTGGGTTTGGTCAATCCGTTCGCGAGATATGGGAGTTGGAAGCCAAGAAATGGTTGAGAGGGCAACAAATTTTGCGCACTTCAGCTGCTCCAAACGCTTAACCAGAATGGCCTTGGGAAAAAATACACATACCGTTGTTATCGTACGAGTTTCTACTTTCAGACGCAATAGGAATTTTTGGGTTTGGTCAATCCGTTCGCGATATATGGGAGTTTGAAGCTAAGAAATGGTTGAGAAGGCAACAAACTTTTCGCAATTCTGCTGCTCCAAACGCTTAACCAGAATGGCCTAGGGAAAAATACACATACCGTTGTAATCGGGCGAGTTTCTACATTCAGACGCAGCAGGAATTTTTGGGTTTGGTCAATCCGTTCGCGAGATATGGGAGTTTGAAGCTAAGAAATGGTTGAGAAGGCAACAAACTTTTCGCAATTCTGCTGCTCCAAACGCTTAACCAGAATGGCCTAGGGAGAAAATACACATACCTTTGTAATCGGGCGAGTTTCTACATTCAGATGTAGTAGGAATTTTTGGGTTTTGTCAATCCGTTCGCGAGATGTGGGAGTTTGAAGCTAAGAAATGGTTGAGAAGGCAACAAATTTTTCGCACTTCTGCTGCTCCAAACGCTTAACCAGGATGGCCTAGGGAGAAAATACACATACCGTTGTAATCGGGCGAGTTTCTACATTCAGATGTAATAGAAATTTTTGCGTTTGGTCAATCCGTTCGCGAGATATGGGAGTTGGAAGCTAAGAAATGGTTGAGAAGGCAACAAATTTTTCGCACTTCTGCTGCCCCAAACGCTTAACCAGAACAGCCTAGGGATAAAATACACATACCGTTGTAATCGGGCGAGTTTCTACATTCAGACGCAGCAGGAATTTTTGGGTGTGGTCAATCCGTTCGCGAGATATGGGAGTTTGAAGCTAAGAACTGCTTGAGAAGGCAACAAATTTTTCGCACTTCTGCTGCTCCAAACGCTTAACCAGAATGGCCTAGGGAAAAAATACACATACAGTTGTAATCGGGCGAGTCTCTACTTTCAGGTGTAGTAGGAATTTTTGGGTTTGGTCAATCGGTTCGCGAGATGTGGGAGTTTGAAGCTAAGAAATGGTTGAGAAGACAACAAACTTTCGCACTTCTGCTGCTCCAAACGCTTAATCAGAGTGGCCTAGGGAAAAATACACATACCGTTGTAATCGGGCGAGTTTCTGCATTCAGACGCAGGTGGAATTTTTGGGTTTGGGCAATCCGTTCGCGAGATGTGGGAGTTTGAAGCTAAGAAATGGTTGAGAAGGCAACAAATTTTTCGCAATTCTGCTGCTCCAAACGCTTAACCAGAATGGCCTAGGGAGAAAATACACATACCGTTGTAATCGGGCGAGTTTCTACATTCAGATGTAGTAGGAATTTTTGGGTTTGGTCAATCCGTTCGCGAGATGTGGGAGTTTGAATCTAAGAAATGGTTGAGTTGGCAACAAATTTTTCGCAATTCTGCTGCTCCAAACGCTTAACCAGAATGGCCTAGGGAGAAAATACACATACCGTTGTAATCGGGCGAGTTTCTACATTCAGACACAGCAGGAATTTTTGGGTTTGGTCAATCCGTTCGCGAGATATGGGAGTTTGAAGCTAAGAAATGGTTGAGAAGGCAACAAATTTTTCGCACTTCTGCTGCTCCAAACGTTTAACCAGAATGGCCTAGGGAGAAAATACACATACCGTTGTAATCGGGCGAGTTTCTACATTCAGATGTAATAGAAATTTTTGGGTTTGGTCAATCCGTTCGCGAGATATGGGAGTTGGAAACTAAGAAATGGTTGAGAAGACAACAAACTTTCGCACTTCTGCTGCTCCAAACGCTTAATCATGGTGGCCTTGGGAGAAAATACACATACCGTTGTAATCGGGCGAGTTTCTACTTTCAGATGCAACAGGAATTTTTGGGTTAGGTCAATCCGTTCGCGAGATATGGGAGTTTGAAGCTAAGAAACGGTTGAGAAGGCAACAAATTTTTCGCACTTCTGCTGCCCCAAACGCATAACCAGAACAGCCTAGGGATAAAATACACATACCGTTGTAATCGGGCGAGTTTCTACATTCAGACGCAGCAGGAATTTTTGGGTGTGGTCAATCCGTTCGCGAGATATGGGAGTTTGAAGCTAAGAACTGCTTGAGAACGCAACAAATTTTTCGCACTTCTGCTGCTCCAAACGCTTAACCAGAATGGCCTAGGGAAAAATACACATGCCGTTGTAATCGGGCGAGCTTCTACTTTCATATGTAATAGAAATTTTTGGGTTTGGTCTATCCGTTCGCGAGATATGGGAGTTGGAAGCTAAGAAACGGTTGAGAAGGCAACAAATTTTTCGCACTTCTGCTGCCCCAAACGCTTAACCAGAACAGCCTAGGGATAAAATACACATACCGTTGTAATCGGGCGAGTTTCTACATTCAGACGCAGCAGGAATTTTTGGGTGTGGTCAATCCGTTCGCGAGATATGGGAGTTTGAATCTAAGAACTGCTTGAGAACGCAACAAATTTTTCGCACTTCTGCTGCTCCAAACGCTTAACCAGAATGGCCTAGGGAAAAATACACATGCCGTTGTAATCGGGCGAGCTTCTACTTTCATATGTAATAGAAATTTTTGGGTTTGGTCTATCCGTTCGCGAGATATGGGAGTTGGAAGCTAAGAAACGGTTGAGAAGGCAACAAATTTTTCGCACTTCTGCTGCCCCAAACGCTTAACCAGAACAGCCTAGGGATAAAATACACATACCGTTGTAATCGGGCGAGTTTCTACATTCAGACGCAGCAGGAATTTTTGGGTGTGGTCAATCCGTTCGCGAGATATGGGAGTTTGAAGCTAAGAACTGCTTGAGAACGCAACAAATTTTTCGCGCTTCTGCTGCTCCAAACGCTTAACCAGAATGGCCTAGGGAAAAATACACATGCCGTTGTAATCGGGCGAGCTTCTACTTTCATATGTAATAGGAATTTTTGGGTTTGGTCAATCCGTTCGCGAGATATGGGAGTTTGAAGCTAAGAAATGGTTGAGAAGACAACAAATTTTTCGCACTTCTGCTGCTCCAAACGCTTAACCAGAATGGCCTAGGGAAAAATACACATGCCGTTGTAATCGGGCGAGCTTCTACTTTCATATGTAATAGAAATTTTTGGGTTTGGTCAATCCGTTCGCGAGATATGGGAGTTGGACCTAAGAAACGGTTGAGAAGGCAACAAATTTTTCGCACTTCTGCTGCCCCAAACGCTTAACCAGAACAGCCTAGGGATAAAATACACATACCGTTGTAATCGGGCGAGTTTCTACATTCAGACGCAGCAGGAATTTTTGGGTGTGGTCAATCCGTTCGCGAGATATGGGAGTTTGAAGCTAAGAACTGCTTGAGAACGCAACAAATTTTTCGCACTTCTGCTGCTCCAAACGCTTAACCAGAATGGCCTAGGGAAAAATACACATGCCGTTGTAATCGGGCGAGCTTCTACTGTCATATGTAATAGGAATTTTTGGGTTTGGTCAATCCGTTCACGAGATATGGGAGTTTGAAGCTAAGAAATGGTTGAGAAGACAACAAATTTTTCGCACTTCTGCTGCTCCAAACGCTTAACCAGAATGGCCTAGGGAAAAAATACACATACCTTTGTAATCGGGAGTGTTTCTACTTTCAGATGTAGTAGGAATTTTTGGTTTTGGTCAATCCGTTCGCGAGATGTGGGAGTCTGAAGCTAAGAAATAGTTGAGAAGGCAACAAACTTTTCGCACTTCTGCTGCTTCAAACGCTTAACCAGAATAGTATAGGGAAAAAATACACAAACCGTTGTAATCGGGCGAGTTTCTACATTCAGACGCAGCAGGAATTTTTGGGTGTGGTCAATCCGTTCGCGAGATATGGGAGTTTGAAGCTAAGAACTGCTTGAGAACGCAACAAATTTTTCGCACTTCTGCTGCTCCAAACGCTTAACCAGAATGGCCTAGGGAAAAATACACATGCCGTTGTAATCGGGCGAGCTTCTACTTTCATATGTAATAGAAATTTTTGGGTTTGGTCAATCCGTTCGCGAGATATGGGAGTTGGAAGCTAAGAAACGGTTGAGAAGGCAACAAATTTTTCGCACTTCTGCTGCCCCAAACGCTTAACCAGAACAGCCTAGGGATAAAATACACATACCGTTATAATCGGGCGAGTTTCTACATTCAGACGCAGCAGGAATTTTTGGGTGTGGTCAATCCGTTCGCGAGATATGGGAGTTTGAAGCTAAGAACTGCTTGAGAACGCAACAAATTTTTCGCACTTCTGCTGCTCCAAACGCTTAACCAGAATGGCCTAGGGAAAAATACACATGCCGTTGTAATCGGGCGAGCTTCTACTTTCATATGTAATAGAAATTTTTGGGTTTGGTCTATCCGTTCGCGAGATATGGGAGTTGGAAGCTAAGAAACGGTTGAGAAGGCAACAAATTTTTCGCACTTCTGCTGCCCCAAACGCTTAACCAGAACAGCCTAGGGATAAATTTCACATACCGTTGTAATCGGGCGAGTTTCTACATTCAGACGCAACAGGAATTTTTGGGTGTGGTCAATCCGTTCGCGAGATATGGGAGTTTGAAGCTAAGAACTGCTTGAGAACGCAACAAATTTTTCGCACTTCTGCTGCTCCAAACGCTTAACCAGAATGGCCTAGGGAAAAACACACATGCCGTTGTAATCGGGCGAGCTTCTACTTTCATATGTAATAGGAATTTTTGGGTTTGGTCAATCCGTTCGCGAGATATGGGAGTTTGAAGCTAAGAAATGGTTGAGAAGGCAACAAACTTTTCGCAATTCTGCTGCTCCAAACGCTTAACCAGAATGGCCTAGGGGAAAATACACATACCGTTGTAATCGGGCGAGTTTCTACATTCAGACGCAGCAGGAATTTTTGGGTTTTGTCAATCCGTTCGCGAGATGTGGGAGTTTGAAGCTAAGAAATGGTTGAGAAGGCAACAAATTTTTCGCACTTCTGCTGCTCCAAACACTTAACCAGGATGGCCTAGGGAAAAAATACACTTACCGTTGTAATCGGGCGAGTTTCTGCATTCAGACGCAGCAGGATTTTTTGGGTTTGGTCAATCCGTTCGCGAGATATGGGAGTTTGAAGCTAAGAAATTGTTGAGAAGAAAACAAATTTTTCGCACATCTGCTGCTCCAATCGCTTAACCAGAATGGCCTAGGGAAAAAATACACATACCGTTGTAACCTGGCGAGTTTCTACTTTCAGATGTAGTAGGAATTTTTGGCTTTGGTCAATCCGTTCGCGAGATGTGGGAGTTTGAAGCTAAGATGTGGTTGAGAAAACAACAAATTTTTCGCACTTCTGCTGCTCCAAACGCTTAACCAGAATGGCCTAGGGAAAAATACACATGCCGTTGTAATCGGGCGAGCTTCTACTTTCATATGTAATAGAAATTTTTGGGTTTGGTCTATCCGTTCGCGAGATATGGGAGTTGGAAGCTAAGAAACGGTTGAGAAGGCAACAAATTTTTCGCACTTCTGCTGCCCCAAACGCTTAACCAGAACAGCCTAGGGATAAAATACACATACCGTTGTAATCGGGCGAGTTTCTACATTCAGACGCAGCAGGAATTTTTGGGTGTGGTCAATCCGTTCGCGAGATATGGGAGTTTGAAGCTAAGAACTGCTTGAGAACGCAACAAATTTTTCGCACTTCTGCTGCTCCAAACGCTTAACCAGAATGGCCTAGGGAAAAATACACATGCCGTTGTAATCGGGCGAGCTTCTACTTTCATATGTAATAGGAATTTTTGGGTTTGGTCAATCCGTTCGCGAGATATGGGAGTTTGAAGCTAAGAAATGGTTGAGAAGACAACAAATTTTTCGCACTTCTGCTGCTCCAAACGCTTAACCAGAATGGCCTAGGGAAAAAATACACATACCTTTGTAATCGGGAGTGTTTCTACTTTCAGATGTAGTAGGAATTTTGGTTTTGGTCAATCCGTTCGCGAGATGTGGGAGTTTGAAGCTAAGAAATAGTTGAGAAGGCAACAAACTTTTCGCACTTCTGCTGCTTCAAACGCTTAACCAGAATAGTATAGGGAAAAAATACACAACCCGTTGTAATCGGGCGAGTTTCTACACTCAGACGCAGCAGGAATTTTTGGGTGTGGTCAATCCGTTCGCGAGATATGGGAGTTTGAAGCTAAGAACTGCTTGAGAACGCAACAAATTTTTCGCACTTCTGCTGCTCCAAACGCTTAACCAGAATGGCCTAGGGAAAAATACACATGCCGTTGTAATCGGGCGAGCTTCTACTTTCATATGTAATAGAAATTTTTGGGTTTGGTCAATCCGTTCGCGAGATATGGGAGTTGGAAGCTAAGAAACGTTTGAGAAGGCAACAAATTTTTCGCACTTCTGCTGCCCCAAACGCTTAACCAGAACAGCCTAGGGATAAAATACACATACCGTTGTAATCTGGCGAGTTTCTACATTCAGACGCAGCAGGAATTTTTGGGTGTGGTCAATCCGTTCGCGAGATATGGGAGTTTGAAGCTAAGAACTGCTTGAGAACGCAACAAATTTTTCGCACTTCTGCTGCTCCAAACGCTTAACCAGAATGGCCTAGGGAAAAATACACATGCCGTTGTAATCGGGCGAGCTTCTACTTTCATATGTAATAGGAATTTTTGGGTTTGGTCAATCCGTTCGCGAGATATGGGAGTTTGAAGCTAAGAAATGGTTGAGAAGACAACAAATTTTTCGCACTTCTGCTGCTCCAAACGCTTAACCAGAATGGCCTAGGGAAAAAATACACATACCTTTGTAATCGGGAGAGTTTCTACTTTCAGATGTAGTAGGAATTTTTGGTTTTGGTCAATCCGTTCGCGTGATGTGGGAGTTTGAATCTAAGAAATGGTTGAGAAGACATCAAACTTTCCGCAATTCTGCTGCTCCAAACGCTTAACCAGAGCGGCCTAGGGAAAAATACACATACCGTTGTAATCGGGCGAGTTTCTACATTCAGACGCAGCAGGAATTTTTGGGTGTGGTCAATCCGTTCGCGAGATATGGGAGTTTGAAGCTAAGAACTGCTTGAGAACGCAACAAATTTTTCGCACTTCTGCTGCTCCAAACGCTTAACCAGAATGGCCCAGGGAAAAATACACATGCCGTTGTAATCGGGCGAGCTTCTACTTTCATATGTAATAGGAATTTTTGGGTTTGGTCAATCCGTTCGCGAGATATGGGAGTTTGAAGCTAAGAAATGGTTGAGAAGACAACAAATTTTTCGCACTTCTGCTGCTCCAAACGCTTAACCAGAATGGCCTAGGGAAAAAATACACATACCTTTGTAATCGGGAGAGTTTCTACTTTCAGATGTATTAGGAATTTTTGGTTTTGGTCAATCCGTTCGCGAGATGTGGGAGTTTGAAGCTAAGAAATGGTTGAGAAGACAACAAATTTTTCGCACTTCTGCTGCTCCAAACGCTTAACCGGAATGGCCTAGGGAAAAAATACACATACCTTTGTAATCGGGAGAGTTTCTACTTTCAGATGTAGTAGGAATTTTTGGTTTTGGTCAATCCGTTCGCGAGATGTGGGAGTTTGAAGCTAAGAAATGGTTGAGAAGGCAACAAACTTTTCGCAATTCTGCTGCTTCAAACGCTTAACCAGAATAGTATAGGGAAAAAATACACAAACCGTTGTAATAGGGCGAGTTTCTACATTCAGACGCAATAGGAATTTTTGGGTTTGGTCAATCCGTTCGCGAGATATGGGAGTTGGAAGCCAAGAAATGGTTGAGAGGGCAACAAATTTTGCGCACTTCAGCTGCTCCAAACGCTTAACCAGAATGGCCTTGGGAAAAAATACACATACCGTTGTTATCGTACGAGTTTCTACTTTCAGACGCAATAGGAATTTTTGGGTTTGGTCAATCCGTTCGCGAGATATGGGAGTTTGAAGCTAAGAAATGGTTGAGAAGGCAACAAACTTTTCGCAATTCTGCTGCTCCAAACGCTTAACCAGAATGGCTTAGGGAAAAATACACATACCGTTGTAATCGGGCGAGTTTCTACATTCAGACGCAGCAGGAATTTTTGGGTTTGGTCAATCCGTTCGCGAGATATGGGAGTTTGAAGCTAAGAAATGGTTGAGAAGGCAACAAACTTTTCGCAATTCTGCTGCTCCAAACGCTTAACCAGAATGGCCTAGGGAGAAAATACACATACCTTTGTAATCGGGCGAGTTTCTACATTCAGATGTAGTAGGAATTTTTGGGTTTTGTCAATCCGTTCGCGAGATGTGGGAGTTTGAAGCTAAGAAATGGTTGAGAAGGCAACAAATTTTTCGCACTTCTGCTGCTCCAAACGCTTAACCAGGATGGCCTAGGGAGAAAATACACATACCGTTGTAATCGGGCGAGTTTCTACATTCAGATGTAATAGAAATTTTTGGGTTTGGTCAATCCGTTCGCGAGATATGGGAGTTGGAAGCTAAGAAATGGTTGAGAAGGCAACAAATTTTTCGCACTTCTGCTGCCCCAAACGCTTAACCAGAACAGCCTAGGGATAAAATACACATACCGTTGTAATCGGGCGAGTTTCTACATTCAGACGCAGCAGGAATTTTTGGGTGTGGTCAATCCGTTCGCGAGATATGGGAGTTTGCAGCTAAGAACTGCTTGAGAAGGCAACAAATTTTTCGCACTTCTGCTGCTCCAAACGCTTAACCAGAATGGCCTAGGGAAAAAATACACATACCGTTGTAATCGGGCGAGTTTCTGCATTCAGACGCAGGTGGAATTTTTGGGTTTGGGCAATCCGTTCGCGAGATGTGGGAGTTTGAAGCTAAGAAATGGTTGAGAAGGCAACAAATTTTTCGCAATTCTGCTGCTCCAAACGCTTAACCAGAATGGCCTAGGGAGAAAATACACATCCCGTTGTAATCGGGCGAGTTTCTACATTCAGATGTAGTAGGAATTTTTGGGTTTGGTCAATCCGTTCGCGAGATGTGGGAGTTTGAATCTAAGAAATGGTTGAGAAGGCAACAAATTTTTCGCAATTCTGCTGCTTCAAACGCTTAACCAGGATGGCCTAGGGAGAAAATACACATACCGTTGTAATCGGGCGAGTTTCTACATTCAGATGTTATAGAAATTTTTGGGTTTGGTCAATCCGTTCGCGAGATATGGGAGTTGGAAGCTAAGAAATGGTTGAGAAGGCAACAAATTTTTCGCACTTCTGCTGCCCCAAACGCTTAACCAGAACAGCCTAGGGATAAAATACACATACCGTTGTAATCGGGCGAGTTTCTACATTCAGACGCAGCAGGAATTTTTGGGTGTGGTCAATCCGTTCGCGAGATATGGGAGTTTGAAGCTAAGAACTGCTTGAGAAGGCAACAAATTTTTCGCACTTCTGCTGCTCCAAACGCTTAACCAGAATGGCCTAGGGAAAAAATACACATACAGTTGTAATCGGGCGAGTCTCTACTTTCAGGTGTAGTAGGAATTTTTGGGTTTGGTCAATCGGTTCGCGAGATGTGGGAGTTTGAAGCTAAGAAATGCTTGAGAAGACAACAAACTTTCGCACTTCTGCTGCTCCAAACGCTTAATCAGAGTGGCCTAGGGAAAAATACACATACCGTTGTAATCGGGCGAGTTTCTGCATTCAGACGCAGGTGGAATTTTTGGGTTTGGGCAATCCGTTCGCGAGATGTGGGAGTTTGAAGCTAAGAAATGGTTGAGAAGGCAACAAATTTTTCGCAATTCTGCTGCTCCAAACGCTTAACCAGAATGGCCTAGGGAGAAAATACACATCCCGTTGTAATCGGGCGAGTTTCTACACTCAGATGTAGTAGGAATTTTTGGGTTTGGTCAATCCGTTCGCGAGATGTGGGAGTTTGAATCTAAGAAATGGTTGAGAAGGCAACAAATTTTTCGCAATTCTGCTGCTTCAAACGCTTAACCAGAATGGCCTAGGGAGAAAATACACATACCGTTGTAATCGGGCGAGTTTCTACATTCAGACACAGCAGGAATTTTTGGGTTTGGTCAATCCGTTCGCGAGATATGGGAGTTTGAAGCTAAGAAATGGTTGAGAAGGCAACAAATTTTTCGCAATTCTGCTGCTCCAAACGCTTAACCAGAATGGCCTAGGGAGAAAATACACATACCGTTGTAATCGGGCGAGTTTCTACATTCAGATGTAGTAGGAATTTTTGGGTTTGGTCAATCCGTTCGCGAGATGTGGGAGTTTGAATCTAAGAAATGGTTGAGAAGGCAACAAATTTTTCGCACTTCTGCTGCTCCAAACGCTTAACCAGGATGGCCTAGGGAGAAAATACACATACCGTTGTAATCGGGCGAGTTTCTACATTCAGATGTAATAGAAATTTTTGGGTTTGGTCAATCCGTTCGCGAGATATGGGAGTTGGAAGCTAAGAAATGGTTGAGAAGGCAACAAATTTTTCGCACTTCTGCTGCCCCAAACGCTTAACCAGAACAGCCTAGGGATAAAATACACATACCGTTGTAATCGGGCGAGTTTCTACATTCAGACGCAGCAGGAATTTTTGGGTGTGGTCAATCCGTTCGCGAGATATGGGAGTTTGCAGCTAAGAACTGCTTGAGAAGGCAACAAATTTTTCGCACTTCTGCTGCTCCAAACGCTTAACCAGAATGGCCTAGGGAAAAAATACACATACCGTTGTAATCGGGCGAGTTTCTGCATTCAGACGCAGGTGGAATTTTTGGGTTTGGGCAATCCGTTCGCGAGATGTGGGAGTTTGAAGCTAAGAAATGGTTGAGAAGGCAACAAATTTTTCGCAATTCTGCTGCTCCAAACGCTTAACCAGAATGGCCTAGGGAGAAAATACACATCCCGTTGTAATCGGGCGAGTTTCTACATTCAGATGTAGTAGGAATTTTTGGGTTTGGTCAATCCGTTCGCGAGATGTGGGAGTTTGAATCTAAGAAATGGTTGAGAAGGCAACAAATTTTTCGCAATTCTGCTGCTTCAAACGCTTAACCAGGATGGCCTAGGGAGAAAATACACATACCGTTGTAATCGGGCGAGTTTCTACATTCAGATGTAATAGAAATTTTTGGGTTTGGTCAATCCGTTCGCGAGATATGGGAGTTGGAAGCTAAGAAATGGTTGAGAAGGCAACAAATTTTTCGCACTTCTGCTGCCCCAAACGCTTAACCAGAACAGCCTAGGGATAAAATACACATACCGTTGTAATCGGGCGAGTTTCTACATTCAGACGCAGCAGGAATTTTTGGGTGTGGTCAATCCGTTCGCGAGATATGGGAGTTTGAAGCTAAGAACTGCTTGAGAAGGCAACAAATTTTTCGCACTTCTGCTGCTCCAAACGCTTAACCAGAATGGCCTAGGGAAAAAATACACATACAGTTGTAATCGGGCGAGTCTCTACTTTCAGGTGTAGTAGGAATTTTTGGGTTTGGTCAATCGGTTCGCGAGATGTGGGAGTTTGAAGCTAAGAAATGCTTGAGAAGACAACAAACTTTCGCACTTCTGCTGCTCCAAACGCTTAATCAGAGTGGCCTAGGGAAAAATACACATACCGTTGTAATCGGGCGAGTTTCTGCATTCAGACGCAGGTGGAATTTTTGGGTTTGGGCAATCCGTTCGCGAGATGTGGGAGTTTGAAGCTAAGAAATGGTTGAGAAGGCAACAAATTTTTCGCAATTCTGCTGCTCCAAACGCTTAACCAGAATGGCCTAGGGAGAAAATACACATCCCGTTGTAATCGGGCGAGTTTCTACACTCAGATGTAGTAGGAATTTTTGGGTTTGGTCAATCCGTTCGCGAGATGTGGGAGTTTGAATCTAAGAAATGGTTGAGAAGGCAACAAATTTTTCGCAATTCTGCTGCTTCAAACGCTTAACCAGAATGGCCTAGGGAGAAAATACACATACCGTTGTAATCGGGCGAGTTTCTACATTCAGACACAGCAGGAATTTTTGGGTTTGGTCAATCCGTTCGCGAGATATGGGAGTTTGAAGCTAAGAAATGGTTGAGAAGGCAACAAATTTTTCGCAATTCTGCTGCTCCAAACGCTTAACCAGAATGGCCTAGGGAGAAAATACACATACCGTTGTAATCGGGCGAGTTTCTACATTCAGATGTAGTAGGAATTTTTGGGTTTGGTCAATCCGTTCGCGAGATGTGGGAGTTTGAATCTAAGAAATGGTTGAGAAGGCAACAAATTTTTCGCAATTCTGCTGCTCCAAACGCTTAACCAGAACGGCCTAGGGAAAAAATACACATACCGTTGTAATCGGGCGAGTCTCTACATTCAGACGCAGCAGGAATTTTTGGGTTTGGTCAATCCGTTCGCGAGATATGGGAGTTTGAAGCTAAGAAACGCTTGAGAAGGCAACAAATTTTTCACACTTCACTTGCTCCAAACGCTTAACCAGAATGGCCTAGTGAAAAAATACACATACCTTTGTAAACGGGCGAGTTTCTACTTTCATATGTAAGAGAAATTTTTGGGTTTGGTCAATCCGTTCGCGAGATATGGGAGTTTGAAGCTAAGAAATGGTTGAGAAGACAACAAATTTTTCGCACTTCTGCTGCTCCAAACGCTTAACCAGAATGGCCTAGGGAAAAAATACACATACCGTTGTAATCGGGCGAGATTCTACTTTCAGATGTAGTAGGAATTTTTGGGTTTGGTCAATCCGTTCGCGAGATGTGGGAGTTTGAATCTAAGAAATGGTTGAGAAGACAACAAATTTTTCGCAATTCTGCTGCTCCAAACGCTTAACCAGAGTGGCCTAGGGAAAAATACACGTACCGTTGTAATCGGGCGAGTTACTACATTCAGACGCAGCAGGAATTTTTGGGTTTGGTCAATCCGTTCGCGAGATATGGGAGTTTGAAGCTAGGAAATGCTTGAGAAGGCAACAAATTTTTCGCACTTCTGCTGCTCCAAACGCTTAACCAGAATGGCCTAGCGAAAAATACACATACCGTTGTAATCGGGCGAGTTTCTACATTCAGACGCAGCAGGAATTTTTGGGTTTGGTCAATCCGTTCGCGAGATATGGGAGTTTGAAGCTAAGAAATGGTTGAGAAGGCAACAAACTTTTCGCAATTCTGCTGCTCCAAACGCTTAACCAGAATGGCCTAGGGAGAAAATACACATACCGTTGTAATCGGGCGAGTTTCTACATTCAGATGTAGTAGGAATTTTTGGGTTTTGTCAATCCGTTCGCGAGATGTGGGTGTTTGAAGCTAAGAAATGGTTGAGAAGGCAACAAATTTTTCGCACTTCTGCTGCTCCAAACGCTTAACCAGGATGGCCTAGGGAAAAAATGCACATACCGTTGTAATCGGGCGAGTTTCTGCATTCAGACACAGCAGGAATTTTTGGGTTTGGTCAATCCGTTCGCGAGATATGGGAGTTTGAAGCTAAGAAATGGTTGAGAAGGCAACAAATTTTTCGCACTTGTGCTGCTCCAAACGTTTAACCAGAATGGCCTAGGGAAGAAATACACATACCGTTGTAATCGGGCGAGTTTCTACATTCAGACGCAACAGGAATTTTTGGGTTTGGTCCATCCGTTCGCGAGATATGGGAGTTTGAAGCTAGGAAATGCTTGAGAAGGCAACAAACTTTTCGCAATTCTGCTGCTCCAAACGCTTAACCAGAATGGCCTAGGGAGAAAATACGCATACCGTTGTAATCGGGCGAGTTTCTACATTCAGATGTAGTAGGAATTTTTGGGTTTTGTCAATCCTTTCGCGAGATGTGGGAGTTTGAAGCTAAGAAATGGTTGAGAAGGCAACAAATTTTTCGCACTTCTGCTGCTCCAAACGCTTAACCAGGATGGCTTAGGGAAAAAATACACATACCGTTGTAATCGGGCGAGTTTCTACATTCAGACGCAGCAGGAATTTTTGGGTTTGGTCAATCCGTTCGCGAGATATGGGAGTTTGAAGCTAAGAAATGCTTGAGAAGGCAACAAATTTTTCGCACTTCTGTTGCTCCAAACGCTTAACCAGAATGGCCTAGTGAAAAAATACACATACCTTTGTAATCGGGAGAGTTTCTACTTTCAGATGTAGTAGGAATTTTTGTGTTTGGTCAATCCGTTCGCGAGATGTGGGAGTTTGAAGCTAAGAAATTGTTGAGAAGAAAACAAATTTTTTTGCACATCTGCTGCTCCAAACGCTTAACCAGAATGGCCTAGGGAAAAAATACACATACCGTTGTAACCGGGCGAGTTTCTACTTTCAGACGTTGTAGGATATTTTTGGATTTGGTCAATCCGTTCGCGAGATGTGGGAGTTTGAAGCTAAGATGTGGTGGAGAAAACAACAAATGTTTCGCACTTCTGCTGCTCCAAACGCTTAACCAGAATGGCCGAGGGAAAAATACACATGCCGTTGTAATCGGGCGAGCTTCTACTTTCATATGTAATAGAAATATTTGAGTTTGGTCAATCCGTTCGCGAGATATGGGAGTTGGAAGCTAAGAAATGGTTGAGAAGGCAACAAATTTTTCGCACTTCTGCTGCCCCAAACGCTTAACCAGAACGGCCTAGGGATAAAATGCACATACCGTTGTAATCGGGCGAGTTTCTATATTCAGACGCAGCAGGAATTTTTGGGTGTGGTCAATCCGTTCGCGAGATATGGGAGTTTGAAGCTAAGAAATGCTTGAGAAGGCAACAAATTTTTCGCACTTCTGCTGCCCCAAACGCTTAACCAGAACGGCCTAGGGATAAAATGCACATACCGTTGTTTTCGTACGAGTTTCTACTTTCAGACGCAGCAGGAATTTTTGGGTTTGGGCAATCCGTTCGCGAGATGTGGGAGTTTGAAGCTAAGAAATGGTTGAGAAGGCAACAAATTTTTCCCACTTCTGCTGCAACAAACCCTTAACAAGAATGGCCTAGGGAAAAAGTACACATACCGTTGTAATCGGGCGAGTTTCTGCATTCAGACGCAGGTGGAATTTTTGGGTTTGGTCAATCCGTTCGCGAGATATGGGAGTTTGAAGCTAAGAAATGGTTGAGAAGGCAACAAATTTTTCGCAATTCTGCTGCTCCAAACGCTTAACCAGAATGGCCTAGGGAGAAAATACACATACCGTTGTAACCGGGCGAGTTTCTACTTTCAGACGTTGTAGGATATTTTTGGATTTGGTCAATCCGTTCGCGAGATGTGGGAGTTTGAAGCTAAGATGTGGTGGAGAAAACAACAAATTTTTCGCACTTCTGCTTCTCCAAACGCTTAACCAGAACGGCCTAGGGATAAAATGCACATACCGTTGTAATCGGGCGAGTTTCTATATTCAGACGCAGCAGGAATTTTTGGGTGTGGCCAATCCGTTCGCGAGATATGGGAGTTTGAAGCTAAGAAATGCTTGAGAAGGCAACAAATTTTTCGCACTTCTGCTGCCCCAAACGCTTAACAAGAATGGCCTAGGGAAAAAGTACACATACCGTTGTAATCGGGCGAGTTTCTGCATTCAGACGCAGGTGGAATTTTTGGGTTTGGTCAATCCGTTCGCGAGATATGGGAGTTTGAAGCTAAGAAATGGTTGAGAAGGCAACAAATTTTTCGCAATTCTGCTGCTCCAAACGCTTAACCAGAATGGCCTAGGGGAAAATACACATGCCGTTGTAATCGGGCGAGCTTCTACTTTCATATGTGATAGAAATATTTGGGTTTGGTCAATCCGTTCGCGAGATATGGGAGTTGGAAGCTAAGAAATGGTTGAGAAGGCAACAAATTTTTCGCACTTCTGCTGCCCCAAACGCTTAACCAGAACGGCCTAGGGATAAAATGCACATTCCATTGTAATCGGGCGAGTTTCTATATTCAGACGCAGCAGGAATTTTTGGGTGTGGCCAATCCGTTCGCGAGATATGGGAGTTTGAAGCTAAGAAATGCTTGAGAAGGCAACAAATTTTTCGCACTTCTGCTGCTCCAAACGCTTAACCAGAACGGCCTAGGGATAAAATGCACATACCGTTGTTTTCGTACGAGTTTCTACTTTCAGATGCAATAGGAATTTTTGGGTTTGGTCAATGCGTTCGCGAGATATGGGAGTTTGAAGCTAGGAAATGCTTGAGAAGGCAACAAATTTTTCGCACTTCTGCTGCTCCAAACGCTTAACCAGAATGGCCTAGTGAAAAAATACACATACCTTTGTAATCGGGCGAGTTTCTTCTTTCAGATGTAGTAGGAATTTTTGCGTTTGGTCAATCCGTTCGCGAGATGTGTCAGTTTGAAGCTAAGAAATGGTTGAGAAGACAACAAATTTTTCGCATTTCTGCTGCTCCAAACGCTTAACCAGAATGGACTAGGGAAAAAATACACATACCTTTGTAATCGGGCGAGTTTCTACTTTCAGATGTAGTAGGAATTTTTGGGTTTGGTCAATCCGTTCGCGAGATGTGGCAGTTTGAAGCTAAGAAATGGTTGAGAAGACAACAAATTTTTCGCACTTCTGCTGGTCCAAACGCTTAACCAGAATGGTCTAGTGAAAAAATACACATACCTTTGTAATCGGGCGAGTTTCTACTTTCAGAAATAGTAGGAATTTTTTGGTTTGGTCAATCCGTTCGCGAGATGTGGCAGTTTGAAGCTAAGAAATGTTTGAGAAGACAACAAATTTTTCGCATTTCTGCTGCTTCAAACGCTTAACCAGAATGGCCTAGGGAAAAAATACACATACCGTTGTAACCTGGCGAGTTTCTACTTTCATATGTAGTAGGAATTTTTGGGTTTGGTCAATCCGTTCGCGAGATGTGGGAGTTTGAAGCTAAGATGTGGTTGAGAAGGCAACAAACTTTTCGCACTTCTGCTGCTTCAAACGCTTAACCAGAATAGTATAGGGAAAAAATACACAAACCGTTGTAATCGGGCGAGTTTCTACATTCAGACGCAGCAGGAATTTTTGGGTGTGGTCAATCCGTTCGCGAGATATGGGAGTTTGAAGCTAAGAACTGCTTGAGAACGCAACAAATTTTTCGCAACTTCTGCTGCTCCAAACGCTTAACCAGAATGGCCTAGGGAAAAATACACATGCCGTTGTAATCGGGCGAGCTTCTACTTTCATATGTAATAGGAATTTTTGGGTTTGGTCAATCCGTTCGCGAGATATGGGAGTTTGAAGCTAAGAAATGGTTGAGAAGACAACAAATTTTTCGCACTTCTGCTGCTCCAAACGCTTAACCAGAATGGCCTAGGGAAAAAATACACATACCTTTGTAATCGGGAGAGTTTCTACTTTCAGATGTAGCAGGAATTTTTGGTTTTGGTCAATCCGTTCGCGAGATGTGGGAGTTTGAAGCTAAGAAATGGTTGAGAAGGCAACAAACTTTTCGCACTTCTGCTGCTTCAAACGCTTAACCAGAATAGTATAGGGAAAAAATACACAAACCGTTGTAATCGGGCGAGTTTCTACATTCAGACGCAGCAGGAATTTTTGGGTGTGGTCAATCCGTTCGCGAGATATGGGAGTTTGAAGCTAAGAACTGCTTGAGAACGCAACAAATTTTTCGCACTTCTGCTGCTCCAAACGCTTAACCAGAATGGCCTAGGGGAAAATACACATACCGTTGTAATCGGGCGAGTTTCTACATTCAGACGCAGCAGGAATTTTTGGGTTTGGTCAATCCGTTCGCGAGATGTGGGAGTTTGAAGCTAAGATGTGGTTGAGAAAACAACAAATTTTTCGCACTTCTGCTGCTCCAAACGCTTAACCAGAATGGCCTAGGGAAAAATACACATGCCGTTGGAATCGGGCGAGCTTCTACTTTCATATGTAATAGAAATTTTTGGGTTTGGTCAATCCGTTCGCGAGATATGGGAGTTTGAATCTAGGAAATGCTTGAGAAGGCAACAAATTTTTCGCACTTCTGCTGCTCCAAACGCTTAACCAGAATGGCCCAGTGAGAAATACACATACCTTGTAATCGGGCGAGTTTCTACTTTCGATGTAGCAGGAATTTTTGGGTTGGTCAATCCGTTTCGCGAGATGTGGGAGTTTGAAGCTAAGAAATGGTTGAGAAGGCAACAAATTTTTCCCACTTCTGCTGCAACAAACGCTTAACCAGAATGGCCTAGGGAAAAAGTACACATACCGTTGTAATCGGGCGAGTTTCTGCATTCAGACGCAGGTGGAATTTTTGGGTTTGGTCAATCCGTTCGCGAGATGTGGGAGTTTGAAGCTAAGAAATGGTTGAGAAGGCAACAAATTTTCCCACTTCTGCCTGCAACAACCCTTAACAAGAATGGCCTAGGGAAAAAGTACACAACCGTTGTAATCGGGCGAGTTTTCTGCATTCAGACGCAGGTGGGAATTTTTGGGGTTTGGTCAATCCGTTCGCGAGATGTGGGAGTTTGAAGCTAAGAAATGGTTGAGAAGGCAACAAATTTTTCCCACTTCTGCTGCAACAAACCCTTAACAAGAATGGCCTAGGGAAAAAGTACACATACCGTTGTAATCGGGCGAGTTTCTACATTCAGACGCAACAGGAATTTTTGGGTTTGGTCCATCCGTTCGCGAGATATGGGAGTTTGAAGCTAGGAAATGCTTGAGAAGGCAACAAACTTTTCGCAATTCTGCTGCTCCAAACGCTTAACCAGAATGGCCTAGGGAGAAAATACGCATACCGTTGTAATCGGGCGAGTTTCTACATTCAGATGTAGTAGGAATTTTTGGGTTTTGTCAATCCTTTCGCGAGATGTGGAGTTTGAAGCTAAGAAATGGTTGAGAAGGCAACAAATTTTTCGCACTTCTGCTGCTCCAAACGCTTAACCAGGATGGCTTAGGGAAAAAATACACATACCGTTGTAATCGGGCGAGTTTCTACATTCAGACGCAGCAGGAATTTTTGGGTTTGGTCAATCCGTTCGCGAGATATGGGAGTTTGAAGCTAAGAAATGCTTGAGAAGGCAACAAATTTTTCGCACTTCTGTTGCTCCAAACGCTTAACCAGAATGGCCTAGTGAAAAAATACACATACCTTTGTAATCGGGAGAGTTTCTACTTTCAGATGTAGTAGGAATTTTTGTGTTTGGTCAATCCGTTCGCGAGATGTGGGAGTTTGAAGCTAAGAAATTGTTGAGAAGAAAACAAATTTTTTTGCACATCTGCTGCTCCAAACGCTTAACCAGAATGGCCTAGGGAAAAAATACACATACCGTTGTAACCGGGCGAGTTTCTACTTTCAGACGTTGTAGGATATTTTTGGATTTGGTCAATCCGTTCGCGAGATGTGGGAGTTTGAAGCTAAGATGTGGTGGAGAAAACAACAAATGTTTCGCACTTCTGCTGCTCCAAACGCTTAACCAGAATGGCCGAGGGAAAAATACACATGCCGTTGTAATCGGGCGAGCTTCTACTTTCATATGTAATAGAAATATTTGAGTTTGGTCAATCCGTTCGCGAGATATGGGAGTTGGAAGCTAAGAAATGGTTGAGAAGGCAACAAATTTTTCGCACTTCTGCTGCCCCAAACGCTTAACCAGAACGGCCTAGGGATAAAATGCACATACCGTTGTAATCGGGCGAGTTTCTATATTCAGACGCAGCAGGAATTTTTGGGTGTGGTCAATCCGTTCGCGAGATATGGGAGTTTGAAGCTAAGAAATGCTTGAGAAGGCAACAAATTTTTCGCACTTCTGCTGCCCCAAACGCTTAACCAGAACGGCCTAGGGATAAAATGCACATACCGTTGTTTTCGTACGAGTTTCTACTTTCAGACGCAGCAGGAATTTTTGGGTTTGGGCAATCCGTTCGCGAGATGTGGGAGTTTGAAGCTAAGAAATGGTTGAGAAGGCAACAAATTTTTCCCACTTCTGCTGCAACAAACCCTTAACAAGAATGGCCTAGGGAAAAAGTACACATACCGTTGTAATCGGGCGAGTTTCTGCATTCAGACGCAGGTGGAATTTTTGGTTTGGTCAATCCGTTCGCGAGATATGGGAGTTTGAAGCTAAGAAATGGTTGAGAAGGCAACAAATTTTTCGCAATTCTGCTGCTCCAAACGCTTAACCAGAATGGCCTAGGGAGAAAATACACATACCGTTGTAACCGGGCGAGTTTCTACTTTCAGACGTTGTAGGATATTTTTGGATTTGGTCAATCCGTTCGCGAGATGTGGGAGTTTGAAGCTAAGATGTGGTGGAGAAAACAACAAATTTTTCGCACTTCTGCTTCTCCAAACGCTTAACCAGAACGGCCTAGGGATAAAATGCACTTACCGTTGTAATCGGGCGAGTTTCTATATTCAGACGCAGCAGGAATTTTTGGGTGTGGCCAATCCGTTCGCGAGATATGGGAGTTTGAAGCTAAGAAATGCTTGAGAAGGCAACAAATTTTTCGCACTTCTGCTGCCCCAAACGCTTAACAAGAATGGCCTAGGGAAAAAGTACACATACCGTTGTAATCGGGCGAGTTTCTGCATTCAGACGCAGGTGGAATTTTTGGGTTTGGTCAATCCGTTCGCGAGATATGGGAGTTTGAAGCTAAGAAATGCTTGAGAAGGCAACAAATTTTTCGCACTTCTGCTGCCCCAAACGCTTAACAAGAATGGCCTAGGGAAAAAGTACACATACCGTTGTAATCGGGCGAGTTTCTGCATTCAGACGCAGGTGGAATTTTTGGGTTTGGTCAATCCGTTCGCGAGATATGGGAGTTTGAAGCTAGGAAATGCTTGAGAAGGCAACAAACTTTTCGCAATTCTGCTGCTCCAAACGCTTAACCAGAATGGCCTAGGGAGAAAATACGCATACCGTTGTAATCGGGCGAGTTTCTACATTCAGATGTAGTAGGAATTTTTGGGTTTTGTCAATCCTTTCGCGAGATGTGGGAGTTTGAAGCTAAGAAATGGTTGAGAAGGCAACAAATTTTTCGCACTTCTGCTGCTCCAAACGCTTAACCAGGATGGCTTAGGGAAAAAATACACATACCGTTGTAATCGGGCGAGTTTCTACATTCAGACGCAGCAGGAATTTTTGGGTTTGGTCAATCCGTTCGCGAGATATGGGAGTTTGAAGCTAAGAAATGCTTGAGAAGGCAACAAATTTTTCGCACTTCTGTTGCTCCAAACGCTTAACCAGAATGGCCTAGTGAAAAAATACACATACCTTTGTAATCGGGAGAGTTTCTACTTTCAGATGTAGTAGGAATTTTTGTGTTTGGTCAATCCGTTCGCGAGATGTGGGAGTTTGAAGCTAAGAAATTGTTGAGAAGAAAACAAATTTTTTTGCACATCTGCTGCTCCAAACGCTTAACCAGAATGGCCTAGGGAAAAAATACACATACCGTTGTAACCGGGCGAGTTTCTACTTTCAGACGTTGTAGGATATTTTTGGATTTGGTCAATCCGTTCGCGAGATGTGGGAGTTTGAAGCTAAGATGTGGTGGAGAAAACAACAAATGTTTCGCACTTCTGCTGCTCCAAACGCTTAACCAGAATGGCCGAGGGAAAAATACACATGCCGTTGTAATCGGGCGAGCTTCTACTTTCATATGTAATAGAAATATTTGAGTTTGGTCAATCCGTTCGCGAGATATGGGAGTTGGAAGCTAAGAAATGGTTGAGAAGGCAACAAATTTTTCGCACTTCTGCTGCCCCAAACGCTTAACCAGAACGGCCTAGGGATAAAATGCACATACCGTTGTAATCGGGCGAGTTTCTATATTCAGACGCAGCAGGAATTTTTGGGTGTGGTCAATCCGTTCGCGAGATATGGGAGTTTGAAGCTAAGAAATGCTTGAGAAGGCAACAAATTTTTCGCACTTCTGCTGCCCCAAACGCTTAACCAGAACGGCCTAGGGATAAAATGCACATACCGTTGTTTTCGTACGAGTTTCTACTTTCAGACGCAGCAGGAATTTTTGGGTTTGGGCAATCCGTTCGCGAGATGTGGGAGTTTGAAGCTAAGAAATGGTTGAGAAGGCAACAAATTTTTCCCACTTCTGCTGCAACAAACCCTTAACAAGAATGGCCTAGGGAAAAAGTACACATACCGTTGTAATCGGGCGAGTTTCTGCATTCAGACGCAGGTGGAATTTTTGGGTTTGGTCAATCCGTTCGCGATATATGGGAGTTTGAAGCTAAGAAATGGTTGAGAAGGCAACAAATTTTTCGCAATTCTGCTGCTCCAAACGCTTAACCAGAATGGCCTAGGGAGAAAATACACATACCGTTGTAACCGGGCGAGTTTCTACTTTCAGACGTTGTAGGATATTTTTGGATTTGGTCAATCCGTTCGCGAGATGTGGGAGTTTGAAGCTAAGATGTGGTGGAGAAAACAACAAATTTTTCGCACTTCTGCTTCTCCAAACGCTTAACCAGAACGGCCTAGGGATAAAATGCACATACCGTTGTAATCGGGCGAGTTTCTATATTCAGACGCAGCAGGAATTTTTGGGTGTGGCCAATCCGTTCGCGAGATATGGGAGTTTGAAGCTAAGAAATGCTTGAGAAGGCAACAAATTTTTCGCACTTCTGCTGCCCCAAACGCTTAACAAGAATGGCCTAGGGAAAAAGTACACATACCGTTGTAATCGGGCGAGTTTCTGCATTCAGACGCAGGTGGAATTTTTGGGTTTGGTCAATCCGTTCGCGAGATATGGGAGTTTGAAGCTAAGAAATGGTTGAGAAGGCAACAAATTTTTCGCAATTCTGCTGCTCCAAACGCTTAACCAGAATGGCCTAGGGGAAAATACACATGCCGTTGTAATCGGGCGAGCTTCTACTTTCATATGTGATAGAAATATTTGGGTTTGGTCAATCCGTTCGCGAGATATGGGAGTTGGAAGCTAAGAAATGGTTGAGAAGGCAACAAATTTTTCGCACTTCTGCTGCCCCAAACGCTTAACCAGAACGGCCTAGGGATAAAATGCACATTCCATTGTAATCGGGCGAGTTTCTATATTCAGACGCAGCAGGAATTTTTGGGTGTGGCCAATCCGTTCGCGAGATATGGGAGTTTGAAGCTAAGAAATGCTTGAGAAGGCAACAAATTTTTCGCACTTCTGCTGCTCCAAACGCTTAACCAGAACGGCCTAGGGATAAAATGCACATACCGTTGTTTTCGTACGAGTTTCTACTTTCAGATGCAATAGGAATTTTTGGGTTTGGTCAATGCGTTCGCGAGATATGGGAGTTTGAAGCTAGGAAATGCTTGAGAAGGCAACAAATTTTTCGCACTTCTGCTGCTCCAAACGCTTAACCAGAATGGCCTAGTGAAAAAATACACATACCTTTGTAATCGGGCGAGTTTCTTCTTTCAGATGTAGTAGGAATTTTTGCGTTTGGTCAATCCGTTCGCGAGATGTGTCAGTTTGAAGCTAAGAAATGGTTGAGAAGACAACAAATTTTTCGCATTTCTGCTGCTCCAAACGCTTAACCAGAATGGACTAGGGAAAAAATACACATACCTTTGTAATCGGGCGAGTTTCTACTTTCAGATGTAGTAGGAATTTTTGGGTTTGGTCAATCCGTTCGCGAGATGTGGCAGTTTGAAGCTAAGAAATGGTTGAGAAGACAACAAATTTTTCGCACTTCTGCTGGTCCAAACGCTTAACCAGAATGGTCTAGTGAAAAAATACACATACCTTTGTAATCGGGCGAGTTTCTACTTTCAGACGTTGTAGGATATTTTTGGATTTGGTCAATCCGTTCGCGAGATGTGGGAGTTTGAAGCTAAGATGTGGTGGAGAAAACAACAAATTTTTCGCACTTCTGCTTCTCCAAACGCTTAACCAGAACGGCCTAGGGATAAAATGCACATACCGTTGTAATCGGGCGAGTTTCTATATTCAGACGCAGCAGGAATTTTTGGGTGTGGCCAATCCGTTCGCGAGATATGGGAGTTTGAAGCTAAGAAATGCTTGAGAAGGCAACAAATTTTTCGCACTTCTGCTGCTTCAAACGCTTAACCAGAATAGTATAGGGAAAAAATACACAAACCGTTGTAATCGGGCGAGTTTCTACATTCAGACGCAGCAGGAATTTTTGGGTGTGGTCAATCCGTTCGCGAGATATGGGAGTTTGAAGCTAAGAACTGCTTGAGAACGCAACAAATTTTTCGCACTTCTGCTGCTCCAAACGCTTAACCAGAATGGCCTAGGGAAAAATACACATGCCTTTGTAATCGGGCGAGCTTCTACTTTCATATGTAATAGGAATTTTTGGGTTTGGTCAATCCGTTCGCGAGATATGGGAGTTTGAAGCTAAGAAATGGTTGAGAAGACAACAAATTTTTCGCACTTCTGCTGCTCCAAACGCTTAACCAGAATGGCCTAGGGAAAAAATACACATACCTTTGTAATCGGGAGAGTTTCTACTTTCAGATGTAGTAGGAATTTTTGGTTTTGGTCAATCCGTTCGCGAGATGTGGGAGTTTGAAGCTAAGAAATGGTTGAGAAGGCAACAAACTTTTCGCACTTCTGCTGCTTCAAACGCTTAACCAGAATAGTATAGGGAAAAAATACACAAACCGTTGTAATCGGGCGAGTTTCTACATTCAGACGCAGCAGGAATTTTTGGGTGTGGTCAATCCGTTCGCGAGATATGGGAGTTTGAAGCTAAGAACTGCTTGAGAACGCAACAAATTTTTCGCACTTCTGCTGCTCCAAACGCTTAACCAGAATGGCCTAGGGGAAAATACACATACCGTTGTAATCGGGCGAGTTTCTACATTCAGACGCAGCAGGAATTTTTGGGTTTGGTCAATCCGTTCGCGAGATGTGGGAGTTTGAAGCTAAGATGTGGTTGAGAAAACAACAAATTTTTCGCACTTCTGCTGCTCCAAACGCTTAACCAGAATGGCCTAGGGAAAAATACACATGCCGTTGGAATCGGGCGAGCTTCTACTTTCATATGTAATAGAAATTTTTGGGTTTGGTCAATCCGTTCGCGAGATATGGGAGTTTGAATCTAGGAAATGCTTGAGAAGGCAACAAATTTTTCGCACTTCTGCTGCTCCAAACGCTTAACCAGAATGGCCCAGTGAGAAAATACACATACCTTTGTAATCGGGCGAGTTTCTACTTTCAGATGTAGCAGGAATTTTTGGGTTTGGTCAATCCGTTCGCGAGATGTGGGAGTTTGAAGCTAAGAAATGGTTGAGAAGGCAACAAATTTTTCCCACTTCTGCTGCAACAAACGCTTAACCAGAATGGCCTAGGGAAAAAGTACACATACCGTTGTAATCGGGCGAGTTTCTGCATTCAGACGCAGGTGGAATTTTTGGGTTTGGTCAATCCGTTCGCGAGATGTGGGAGTTTGAAGCTAAGAAATGGTTGAGAAGGCAACAAATTTTTCGCACTTCTGCTGCCCCAAACGCTTAACAAGAATGGCCTAGGGAAAAAGTACACATACCGTTGTAATCGGGCGAGTTTCTGCATTCAGACGCAGGTGGAATTTTTGGGTTTGGTCAATCCGTTCGCGAGATATGGGAGTTTGAAGCTAGGAAATGCTTGAGAAGGCAACAAACTTTTCGCAATTCTGCTGCTCCAAACGCTTAACCAGAATGGCCTAGGGAGAAAATACGCATACCGTTGTAATCGGGCGAGTTTCTACATTCAGATGTAGTAGGAATTTTTGGGTTTTGTCAATCCTTTCGCGAGATGTGGGAGTTTGAAGCTAAGAAATGGTTGAGAAGGCAACAAATTTTTCGCACTTCTGCTGCTCCAAACGCTTAACCAGGATGGCTTAGGGAAAAAATACACATACCGTTGTAATCGGGCGAGTTTCTACATTCAGACGCAGCAGGAATTTTTGGGTTTGGTCAATCCGTTCGCGAGATATGGGAGTTTGAAGCTAAGAAATGCTTGAGAAGGCAACAAATTTTTCGCACTTCTGTTGCTCCAAACGCTTAACCAGAATGGCCTAGTGAAAAAATACACATACCTTTGTAATCGGGAGAGTTTCTACTTTCAGATGTAGTAGGAATTTTTGTGTTTGGTCAATCCGTTCGCGAGATGTGGGAGTTTGAAGCTAAGAAATTGTTGAGAAGAAAACAAATTTTTTTGCACATCTGCTGCTCCAAACGCTTAACCAGAATGGCCTAGGGAAAAAATACACATACCGTTGTAACCGGGCGAGTTTCTACTTTCAGACGTTGTAGGATATTTTTGGATTTGGTCAATCCATTCGCGAGATGTGGGAGTTTGAAGCTAAGATGTGGTGGAGAAAACAACAAATGTTTCGCACTTCTGCTGCTCCAAACGCTTAACCAGAATGGCCGAGGGAAAAATACACATGCCGTTGTAATCGGGCGAGCTTCTACTTTCATATGTAATAGAAATATTTGAGTTTGGTCAATCCGTTCGCGAGATATGGGAGTTGGAAGCTAAGAAATGGTTGAGAAGGCAACAAATTTTTCGCACTTCTGCTGCCCCAAACGCTTAACCAGAACGGCCTAGGGATAAAATGCACATACCGTTGTAATCGGGCGAGTTTCTATATTCAGACGCAGCAGGAATTTTTGGGTGTGGTCAATCCGTTCGCGAGATATGGGAGTTTGAAGCTAAGAAATGCTTGAGAAGGCAACAAATTTTTCGCACTTCTGCTGCCCCAAACGCTTAACCAGAACGGCCTAGGGATAAAATGCACATACCGTTGTTTTCGTACGAGTTTCTACTTTCAGACGCAGCAGGAATTTTTGGGTTTGGGCAATCCGTTCGCGAGATGTGGGAGTTTGAAGCTAAGAAATGGTTGAGAAGGCAACAAATTTTTCCCACTTCTGCTGCAACAAACCCTTAACAAGAATGGCCTAGGGAAAAAGTACACATACCGTTGTAATCGGGCGAGTTTCTGCATTCAGACGCAGGTGGAATTTTTGGGTTTGGTCAATCCGTTCGCGATATATGGGAGTTTGAAGCTAAGGAATGGTTGAGAAGGCAACAAATTTTTCGCAATTCTGCTGCTCCAAACGCTTAACCAGAATGGCCTAGGGAGAAAATACACATACCGTTGTAACCGGGCGAGTTTCTACTTTCAGACGTTGTAGGATATTTTTGGATTTGGTCAATCCGTTCGCGAGATGTGGGAGTTTGAAGCTAAGATGTGGTGGAGAAAACAACAAATTTTTCGCACTTCTGCTTCTCCAAACGCTTAACCAGAACGGCCTAGGGATAAAATGCACATACCGTTGTAATCGGGCGAGTTTCTATATTCAGACGCAGCAGGAATTTTTGGGTGTGGCCAATCCGTTCGCGAGATATGGGAGTTTGAAGCTAAGAAATGCTTGAGAAGGCAACAAATTTTTCGCACTTCTGCTGCCCCAAACGCTTAACAAGAATGGCCTAGGGAAAAAGTACACATACCGTTGCAATCGGGCGAGTTTCTGCATTCAGACGCAGGTGGAATTTTTGGGTTTGGTCAATCCGTTCGCGAGATATGGGAGTTTGAAGCTAAGAAATGGTTGAGAAGGCAACAAATTTTTCGCAATTCTGCTGCTCCAAACGCTTAACCAGAATGGCCTAGGGGAAAATACACATGCCGTTGTAATCGGGCGAGCTTCTACTTTCATATGTGATAGAAATATTTGGGTTTGGTCAATCCGTTCGCGAGATATGGGAGTTGGAAGCTAAGAAATGGTTGAGAAGGCAACAAATTTTTCGCACTTCTGCTGCCCCAAACGCTTAACCAGAACGGCCTAGGGATAAAATGCACATTCCATTGTAATCGGGCGAGTTTCTATATTCAGACGCAGCAGGAATTTTTGGGTGTGGCCAATCCGTTCGCGAGATATGGGAGTTTGAAGCTAAGAAATGCTTGAGAAGGCAACAAATTTTTCGCACTTCTGCTTCTCCAAACGCTTAACCAGAACGGCCTAGGGATAAAATGCACATACCGTTGTTTTCGTACGAGTTTCTACTTTCAGATGCAATAGGAATTTTTGGGTTTGGTCAATGCGTTCGCGAGATATGGGAGTTTGAAGCTAGGAAATGCTTGAGAAGGCAACAAATTTTTCGCACTTCTGCTGCTCCAAACGCTTAACCAGAATGGCCTAGTGAAAAAATACACATACCTTTGTAATCGGGCGAGTTTCTTCTTTCAGATGTAGTAGGAATTTTTGCGTTTGGTCAATCCGTTCGCGAGATGTGTCAGTTTGAAGCTAAGAAATGGTTGAGAAGACAACAAATTTTTCGCATTTCTGCTGCTCCAAACGCTTAACCAGAATGGACTAGGGAAAAAATACACATACCTTTGTAATCGGGCGAGTTTCTACTTTCAGATGTAGTAGGAATTTTTGGGTTTGGTCAATCCGTTCGCGAGATGTGGCAGTTTGAAGCTAAGAAATGGTTGAGAAGACAACAAATTTTTCGCACTTCTGCTGGTCCAAACGCTTAACCAGAATGGTCTAGTGAAAAAATACACATACCTTTGTAATCGGGCGAGTTTCTACTTTCAGACGTTGTAGGATATTTTTGGATTTGGTCAATCCGTTCGCGAGATGTGGGAGTTTGAAGCTAAGATGTGGTGGAGAAAACAACAAATTTTTCGCACTTCTGCTTCTCCAAACGCTTAACCAGAACGGCCTAGGGATAAAATGCACATACCGTTGTAATCGGGCGAGTTTCTATATTCAGACGCAGCAGGAATTTTTGGGTGTGGCCAATCCGTTCGCGAGATATGGGAGTTTGAAGCTAAGAAATGCTTGAGAAGGCAACAAATTTTTCGCACTTCTGCTGCTTCAAACGCTTAACCAGAATAGTATAGGGAAAAAATACACAAACCGTTGTAATCGGGCGAGTTTCTACATTCAGACGCAGCAGGAATTTTTGGGTGTGGTCAATCCGTTCGCGAGATATGGGAGTTTGAAGCTAAGAACTGCTTGAGAACGCAACAAATTTTTCGCACTTCTGCTGCTCCAAACGCTTAACCAGAATGGCCTAGGGAAAAATACACATGCCTTTGTAATCGGGCGAGCTTCTACTTTCATATGTAATAGGAATTTTTGGGTTTGGTCAATCCGTTCGCGAGATATGGGAGTTTGAAGCTAAGAAATGGTTGAGAAGACAACAAATTTTTCGCACTTCTGCTGCTCCAAACGCTTAACCAGAATGGCCTAGGGAAAAAATACACAAACCGTTGTAATCGGGCGAGTTTCTACATTCAGACGCAGCAGGAATTTTTGGGTGTGGTCAATCCGTTCGCGAGATATGGGAGTTTGAAGCTAAGAACTGCTTGAGAACGCAACAAATTTTTCGCACTTCTGCTGCTCCAAACGCTTAACCAGAATGGCCTAGGGGAAAATACACATACCGTTGTAATCGGGCGAGTTTCTACATTCAGACGCAGCAGGAATTTTTGGGTTTGGTCAATCCGTTCGCGAGATGTGGGAGTTTGAAGCTAAGATGTGGTTGAGAAAACAACAAATTTTTCGCACTTCTGCTGCTCCAAACGCTTAACCAGAATGGCCTAGGGAAAAATACACATGCCGTTGGAATCGGGCGAGCTTCTACTTTCATATGTAATAGAAATTTTTGGGTTTGGTCAATCCGTTCGCGAGATATGGGAGTTTGAATCTAGGAAATGCTTGAGAAGGCAACAAATTTTTCGCACTTCTGCTGCTCCAAACGCTTAACCAGAATGGCCCAGTGAGAAAATACACATACCTTTGTAATCGGGCGAGTTTCTACTTTCAGATGTAGCAGGAATTTTTGGGTTTGGTCAATCCGTTCGCGAGATGTGGGAGTTTGAAGCTAAGAAATGGTTGAGAAGGCAACAAATTTTTCCCACTTCTGCTGCAACAAACGCTTAACCAGAATGGCCTAGGGAAAAAGTACACATACCGTTGTAATCGGGCGAGTTTCTGCATTCAGACGCAGGTGGAATTTTTGGGTTTGGTCAATCCGTTCGCGAGATGTGGGAGTTTGAAGCTAAGAAATGGTTGAGAAGGCAACAAATTTTTCGCAATTCTGCTGCTCCAAACGCTTAACCAGAATGGCCTAGGGAGAAAATACACATACCGTTGTAACCGGGCGAGTTTCTACTTTCAGACGTTGTAGGATATTTTTGGATTTGGTCAATCCGTTCGCGAGATGTGGGAGTTTGAAGCTAAGATGTGGTGGAGAAAACAACAAATTTTTCGCACTTCTGCTTCTCCAAACGCTTAACCAGAATGGCCTAGGGAAAAATACACATGCCGTTGTAATCGGGCGAGCTTCTACTTTCATATGTAATAGAAATATTTGGGTTTGGTCAATCCGTTCGCGAGATATGGGAGTTGGAAGCTAAGAAATGGTTGAGAAGGCAACAAATTTTTCGCACTTCTGCTGCTTCAAACGCTTAACCAGAATGGCCTAGGGAAAAAATACACATACCGTTGTAACCTGGCGAGTTTCTACTTTCATATGTAGTAGGAATTTTTGGGTTTGGTCAATCCGTTCGCGAGATGTGGGAGTTTGAAGCTAAGATGTGGTTGAGAAAACAACAAATTTTTCGCACTTCTGCTGCTCCAAACGCTTAACCAGAATGGACTAGGGAAAAAATACACATACCTTTGTAATCGGGCGAGTTTCTACTTTCAGATATAGTAGGAATTTTTTGGTTTGGTCAATCCGTTCGCGAGATGTGGCAGTTTGAAGCTAAGAAATGTTTGAGAAGACAACAAATTTTTCGCATTTCTGCTGCTTCAAACGCTTAACCAGAATGGCCTAGGGAAAAAATACACATACCGTTGTAACCTGGCGAGTTTCTACTTTCATATGTAGTAGGAATTTTTGGGTTTGGTCAATCCGTTCGCGAGATGTGGGAGTTTGAAGCTAAGATGTGGTTGAGAAAACAACAAATTTTTCGCACTTCTGCTGCTCCAAACGCTTAACCAGAATGGCCTAGGGAAAAATACACATGCCGTTGTAATCGGGCAAGCTTCTACTTTCATATGTTATAGAAATTTTTGGGTTTGGTCAATCCGTTCGCGAGATATGGGAGTTGGAAGCTAAGAAACGGTTGAGAAGGCAACAAATTTTTCGCACTTCTGCTGCCCCAAACGCTTAACCAGAACAGCCTAGGGATAAAATACACATACCGTTGTAATCGGGCGAGTTTCTACATTCAGACGCAGCAGGAATTTTTGGGTGTGGTCAATCCGTTCGCGAGATATGGGAGTTTGAAGCTAAGAACTGCTTGAGAACGCAACAAATTTTTCGCACTTCTGCTGCTCCAAACGCTTAACCAGAATGGCCTAGGGAAAAATACACATGCCGTTGTAATCGGGCGAGCTTCTACTTTCATATGTAATAGGAATTTTTGGGTTTGGTCAATCCGTTCGCGAGATATGGGAGTTTGAAGCTAAGAAATGGTTGAGAAGACAACAAATTTTTCGCACTTCTGCTGCTCCAAACGCTTAACCAGAATGGCCTAGGGAAAAAATACACATACCTTTGTAATCGGGAGAGTTTCTACTTTCAGATGTAGTAGGAATTTTTGGTTTTGGTCAATCCGTTCGCGAGATGTGGGAGTTTGAAGCTAAGAAATGGTTGAGAAGGCAACAAACTTTTCGCACTTCTGCTGCTTCAAACGCTTAACCAGAATAGTATAGGGAAAAAATACACAAACCGTTGTAATCGGGCGAGTTTCTACATTCAGACGCAGCAGGAATTTTTGGGTGTGGTCAATCCGTTCGCGAGATATGGGAGTTTGAAGCTAAGAACTGCTTGAGAACGCAACAAATTTTTCGCACTTCTGCTGCTCCAAACGCTTAACCAGAATGGCCTAGGGGAAAATACACATACCGTTGTAATCGGGCGAGTTTCTACATTCAGACGCAGCAGGAATTTTTGGGTTTGGTCAATCCGTTCGCGATATGTGGGAGTTTGAAGCTAAGATGTGGTTGAGAAAACAACAAATTTTTCGCACTTCTGCTGCTCCAAACGCTTAACCAGAATGGCCTAGGGAAAAATACACATGCCGTTGGAATCGGGCGAGCTTCTACTTTCATATGTAATAGAAATTTTTGGGTTTGGTCAATCCGTTCGCGAGATATGGGAGTTTGAATCTAGGAAATGCTTGAGAAGGCAACAAATTTTTCGCATTTCTGCTGCTCCAAACGCTTAACCAGAATGGCCCAGTGAGAAAATACACATACCTTTGTAATCGGGCGAGTTTCTACTTTCAGATGTAGTAGGAATTTTTGGGTTTGGTCAATCCGTTCGCGAGATGTGGGAGTTTGAAGCTAAGATGTGGTTGAGAAAACAACAAATTTTTCGCAATTCTGCTGCACCAAACGCTTAACCAGAATGGCCTAGGGAAAAATACACATGCCGTTGTAATCGGGCGAGCTTCTACTTTCATATGTAATAGGAATTTTTGGGTTTGGTCAATCCGTTCGCGAGATATGGGAGTTTGAAGCTAAGAAATGGTTGAGAAGACAACAAATTTTTCGCACTTCTGCTGCTCCAAACGCTTAACCAGAATGGCCTAGGGAAAAAATACACATACCTTTGTAATCGGGAGAGTTTCTACTTTCAGATGTAGTAGGAATTTTTGGATTTGGTCAATCCGTTCGCGAGATGTGGGAGTTTGAAGCTAAGAAATGGTTGAGAAGACAACAAATTTTTCGCACTTCCGCTTCTCCAAACGCTTAACCAGAATGGCCTAGGGAAAAATACACATGCCGTTGTAATCGGGCGAGCTTCTACTTTCATATGTAATAGAAATATTTGGGTTTGGTCAATCCGTTCGCGAGATATGGGAGTTGGAAGCTAAGAAATGGTTGAGAAGGCAACAAATTTTTCGCACTTCTGCTGCCCCAAACGCTTAACCAGAATGGCCTAGTGAAAAAATACACATACCTTTGTAATCGGGAGAGTTTCTACTTTCAGATGTAGTAGGAATTTTTGTGTTTGGTCAATCCGTTCGCGAGATGTGGGAGTTTGAAGCTAAGAAATTGTTGAGAAGAAAACAAATTTTTCGCACATCTGCTGCTCCAAACGCTTAACCAGAATGGACTAGGGAAAAAATACACATACCTTTGTAATCGGGCGAGTTTCTACTTTCAGATATAGTAGGAATTTTTTGGTTTGGTCAATCCGTTCGCGAGATGTGGCAGTTTGAAGCTAAGAAATGTTTGAGAAGACAACAAATTTTTCGCATTTCTGCTGCTTCAAACGCTTAACCAGAATGGCCTAGGGAAAAAATACACATACCGTTGTAACCTGGCGAGTTTCTACTTTCATATGTAGTAGGAATTTTTGGGTTTGGTCAATCCGTTCGCGAGATGTGGGAGTTTGAAGCTAAGATGTGGTTGAGAAAACAACAAATTTTTCGCACTTCTGCTGCTCCAAACGCTTAACCAGAATGGCCTAGGGAAAAATACACATGCCGTTGTAATCGGGCGAGCTTCTACTTTCATATGTAATAGAAATTTTTGGGTTTGGTCAATCCGTTCGCGAGATATGGGAGTTTGAATCTAGGAAATGCTTGAGAAGGCAACAAATTTTTCGCACTTCTGCTGCTCCAAACGCTTAACCAGAATGGCCCAGTGAGAAAATACACATACCTTTGTAATCGGGCGAGTTTCTACTTTCAGATGTAGTAGGAATTTTTGGGTTTGGTCAATCCGTTCGCGAGATGTGGGAGTTTGAAGCTAAGATGTGGTTGAGAAAACAACAAATTTTTCGCACTTCTGCTGCACCAAACGCTTAACCAGAATGGCCTAGGGAAAAATACACATGCCGTTGTAATCGGGCGAGCTTCTACTTTCATATGTAATAGGAATTTTTGGGTTTTGGTCAATCCGTTCGCGAGATATGGGAGTTTGAAGCTAAGAAATGGTTGAGAAGACAACAAATTTTTCGCACTTCTGCTGCTCCAAACGCTTAACCAGAATGGCCTAGGGAAAAAATACACATACCTTTGTAATCGGGAGAGTTTCCACTTTCAGATGTAGTAGGAATTTTTGGTTTTGGTCAATCCGTTCGCGAGATGTTGGAGTTTGAAGCTAAGAAATGGTTGATAAGACAACAAATTTTTCGCACTTCTGCTTCTCCAAACGCTTAACCAGAATGGCCTAGGGAAAAATACACATGCCGTTGTAATCGGGCGAGCTTCTACTTTCATATGTAATAGAAATATTTGGGTTAGGTCAATCCGTTCGCGAGATATGGGAGTTGGAAGCTAAGAAATGGTTGAGAAGGCAACAAATTTTTCGCACTTCTGCTGCCCCAAACGCATAACCAGAACGGCCTAGGGATAAAATGCACATACCGTTGTAATCGGGCGAGTTTCTATATTCAGACGCAGCAGGAATTTTTGGGTGTGGTCAATCCGTTCGCGAGATATGGGAGTTTGAAGCAAAGAAATGCTTGAGAAGGCAACAAATTTTTCGCCCTTCTGCTGCCCCAAACGCTTAACCAGAACGGCCTAGGGATAAAATGCACATACCGTTGTTTTCGTACGAGTTTCTACTTTCAGACGCAATAGGAATTTTTGGGTTTGGTCAATGCGTTCGCGAGATATGGGAGTTTGAAGCTAGGAAATGCTTGAGAAGGCAACAAATTTTTCGCACTTCTGCTGCACCAAACGCTTAACCAGAATGGACTAGGGAAAAAATACACATACCTTTGTAATCGGGCGAGTTTCTACTTTCAGATATAGTAGGAATTTTTTGGTTTGGTCAAGCCGTTCGCGAGATGTGGCAGTTTGAAGCTAAGAAATGTTTGAGAAGACAACAAATTTTTCGCATTTCTGCTGCTCCAAACGCTTAACCAGAATGGGCTAGGGAAAAAATACACATACCTTTGTAATCGGGCGAGTTTCTACTTTCAGATGTAGTAGGAATTTTTGGGTTTGGTCAATCCGTTCGCGAGATGTGGCAGATTGAAGCTAAGAAATGGTTGAGAAGACAACAAATTTTTCGCACTTCTGCTGGTCCAAACGCTTAACCAGAATGGCCTAGTGAAAAAATACACATACCTTTGTAATCGGGAGAGTTTCTACTTTCAGATGTAGTAGGAATTTTTGTGTTTGGTCAATCCGTTCGCGAGATGTGGGAGTTTGAAGCTAAGAAATTGTTGAGAAGAAAACAAATTTTTCGCACATCTGCTGCTCCAAACGCTTAACCAGAATGGACTAGGGAAAAAATACACATACCTTTGTAATCGGGCGAGTTTCTACTTTCAGATATAGTAGGAATTTTTTGGTTTGGTCAATCCGTTCGCGAGATGTGGCAGTTTGAAGCTAAGAAATGTTTGAGAAGACAACAAATTTTTCGCACTTCTGCTGCACCAAACGCTTAACCAGAATGGCCTAGGGAAAAATACACATGCCGTTGTAATCGGGCGAGCTTCTACTTTCATATGTAATAGAAATTTTTGGGTTTGGTCAATCCGTTCGCGAGATATGGGAGTTGGAAGCTAAGAAACGGTTGAGAAGACAACAAATTTTTCGCACTTCTGCTGCTCCAAACGCTTAACCAGAATGGCCTAGGGAGAAAATACACATACCGTTGTAATCGGGCGAGTTTCTACATTCAGATGTAGTAGGAATTTTTGGGTTTTGTCAATCCGTTCGCGAGATGTGGGAGTTTGAAGCTAAGAAATGGTTGAGAAGGCAACAAATTTTTCGCACTTCTGCTGCTCCAAACACTTAACCAGGATGGCCTAGGGAAAAAATACACATACCGTTGTAATCGGGCGAGTTTCTGCATTCAGACGCAGCAGGATTTTTTGGGTTTGGTCAATCCGTTCGCGAGATATGGGAGTTTGAAGCTAAGAAATTGTTGAGAAGAAAACAAATTTTTCGCACGTCTGCTGCTCCAAACGCTTAACCAGACTGGCCTAGGGAAAAAATACACATACCGTTGTAACCTGGCGAGTTTCTACATTCAGATGTAGTAGGAATTTTTGGGTTTGGTCAATCCGTTCGCGAGATGTGGGAGTTTGAAGCTAAGATGTGGTTGAGAAAACAACAAATTTTTCGCACTTCTGCTGCTCCAAACGCTTAACCAGAATGGCCTAGGGAAAAAATACACATACCTTTGTAATCGGGAGAGTTTCTACTTTCAGATGTAGTAGGAATTTTTGGTTTTGGTCAATCCGTTCGCGAGATGTGGGAGTTTGAAGCTAAGAAATGGTTGAGAAGGCAACAAACTTTTCGCACTTCTGCTGCTTCAAACGCTTAACCAGAATAGTATAGGGAAAAAATACACAAACCGTTGTAATCGGGCGAGTTTCTACATTCAGACGCAGCAGGAATTTTTGGGTGTGGTCAATCCGTTCGCGAGATATGGGAGTTTGAAGCTAAGAACTGCTTGAGAACGCAACAAATTTTTCGCACTTCTGCTGCTCCAAACGCTTAACCAGAATGGCCTAGGGGAAAATACACATACCGTTGTAATCGGGCGAGTTTCTACATTCAGACGCAGCAGGAATTTTTGGGTTTGGTCAATCCGTTCGCGAGATGTGGGAGTTTGAAGCTAAGATGTGGTTGAGAAAACAACAAATTTTTCGCACTTCTGCTGCTCCAAACGCTTAACCAGAATGGCCTAGGGAAAAATACACATGCCGTTGGAATCGGGCGAGCTTCTACTTTCATATGTAATAGAAATTTTTGGGTTTGGTCAATCCGTTCGCGAGATATGGGAGTTTGAATCTAGGAAATGCTTGAGAAGGCAACAAATTTTTCGCACTTCTGCTGCTCCAAACGCTTAACCAGAATGGCCCAGTGAGAAAATACACATACCTTTGTAATCGGGCGAGTTTCTACTTTCAGATGTAGTAGGAATTTTTGGGTTTGGTCAATCCGTTCGCGAGATGTGGGAGTTTGAAGCTAAGATGTGGTTGAGAAAACAACAAATTTTTCGCACTTCTGCTGCACCAAACGCTTAACCAGAATGGCCTAGGGAAAAATACACATGCCGTTGTAATCGGGCGAGCTTCTACTTTCATATGTAATAGAAATTTTTGGGTTTGGTCAATCCGTTCGCGAGATATGGGAGTTGGAAGCTAAGAAACGGTTGAGAAGACAACAAATTTTTCGCACTTCTGCTGCTCCAAACGCTTAACCAGAATGGCCTAGGGAGAAAATACACATACCGTTGTAATCGGGCGAGTTTCTACATTCAGATGTAGTAGGAATTTTTGGGTTTTGTCAATCCGTTCGCGAGATGTGGGAGTTTGAAGCTAAGAAATGGTTGAGAAGGCAACAAATTTTTCGCACTTCTGCTGCTCCAAACACTTAACCAGGATGGCCTAGGGAAAAAATACACATACCGTTGTAATCGGGCGAGTTTCTGCATTCAGACGCAGCAGGATTTTTTGGGTTTGGTCAATCCGTTCGCGAGATATGGGAGTTTGAAGCTAAGAAATTGTTGAGAAGAAAACAAATTTTTCGCACGTCTGCTGCTCCAAACGCTTAACCAGACTGGCCTAGGGAAAAAATACACATACCGTTGTAACCTGGCGAGTTTCTACATTCAGATGTAGTAGGAATTTTTGGGTTTGGTCAATCCGTTCGCGAGATGTGGGAGTTTGAAGCTAAGATGTGGTTGAGAAAACAACAAATTTTTCGCACTTCTGCTGCTCCAAACGCTGAACCAGAATGGCCTAGGGAAAAATACACATGCGGTTGTAATCGGGCGAGCTTCTACTTTCATATGTAATAGAAATTTTTGGGTTTGGTCAATCCGTTCGCGAGATATGGGAGTTGGAAGCTAAGAAACGGTTGAGAAGGCAACAAATTTTTCGCACTTCTGCTGCCCCAAACGCTTAACCAGAACAGCCTAGGGATAAAATACACATACCGTTGTAATCGGGCGAGTTTCTACATTCAGACGCAGCAGGAATTTTTGGGTGTGGTCAATCCGTTCGCGAGATATGGGAGTTTGAAGCTAAGAACTGCTTGAGAACGCAACAAATTCTTCGCACTTCTGCTGCTCCAAACGCTTAACCAGAATGGCCTAGGGAAAAATACACATGCGGTTGTAATCGGGCGAGCTTCTACTTTCATATGTAATAGAAATTTTTGGGTTTGGTCAATCCGTTCGCGAGATATGGGAGTTGGAAGCTAAGAAACGGTTGAGAAGGCAACAAATTTTTCGCACTTCTGCTGCCCCAAACGCTTAACCAGAACAGCCTAGGGATAAAATACACATACCGTTGTAATCGGGCGAGTTTCTACATTCAGACGCAGCAGGAATTTTTGGGTGTGGTCAATCCGTTCGCGAGATATGGGAGTTTGAAGCTAAGAACTGCTTGAGAACGCAACAAATTCTTCGCACTTCTGCTGCTCCAAACGCTTAACCAGAATGGCCTAGGGAAAAATACACATGCCGTTGTAATCGGGCGAGCTTCTACTTTCATATGTAATAGGAATTTTTGGGTTTGGTCAATCCGTTCGCGAGATATGGGAGTTTGAAGCTAAGAAATGGTTGAGAAGACAACAAATTTTTCGCACTTCTGCTGCTCCAAACGCTTAACCAGAATGGCCTAGGGGAAAATACACATACCGTTGTAATCGGGCGAGTTTCTACATTCAGACGCAGCAGGAATTTTTGGGTTTGGTCAATCCGTTCGCGAGATGTGGGAGTTTGAAGCTAAGATGTGGTTGAGAAAACAACAAATTTTTCGCACTTCTGCTGCTCCAAACGCTTAACCAGAATGGCCTAGGGAAAAATACACATGCCGTTGTAATCGGGCGAGCTTCTACTTTCATATGTAATAGGAATTTTTGGGTTTGGTCAATCCGTTCGCGAGATATGGGAGTTGGAAGCTAAGAAACGGTTGAGAAGACAACAAATTTTTCGCACTTCTGCTGCTCCAAACGCTTAACCAGAATGGCCTAGGGAGAAAATACACATACCGTTGTAATCGGGCGAGTTTCTACATTCAGATGTAGTAGGAATTTTTGGGTTTTGTCAATCCGTTCGCGAGATGTGGGAGTTTGAAGCTAAGAAATGGTTGAGAAGGCAACAAATTTTTCGCACTTCTGCTGCTCCAAACACTTAACCAGGATGGCCTAGGGAAAAAATACACATACCGTTGTAATCGGGCGAGTTTCTGCATTCAGACGCAGCAGGATTTTTTGGGTTTGGTCAATCCGTTCGCGAGATATGGGAGTTTGAAGCTAAGAAATTGTTGAGAAGAAAACAAATTTTTCGCACGTCTGCTGCTCCAAACGCTTAACCAGACTGGCCTAGGGAAAAAATACACATACCGTTGTAACCTGGCGAGTTTCTACATTCAGATGTAGTAGGAATTTTTGGGTTTGGTCAATCCGTTCGCGAGATGTGGGAGTTTGAAGCTAAGATGTGGTTGAGAAAACAACAAATTTTTCGCACTTCTGCTGCTCCAAACGCTTAACCAGAATGGCCTAGGGAAAAAATACACATACCTTTGTAATCGGGAGAGTTTCTACTTTCAGATGTAGTAGGAATTTTTGGTTTTGGTCAATCCGTTCGCGAGATGTGGGAGTTTGAAGCTAAGAAATGGTTGAGAAGGCAACAAACTTTTCGCACTTCTGCTGCTTCAAACGCTTAACCAGAATAGTATAGGGAAAAAATACACAAACCGTTGTAATCGGGCGAGTTTCTACATTCAGACGCAGCAGGAATTTTTGGGTGTGGTCAATCCGTTCGCGAGATATGGGAGTTTGAAGCTAAGAACTGCTTGAGAACGCAACAAATTTTTCGCACTTCTGCTGCTCCAAACGCTTAACCAGAATGGCCTAGGGGAAAATACACATACCGTTGTAATCGGGCGAGTTTCTACATTCAGACGCAGCAGGAATTTTTGGGTTTGGTCAATCCGTTCGCGAGATGTGGGAGTTTGAAGCTAAGATGTGGTTGAGAAAACAACAAATTTTTCGCACTTCTGCTGCTCCAAACGCTTAACCAGAATGGCCTAGGGAAAAATACACATGCCGTTGGAATCGGGCGAGCTTCTACTTTCATATGTAATAGAAATTTTTGGGTTTGGTCAATCCGTTCGCGAGATATGGGAGTTTGAATCTAGGAAATGCTTGAGAAGGCAACAAATTTTTCGCACTTCTGCTGCTCCAAACGCTTAACCAGAATGGCCCAGTGAGAAAATACACATACCTTTGTAATCGGGCGAGTTTCTACTTTCAGATGTAGTAGGAATTTTTGGGTTTGGTCAATCCGTTCGCGAGATGTGGGAGTTTGAAGCTAAGATGTGGTTGAGAAAACAACAAATTTTTCGCACTTCTGCTGCACCAAACGCTTAACCAGAATGGCCTAGGGAAAAATACACATGCCGTTGTAATCGGGCGAGCTTCTACTTTCATATGTAATAGAAATTTTTGGGTTTGGTCAATCCGTTCGCGAGATATGGGAGTTGGAAGCTAAGAAACGGTTGAGAAGACAACAAATTTTTCGCACTTCTGCTGCTCCAAACGCTTAACCAGAATGGCCTAGGGAGAAAATACACATACCGTTGTAATCGGGCGAGTTTCTACATTCAGATGTAGTAGGAATTTTTGGGTTTTGTCAATCCGTTCGCGAGATGTGGGAGTTTGAAGCTAAGAAATGGTTGAGAAGGCAACAAATTTTTCGCACTTCTGCTGCTCCAAACACTTAACCAGGATGGCCTAGGGAAAAAATACACATACCGTTGTAATCGGGCGAGTTTCTGCATTCAGACGCAGCAGGATTTTTTGGGTTTGGTCAATCCGTTCGCGAGATATGGGAGTTTGAAGCTAAGAAATTGTTGAGAAGAAAACAAATTTTTCGCACGTCTGCTGCTCCAAACGCTTAACCAGACTGGCCTAGGGAAAAAATACACATACCGTTGTAACCTGGCGAGTTTCTACATTCAGATGTAGTAGGAATTTTTGGGTTTGGTCAATCCGTTCGCGAGATGTGGGAGTTTGAAGCTAAGATGTGGTTGAGAAAACAACAAATTTTTCGCACTTCTGCTGCTCCAAACGCTGAACCAGAATGGCCTAGGGAAAAATACACATGCGGTTGTAATCGGGCGAGCTTCTACTTTCATATGTAATAGAAATTTTTGGGTTTGGTCAATCCGTTCGCGAGATATGGGAGTTGGAAGCTAAGAAACGGTTGAGAAGGCAACAAATTTTTCGCACTTCTGCTGCCCCAAACGCTTAACCAGAACAGCCTAGGGATAAAATACACATACCGTTGTAATCGGGCGAGTTTCTACATTCAGACGCAGCAGGAATTTTTGGGTGTGGTCAATCCGTTCGCGAGATATGGGAGTTTGAAGCTAAGAACTGCTTGAGAACGCAACAAATTCTTCGCACTTCTGCTGCTCCAAACGCTTAACCAGAATGGCCTAGGGAAAAATACACATGCCGTTGTAATCGGGCGAGCTTCTACTTTCATATGTAATAGGAATTTTTGGGTTTGGTCAATCCGTTCGCGAGATATGGGAGTTTGAAGCTAAGAAATGGTTGAGAAGACAACAAATTTTTCGCACTTCTGCTGCTCCAAACGCTTAACCAGAATGGCCTAGGGGAAAATACACATACCGTTGTAATCGGGCGAGTTTCTACATTCAGACGCAGCAGGAATTTTTGGGTTTGGTCAATCCGTTCGCGAGATGTGGGAGTTTGAAGCTAAGATGTGGTTGAGAAAACAACAAATTTTTCGCACTTCTGCTGCTCCAAACGCTTAACCAGAATGGCCTAGGGAAAAATACACATGCCGTTGTAATCGGGCGAGCTTCTACTTTCATATGTAATAGGAATTTTTGGGTTTGGTCAATCCGTTCGCGAGATATGGGAGTTTGAAGCTAAGAAATGGTTGAGAAGACAACAAATTTTTCGCACTTCTGCTGCTCCAAACGCTTAACCAGAATGGCCTAGGGAAAAAATACACATACCTTTGTAATCGGGAGAGTTTCTACTTTCAGATGTATAAGGAATTTTTGGTTTTGGTCAATCCGTTCGCGAGATGTGGGAGTTTGAAGCTAAGAAATGGTTGAGAAGACAACAAATTTTTCGCACTTCTGCTACTCCAAACGCTTAACCAGAATGGCCTAGGGAAAAAATACACATACCTTTGTAATCGGGAGAGTTTCTACTTTCAGATGTAGTAGGAATTTTTGGTTTTGGTCAATCCGTTCGCGAGATGTGGGAGTTTGAAGCTAAGAAATGGTGAGAAGGCAACAAACTTTTCGCAATTCTGCTGCTTCAAACGCTTAACCAGAATAGTATAGGGAAAAAATACACAAACCGTTGTAATCGGGCGAGTTTCTACATTCAGACGCAATAGGAATTTTTGGGTTTGGGCAATCCGTTCGCGAGATATGGGAGTTTGAAGCTAGGAAATGCTTGAGAAGGCAACAAATTTTTCGCACTTCTGCTGCTCCAAACGTTTAACCATAATGGCCTAGGGAAGAAATACACACACCGTTGTAATCGGGCGAGTTTCTACATTCAGACGCAGCAGGAATTTTTGGGTGTGGTCAATCCGTTCGCGAGATATGGGAGTTTGAATGCTAAGAACTGCTTGAGAACGGAACAAATTTTTCGCACTTCTGCTGCTCCAAACGCTTAACCAGAATGGCCTAGGGGAAAATACACATACCGTTGTAATCGGGCGAGTTTCTACATTCAGACGCAGCAGGAATTTTTGGGTTTGGTCAATCCGTTCGCGAGATGTGGGAGTTTGAAGCTAAGATGTGGTTGAGAAAACAACAAATTTTTCGCACTTCTGCTGCTCCAAACGCTTAACCAGAATGGCCTAGGGAAAAATACACATGCCGTTGTAATCGGGCGAGCTTCTACTTTCATATGTAATAGGAATTTTTGGGTTTGGTCAATCCGTTCGCGAGATATGGGAGTTTCAAGCTAAGAAATGGTTGAGAAGACAACAAATTTTTCGCACTTCTGCTGCTCCAAACGCTTAACCAGAATGGCCTAGGGAAAAAATACACATACCTTTGTAATCGGGAGAGTTTCTACTTTCAGATGTATAAGGAATTTTTGGTTTTGGTCAATCCGTTCGCGAGATGTGGGAGTTTGAAGCTAAGAAATGGTTGAGAAGACAACAAATTTTTCGCACTTCTGCTACTCCAAACGCTTAACCAGAATGGCCTAGGGAAAAAATACACATACCTTTGTAATCGGGAGAGTTTCTACTTTCAGATGTAGTAGGAATTTTTGGTTTTGGTCAATCCGTTCGCGAGATGTGGGAGTTTGAAGCTAAGAAATGGTGAGAAGGCAACAAACTTTTCGCAATTCTGCTGCTTCAAACGCTTAACCAGAATAGTATAGGGAAAAAATACACAAACCGTTGTAATCGGGCGAGTTTCTACATTCAGACGCAATAGGAATTTTTGGGTTTGGGCAATCCGTTCGCGAGATATGGGAGTTTGAAGCTAGGAAATGCTTGAGAAGGCAACAAATTTTTCGCACTTCTGCTGCTCCAAACGTTTAACCATAATGGCCTAGAGAAGAAATACACACACCGTTGTAATCGGGCGAGTTTCTACATTCAGACGCAGCAGGAATTTTTGGGTTTGGTCAATCCGTTCGCGAGATATGGGAGTTTGAAGCTAGGAAATGCTTGAGAAGGCAACAAATTTTTCGCACTTCTGCTGCTCCAAATGCTTAACCAGAATGGCCTAGTGGAAAATACACATACCGTTGTAATCGGGCGAGTTTCTACATTCAGACGCAGCAGGAAGTTTTGGGTTTGGTCAATCCGTTCGCGAGATATGGGAGTTTGAAGCTAAGAAATGGTTGAGAAGGCAACAAACTTTTCGCAATTCTGCTGCTCCAAACGTTTAACCAGAATGGCCTAGGGAGAAAATACACATACCGTTGTAATCGGGCGAGTTTCTACATTCAGATGTAGTAGGAATTTTTGGGTTTTGTCAATCCGTTCGCGAGATGTGGGAGTTTGAAGCTAAGAAATGGTTGAGAAGGCAACAAATTTTTCGCACTTCTGCTGCTCCAAACACTTAACCAGGATGGCCTAGGGAAAAAATACACATACCGTTGTAATCGGGCGAGTTTCTACTTTCAGATGTAGTAGGAATTTTTGGGTTTGGTCAATCCGATCGCGAGATATGGGAGTTTGAAGCTAAGATGTGGTTGAGAAAACAACAAATTTTTCGCACTTCTGCTGCTCCAAACGCTTAACAAGAATGGCCTAGGGAAAAATACACATGCCGTTGTAATCGGGCGAGCTTCTACTTTCATATGTAATAGAAATTTTTGGGTTTGGTCAATCCGTTCGCGAGATATGGGAGTTGGAAGCTAAGAAACGGTTGAGAAGGCAACAAATTTTTCGCACTTCTGCTGCCCCAAACGCTTAACCAGAACAGCCTAGGGATAAAATACACATACCGTTGTAATCGGGCGAGTTTCTACATTCAGACGCAGCAGGAATTTTTGGGTGTGGTCAATCCGTTCGCGAGATATGGGAGTTTGAAGCTAAGAACTGCTTGAGAACGCAACAAATTTTTCGCACTTCTGCTGCTCCAAACGCTTAACCAGAATGGCCTAGGGAAAAATACACATGCCGTTGTAATCGGGCGAGCTTCTACTTTCATATGTAATAGGAATTTTTGTGTTTGGTCAATCCGTTCGCGAGATATGGGAGTTTGAAGCTAAGAAATGGTTGAGAAGACAACAAATTTTTCGCACTTCTGCTGCTCCAAACGCTTAACCAGAATGGCCTAGGGAAAAAATACACATACCTTTGTAATCGGGAGAGTTTCTACTTTCAGATGTAGTAGGAATTTTTGGTTTTGGTCAATCCGTTCGCGAGATGTGGGAGTTTGAAGCTAAGAAATGGTTGAGAAGACAACAAATTTTTCGCACTTCTGCTGCTCCAAACGCTTAACCAGAATGGCCTAGGGAAAAAATACACATACCTTTGTAATCGGGAGAGTCTCTACTTTCAGATGTAGTAGGAATTTTTGGTTTTGGTCAATCCGTTCGCGAGATGTGGGAGTTTGAAGCTAAGATGTGGTTGAGAAAACAACAAATTTTTCGCACTTCTGCTGCTCCAAACGCTTAACAAGAATGGCCTAGGGAAAAATACACATGCCGTTGTAATCGGGCGAGCTTCTACTTTCATATGTAATAGAAATTTTTGGGTTTGGTCAATCCGTTCGCGAGATATGGGAGTTGGAAGCTAAGAAACGGTTGAGAAGGCAACAAATTTTTCGCACTTCTGCTGCCCCAAACGCTTAACCAGAACAGCCTAGGGATAAAATACACATACCGTTGTAATCGGGCGAGTTTCTACATTCAGACGCAGCAGGAATTTTTGGGTGTGGTCAATCCGTTCGCGAGATATGGGAGTTTGAAGCTAAGAACGGCTTGAGAACGCAACAAATTTTTCGCACTTCTGCTGCTCCAAACGCTTAACCAGAATGGCCTAGGGAAAAATACACATGCCGTTGTAATCGGCGAGCTTCTACTTTCATATGTAATAGGAATTTTTGGGTTTGGTCAATCCGTTCGCGAGATATGGGAGTTTGAAGCTAAGAAATGGTTGAGAAGACAACAAATTTTTCGCACTTCTGCTTCTCCAAACGCTTAACCAGAATGGCCTAGGGAAAAAATACACATACCTTTGTAATCGGGAGAGTTTCTACTTTCAGATGTAGTAGGAATTTTTGGTTTTGGTCAATCCGTTCGCGAGATGTGGGAGTTTGAAGCTAAGAAATGGTTGAGAAGACAACAAATTTTTCGCACTTCTGCTGCTCCAAACGCTTAACCAGAATGGCCTAGGGAAAAAATACACATACCTTTGTAATCGGGAGAGTCTCTACTTTCAGATGTAGTAGGAATTTTGGTTTTGGTCAATCCGTTCGCGAGATGTGGGAGTTTGAAGCTGAGAAATGGTTGAGAAGGCAACAAACTTTCGCACTTCTGCTGCTTCAAACGCTTAACCAGAATAGTATAGGGAAAAAATACACAAACCGTTGTAATCGGGCGTGTTTCTACATTCAGACGCAGCAGGAATTTTTGGGTGTGGTCAATCCGTTCGCGAGATATGGGAGTTTGAAGCTAAGAACTGCTTGAGAACGCAACAAATTTTTCGCACTTCTGCTGCTCCAAACGCTTAACCAGAATGGCCTAGGGAAAAATACACATGCCGTTGTAATCAGGCGAGCTTCTACTTTCATATGTAATAGGAATTTTTGGGTTTGGTCAATCCGTTCGCGAGATATGGGAGCTTGAAGCTAAGAAATGGTTGAGAAGACAACAAATTTTTCGCACTTCTGCTGCTCCAAACGCTTAACCAGAATGGCCTAGGGAAAAAATACACATACCTTTGTAATCGGGAGAGTTTCTACTTTCAGATGTAGTAGGAATTTTTGGTTTTGGTCGATCCGTTCGCGAGATGTGGGAGTTTGAAGCTAAGAAATGGTTGAGAAGACAACAAATTTTTCGCACTTCTGCTGCTTCAAACGCTTAACCAGAATGGCCTAGGGAAAAAATACACATACCTTTGTAATCGGGAGAGTTTCTACTTTCAGATGTAGTAGGAATTTTTGGGTTTGGTCAATCCGTTCGAAAGATATGGGAGTTTGAAGCTAAGAAATGCTTGAGAAGGCACCAAATTTTTCGCACTTCTGCTGCTCCAAACGCTTAACAAGAATGGGCTAGTGAAAAAATACACATACCTTTGTAATCGGGCGAGTTTCTACTTTCAGATATAGTAGGAATTTTTCGGTTTGGTCAATCCGTTCGCGAGATGCGGCTGTTTGAAGCTAAGAAATGGTTGAGAAGACAACAAATTTTGCGCATTTCTGCTGCTCCAAACGCTTAACCAGAAAGGACTACGGAAAAAATACACATACCTTTGTAATCGGTCGAGTTTCTACTTTCAGATGTAGTAGGAATTTTTGGGTTTGGTCAATCCGTTCGCGAGATGTGGGAGTTTGAATCTAAGAAATGGTTGAGAAGACAACAAATTTTTCGCAATTCTGCTGCTCCAAACGCTTAACCAGAGTGGCCTAGGGAAGAATATACATACCGTTGTAATCGGGCGAGTTTCTACATTCAGACGCAGCAGGAATTTTTGGGTTTGGTCAATCCGTTCGCGAGATATGGGAGTTTGAAGCTAGGAAATGCTTGAGAAGGCAACAAATTTTTCGCACTTCTGCTGCTCCAAACGCTTAACCAGAATGGCCTAGGGAAAAATACACATACCGTTGTAATCGGGCGAGTTTCTACATTCAGACGCAGCAGGAATTTTTGGGTTTGGTCAATCCGTTCGCGAGATATGGGAGTTTGAAGCTAAGAAATGGTTGAGAAGGCAACAAACTTTTCGCAATTCTGCTGCTCCAAACGCTTAACCAGAATGGCCTAGGGAGAAAATACACATACCGTTGTAATCGGGCGAGTTTCTACATTCAGATGTAGTAGGAATTTTTGGGTTTTGTCAATCCGTTCGCGAGATGTGGGTGTTTGAAGCTAAGAAATGGTTGAGAAGGCAACAAATTTTCGCACTTCTGCTGCTCCAAACGCTTAACCAGGATGGCCTAGGGAAAAAATACACATACCGTTGTAATCGGGCGAGTTTCTGCATTCAGACACAGCAGGAATTTTTGGGTTTGGTCAATCCGTTCGCGAGATATGGGAGTTTGAAGCTAAGAAATGGTTGAGAAGGCAACAAATTTTTCGCACTTGTGCTGCTCCAAACGTTTAACCAGAATGGCCTAGGGAAGAAATACACATACCGTTGTAATCGGGCGAGTTTCTACATTCAGACGCAACAGGAATTTTTGGGTTTGGTCAATCCGTTCGCGAGATATGGGAGTTTGAAGCTAGGAAATGCTTGAGAAGGCAACAAACTTTTCGCAATTCTGCTGCTCCAAACGCTTAACCAGAATGGCCTAGGGAGAAAATACACATACCGTTGTAATCGGGCGAGTTTCTACATTCAGATGTAGTAGGAATTTTTGGGTTTTGTCAATCCTTTCGCGAGATGTGGGAGTTTGAAGCTAAGAAATGGTTGAGAAGGCAACAAATTTTTCGCACTTCTGCTGCTCCAAACGCTTATCAGGATGGCTTAGGGAAAAAATACACATACCGTTGTAATCGGGCGAGTTTCTACATTCAGACGCAGCAGGAATTTTTGTGTTTGGTCAATCCGTTCGCGAGATGTGGGAGTTTGAAGCTAAGAAATTGTTGAGAAGGCAACAAACTTTTCGCAATTCTGCTGCTCCAAACGCTTAACCAGAATGGCCTAGGGAAAAATACACATACCGTTGTAATCGGGCGAGTTTCTACATTCAGACGCAGCAGGAATTTTTGGGTTTGGGCAATCCGTCCGCGAGATATGGGAGTTTGAAGCTAGGAAATGCTTGAGAAGGCAACAAATTTTTCGCACTTCTGCTGCTCCAAACGCTTAACCAGAATGGCCTAGGGGAAAATACACATACCGTTGTAATCGGGCGAGTTTCTACATTCAGACGCAGCAGGAATTTTTGGGTTTGGTCAATCCGTTCGCGAGATATGGGAGTTTGAAGCTAGGAAATGCTTGAGAAGGCAACAAATTTTTCGCACTTCTGCTGCTCCAAACGTTTAACCATAATGGCCTAGGGAAGAAATACACACACCGTTGTAATCGGGCGAGTTTCTACATTCAGACGCAGCAGGAATTTTTGGGTTTGGTCAATCCGTTCGCGAGATATGGGAGTTTGAAGCTAGGAAATGCTTGAGAAGGCAACAAATTTTTCGCACTTCTGCTGCTCCAAACGCTTAACCAGAATGGCCTAGGGGAAAATACACATACCGTTGTAATCGGGCGAGTTTCCACATTCAGACGCAGCAGGAATTTTTGGGTTTGGTCAATCCGTTCGCGAGATATGGGAGTTTGAAGCTAAGAAATGGTTGAGAAGGCAACAAACTTTTCGCAATTCTGCTGCTCCAAACGTTTAACCAGAATGGCCTAGGGAGAAAATACACATACCGTTGTAATCGGGCGAGTTTCTACATTCAGATGTAGTAGGAATTTTTGGGTTTTGTCAATCCGTTCGCGAGATGTGGGAGTTTGAAGCTAAGAAATGGTTGAGAAAGCAACAAATTTTTCGCACTTCTGCTGCTCCAAACACTTAACCAGGATGGCCTAGGGAAAAAATACACATACCGTTGTAATCGGGCGAGTTTCTGCATTCAGACGCAGCAGGATTTTTTGGGTTTGGTCAATCCGTTCGCGAGATATGGGAGTTTGAAGCTAAGAAATTGTTGAGAAGAAAACAAATTTTTCGCACATCTGCTGCTCCAAACGCTTAACCAGAATGGCCTAGGGAAAAAATACACATACCGTTGTAACCTGGCGAGTTTCTACTTTCAGATGTAGTAGGAATTTTTGGGTTTGGTCAATCCGTTCGCGAGATGTGGGAGTTTGAAGCTAAGATGTGGTTGAGAAAACAACAAATTTTTCGCAATTCTGCTGCTCCAAACGCTTAACCAGAATGGCCTAGGGAAAAATACACATGCCGTTGTAATCGGGCGAGCTTCTACTTTCATATGTAATAGAAATTTTTTGGTTTGGTCAATCCGTTCGCGAGATATGGGAGTTGGAAGCTAAGAAACGGTTGAGAAGGCAACAAATTTTTCGCACTTCTGCTGCCCCAAACGCTTAACCAGAACAGCCTAGGGATAAAATACACATACCGTTGTAATCGGGCGAGTTTCTACATTCAGACGCAGCAGGAATTTTTGGGTGTGGTCAATCCGTTCGCGAGATATGGGAGTTTGATGCTAAGAACTGCTTGAGAACGCAACAAATTTTTCGCACTTCTGCTGCTCCAAACGCTTAACCAGACTGGCCTAGGGAAAAATACACATACCTTTGTAATCGGGAGAGTTTCTACTTTCAGATGTAGTAGGAATTTTTGGTTTTGGTCAATCCGTTCGCGAGATGTGGGAGTTTGAAGCTAAGAAATGGTTGAGAAGACAACAAATTTTTCGCACTTCTGCTGCTCCAAACGCTTAACCAGAATGGCCTAGGGAAAAAATACACATACCTTTGTAATCGGGAGAGTTTCTACTTTCAGATGTAGTAGGAATTTTTGGTTTTGGTCAATCCGTTCGCGAGATATGGGAGTTTGAAGCTAAGAACTGCTTGAGAACGCAACAAATTTTTCGCACTTCTGCTGCTCCAAACGCTTAACCAGAATGGCCTAGGGAAAAATACACATGCCGTTGTAATCGGGCGAGCTTCTACTTTCATATGTAATAGGAATTTTTGGGTTTGGTCAATCCGTTCGCGAGATATGGGAGTTTGAAGCTAAGAAATGGTTGAGAAGACAACAAATTTTTCACACTTCTGCTGCTCCAAACGCTTAACCAGAATGGCCTAGGGAAAAAATACACATACCTTTGTAATCGGGAGAGTTTCTACTTTCAGATGTATTAGGAATTTTTGGTTTTGGTCAATCCGTTCGCGAGATGTGGGAGTTTGAAGCTAAGAAATGGTTGAGAAGACAACAAATTTTTCGCACTTCTGCTGCTCCAAACGCTTAACCAGAATGGCCTAGGGAAAAAATACACATACCTTTGTAATCGGGAGAGTTTCTACTTTCAGATGTAGTAGGAATTTTTGGTTTTGGTCAATCCGTTCGCGAGATGTGGGAGTTTGAAGCTAAGAAATGGTTGAGAAGGCAACAAACTTTTCGCAATTCTGCTGCTTCAAACGCTTAACCAGAATAGTATAGGGAAAAAATACACAAACCGTTGTAATCGGGCGAGTTTCTACATTCAGACGCAATAGGAATTTTTGGGTTTGGTCAATCCGTTCGCGAGATATGGGAGTTGGAAGCCAAGAAATGGTTGAGAGGGCAACAAATTTTGCGCACTTCAGCTGCTCCAAACGCTTAACCAGAATGGCCTTGGGAAAAAATACACATACCGTTGTTATCGTACGAGTTTCTACTTTCAGACGCAATAGGAATTTTTGGGTTTGGTCAATCCGTTCGCGAGATATGGGAGTTTGAAGCTAAGAAATGGTTGAGAAGGCAACAAACTTTTCGCAATTCTGCTGCTCCAAACGCTTAACCAGAATGGCCTAGGGAAAAAATACACATACCGTTGTAACCGGGCGAGTTTCTACTTTCAGACGTTGTAGGATATTTTTGGATTTGGGCAATCCGTTCGCGAGATGTGGGAGTTTGAAGCTAAGATGTGGTGGAGAAAACAACAAATTTTTCGCACTTCTGCTGCTCCAAACGCTTAACCAGAATGGCCTAGGGAAAAATACACATGCCGTTGTAATCGGGCGAGCTTCTACTTTCATATGTAATAGAAATATTTGGGTTTGGTCAATCCGTTCGCGAGATATGGGAGTTGGAAGCTAAGAAATGGTTGAGAAGGCAACAAATTTTTCGCACTTCTGCTGCCCCAAACGCTTAACCAGAACGGCCTAGGGATAAAATGCACATACCGTTGTAATCGGGCGAGTTTCTATATTCAGACGCAGCAGCAATTTTTGGGTGTGGTCAATCCGTTCGCGAGATATGGGAGTTTGAAGCTAAGAAATGCTTGAGAATGCAACAAATTTTTCGCACTTCTGCTGCCCCAAACGCTTAACCAGAACGGCCTAGGGATAAAATGCACATACCGTTGTTTTCGTACGAGTTTCTACTTTCAGATGTAGTAGGATATTTTTGGGTTTCGTCAATCCGTTCGCGAGATGTGGGAGTTTGAAGCTAAGATGTGGTTGAGAAAACAACAAATTTTTCGCACTTCTGCTGCTCCAAACGCTTAACCAGAATGGCCTAGGGAAAAAATACACATACCTTTGTAATCGGGGGAGTTTCTACTTTCAGATGTAGTAGGAATTTTTGTGTTTGGTCAATCCGTTCGCGAGATGTGGGAGTTTGAAGCTAAGAATTTGTTGAGAAGAAAACAAATTTTTCTCACATCTGCTGCTCCAAACGCTTAACCAGAATGGCCTAGGGAAAAAATACACATACCGTTGTAACCGGGCGAGTTTCTACTTTCAGACGTAGTAGGATATTTTTGGATTTGGTCAATCCGTTCGCGAGATGTGGGAGTTTGAATCTAAGATGTGGTTGAGAAAACAACAAATTTTTCGCACTTCTGCTGCTCCAAACGCTTAACCAGAATGGCCTAGGGGAAAATACACATGCCGTTGTAATCGGGCGAGCTTCTACTTTCATATGTAATAGAAATTTTTGGGTTTGGTCAATCCGTTCGCGAGATATGGGAGTTGGAAGCTAAGAAATGGTTGAGAAGGCAACAAATTTTTCGCACTTCTGCTGCCCCAAACGCTTAACCAGAACGGCCTAGGGATAAAATACACATACCGTTGTAATCGGGCGAGTTTCTACATTCAGACGCAGCAGGAATTTTTGGGTGTGATCAATCCGTTCGCGAGATATGGGAGTTTGAAGCTAAGAAATGCTTGAGAAGGCAACAAATTTTTCGCATTTCAGCTGCTCCAAACGCTTAACCAGAACGGCCTCGGGAAAAAATACACATACCGTTGTTTTCGTACGAGTTTCTACTTTCAGACGCAATAGGAATTTTTGGGTTTGGTCAATCCGTTCGCGAGATATGGGAGTTTGAAGCTAGGAAATGCTTGAGAAGGCAACAAATTTTTCGCACTTCTGCTGCTCCAAGCGCTTAACCAGAATGGCCTAGTGAAAAAATACACATACCTTTGTAATCGGGCGAGTTTCTTCTTTCATATGTAATAGAAATTTTTGGGTTTGGTCAATCCGTTCGCGAGATATGGGAGGTGGAAACTAAGAAATGGTTGAGGAGGCAACAAATTTTGCGCATTTCAGCTGCTCCAAACGCTTAACCAGAATGGCCTAGGGAAACATACACATGCCGTTGTAATCGGGCGAATTTCTATTTTCATATGTAACAGAAATTTTTGGGTTTGGTCAATCCGTTCGCGAGATATGGGAGTTGGAAGCTAAGAAATGGTTGAGGAGGCAACAAATTTTGCGCATTTCAGCTGCTCCAAACGCTTAACCAGAACGGCCTAGGGAAAAAAGACACATACCGTTGTAATCGGGCGAGTTTCTACATTCAGACGCAGCAGGTATTTTTGGGTGTGGTCAATCCGTTCGCGAGATATGGGAGTTTGAAGCTAAGAAATGGTTGAGAAGACACCAAATTTTTCGCACTTCTGCTGCTCCAAACGCTTAACAATAATGGCCTAGTGAAAAAATACACATACCTTTGTAATCGGGCGAGTTTCTACTTTCAGATATAGTAGGAATTTTTGGGTTTGGTCAATCCGTTCGCGAGATGTGGCAGTTTGAAGCTAAGAAATGGTTGAGAAGACAACAAATTTTTCGCATTTCTGCTGCTTCAAACGCTTAACCAGAATGGACTAGGGAAAAAATACACATACCTCTGTAATCGGGCGAGTTTCTACTTTCAGATGTAGTAGGAATTTTTGGGTTTGGTCAATCGGTTCGCGAGATGTGGCAGTTTGAAGCTAAGAAATGGTTGAGAAGACAACAAATTTTTCGCACTTCTGCTGGTCCAAACGCTTAACCAGAATGGCCTAGGGAAAAAATACACATACCGTTGTAATCGGGCGAGTTTCTACTTTCAGATGTAGTAGAATATTTTTGGGTTTGGTCAATCCGTTCGCGAGATGTGGGAGTTTGAAGCTAAGATGTGGTTGAGAAAACAACAAATTTTTCGCACTTCTGCTGCTCCAAACGCTTAACAATAATGCCCAAGTGAAAAAATACACATACCTTTGTAATCGGGCGAGTTTCTACTTTCAGATATAGTAGGAATTTTTGGGTTTGGTCAATCCGTTCGCGAGATGTGGCAGTTTGAAGCTAAGAAATGGTTGAGAAGACACCAAATTTTTCGCACTTCTGCTGCTCCAAACGCTTAACAATAATGGTCTAGTGAAAAAATACACATACGTTTGTAATCGGGCGAGTTTCTACTTTCAGATATAGTAGGAATTTTTGGGTTTGGTCAATCCGTTCGCGAGATGTGGGAGTTTGAAGCTAAGAAATGGTTGAGAAGACAACAAATTTTTCGCACTTCTGCTGCTCCAAACGCTTAACCAGAATGGACTAGGGAAAAAATACACATACCGTTGTAATCGGGCGAGTTTCTACATTCAGACGCAGCAGGAATTTTTGGGTGTGGTCAATCCGTTCGCGAGATATGGGAGTTTGAAGCTAAGAAATGGTTGAGAAGACACCAAATATTTCGCACTTCTGCTGCTCCAAACGCTTAACAATAAAGGCCTAGTGAAAAAATACACATACCTTTGTAATCGGGCGAGTTTCTACTTTCAGATATAGTAGGAATTTTTGGGTTTGGTCAATCCGTTCGCGAGATGTGGGAGTTTGAAGCTAAGAAATGGTTGAGAAGACACCAAATTTTTCGCACTTCTGCTGCTCCAAACGCTTAACAATAATGGTCTAGTGAAAAAATACACATACGTTTGTAATCGGGCGAGTTTCTACTTTCAGATATAGTAGGAATTTTTGGGTTTGGTCAATCCGTTCGCGAGATGTGGGAGTTTGAAGCTAAGAAATGGTTGAGAAGACAACAAATTTTTCGCACTTCTGCTGCTCCAAACGCTTAACCAGAATGGACTAGGGAAAAAATACACATACCGTTGTAATCGGGCGAGTTTCTACATTCAGACGCAGCAGGAATTTTTGGGTGTGGTCAATCCGTTCGCGAGATATGGGAGTTTGAAGCTAAGAAATGGTTGAGAAGACACCAAATATTTCGCACTTCTGCTGCTCCAAACGCTTAACCAGAATGGACTAGGGAAAAAATACACATACCGTTGTAATCGGGCGAGTTTCTACATTCAGACGCAGCAGGAATTTTTGGGTGTGGTCAATCCGTTCGCGAGATATGGGAGTTTGAAGCTAAGAAATGGTTGAGAAGACACCAAATATTTCGCACTTCTGCTGCTCCAAACGCTTAACAATAAAGGCCTAGTGAAAAAATACACATACCTTTGTAATCGGGCGAGTTTCTACTTTCAGATATAGTAGGAATTTTTGGGTTTGGTCAATCCGTTCGCGAGATGTGGGAGTTTGAAGCTAAGAAATGGTTGAGAAGACAACAAATTTTTCGCACTTCTGCTGCTCCAAACGCTTAACCAGAATGGACTAGGGAGAAAAAAAACATACCGTTGTAATCGGGCGAGTTTCTACTTTCAGATATAGTAGGAATTTTTGGGTTTGGTCAATACGGTCAAGAGATATGGGAGTTTGAAGCTAGGAAATGCTTGAGAAGACAACAAATTTTTCGCACTTCTGCTGCTCCAAACGCTTAACCAGAATGGACTAGGGAAAAAATACACATACCGTTGTAATCGGGCGAGTTTCTACATTCAGACGCAGCAGGAATTTTTGGGTGTGGTCAATCCGTTCGCGAGATGTGGGAGTTTGAAGCTAAGAAATGGTTGACAAGGCAACAAATTTTTCGCACTTCTGCTGCTCCAAACGCTTAACCAGAGTGGCCTTGGGAAAAAATACAAATACCGTTGTTATCGTACGAGTTTCTACTTTCAGACGCAATAGGAATTTTTGGGTTTGGTCAATCCGTTCCCGAGATATGGGAGTTTGAAGCTAAGAAATGGTTGAGAAGGCAACAAATTTTTCGCACTTCTGCTGCTCCAAACGCTTAACCAGAATGGCCCAGTGAAAAAATACACATACCTTTTTAAACGGGCGAGTTTCTACATTCAGATGTAGTAGGATTTTTTGGGTGTGGTCAATCCGTTCGCGAGATATGGGAGTTTGAAGCTAAGAAATGGTTGAGAAGGCAACAAAATTTGGGCATTTCAGCTGCTCCAAACGCTTAACCAGAATGGCCTTGGGAAAAAATACAAATACCGTTGCTATCGTACGAGTTTCTACTTTCAGACGCAATAGGAATTTTTGGGTTTGGTCAATCCGTTCGCGAGATGCGGCAGTTTGAATCTAAGAAATGGTAGAGAAGACAACAAATTTTTCGCAATTCAGCTGCTCCAAACGCTTAACCAGAATGGCCTTGGGAAAAAATACACATACCGTTGTTATCGGGCGAGTTTCTACATTCAGGCGCAATAGGAATTTTTGGGTTTGGTCAATCCGTTCGCGAGATATGGGAGTTTGAAGCTAAGAAATGGTTGAGAAGACACCAAATTTTTCGCACTTCTGCTGCTCCAATCGCTTAACAATAATGGCCTAGTGAAAAAATACACATACCTTTGTAATCGGGCGAGTTTCTACTTTCAGATATAGTAGGAATTTTTGGGTTTGGTCAATCCGTTCGCGAGATGTGGGAGTTTGAAGCTAAGAAATGGTTGAGAAGACAACAAATTTTTTGCACTTCTGCTGCTCCAAACGCTTAACCAGAATGGACTAGGGAAAAAATACACATACCGTTGTAATCGGGCGAGTTTCTACATTCAGACGCAGCAGGAATTTTTGGGTGTGGTCAATCCGTTCGCGAGATATGGGAGTTTGAAGCTAAGAAATGGTTGAGAAGACACCAAATTTTTCGCACTTCTGCTGCTCCAATCGCTTAACAATAATGGCCTAGTGAGAAAATACACATACCTTTGTAATCGGGCGAGTTTCTACTTTCAGATATAGTAGGAATTTTTGGGTTTGGTCAATCCGTTCGCGAGATGTGGGAGTTTGAAGCTAAGAAATGGTTGAGAAGACAACAAATTTTTCGCACTTCTGCTGCACCAAACGCTTAACCAGAATGGACTAGGGAAAAAATACACATACCGTTGTAATCGGGCGAGTTTCTACATTCAGACGCAGCAGGAATTTTTGGGTGTGGTCAATCCGTTCGCGAGATATGGGAGTTTGAAGCTAAGAAATGGTTGAGAAGGCACCCAATTTTTCGCACTTCTGCTGCTCCAAACGCTTAACAATAATGGCCTAGTGAAAAAATACACATACCTTTGTAATCGGGCGAGTTTCTACTTTCAGATATATAATACTAGGAATTTTTCGGTTTGGTCAATCCGTTCGCGAGATATGGGAGTTTGAAGCTAAGAAATGATTGAGAAGGCAACAACTTTTTCGCACTTCTGCTGCTCCAAACGCTTAATCAGTATGGCCTAGGGAAAAAATACACATACCGTTGTAATCGGGCGAGTTTCTACATTCAGACCTAGCAGGAATTTTTGGGTTTGGTCAATACGGTCAAGAGATATGGGAGTTTGAAGCTAGGAAATGCTTGAGAATGCAACAAATTTTTCGCACTTCTTCTGCTCCAAACGCTAAACCAGAATGGCCTAGTGAAAAAATACACATACCTTTGTAATCGGGCGAGTTTCTTCTTTCAGATGTAGTAGGAATTTTTGGGTTTGGTCAATCCGTTCGCGAGATGTGGCAGTTTGAAGCTAAGAAATGGTTGAGAAGACAACAAATTTTTCGCACTTCTGCTGCCCCAAACGCTTAACCAGAACGGCCTAGGGAAAAAAGACACATACCGTTGTAATCGGGCGAGTTTCTACATTCAGACGCAGCAGGAATTTTTGGGTTTGGGCAATCCGTTCGCGAGATGTGGGAGTTTGAAGCTAAGAAATGCTTGAGAAGGCAACAAATTTTTCCCACTTCTGCTGCAACAAACCCTTAACAAGAATGGCCTAGGGAAAAAGTACACATACCGTTGTAATCGGGCGAGTTTCTGCATTCAGACGCAGGTGGAATTTTTGGGTTTGGTCAATCCGTTCGCGAGATATGGGAGTTTGAAGCTAAGAAATGGTTGAGAAGGCAACAAATTTTTCGCAATTCTGCTGCTCCAAACGCTTAACCAGAATGGCCTAGGGAGAAAATACACATACCGTTGTAATCGGGCGAGTTTCTACATTCAGACACAGCAGGAATTTTTGGGTTTGGTCAATCCGTTCGCGAGATATGGGAGTTTGAAGCTAAGAAACGCTTGAGAAGGCAACAAATTTTTCACACTTCACTTGCTCCAAACGCTTAACCAGAATGGCCTAGTGAAAAAATACACATACCTTTGTAATCGGGCGAGTTTCTACTTTCATATGTAAGAGAAATTTTTGGGTTTGGTCAATCCGTTCGCGAGATATGGGAGTTTGAAGCTAAGAAATGGTTGAGAAGACAACAAATTTTTCGCACTTCTGCTGCTCCAAACGCTTAACCAGAATGGCCTAGGGAAAAAATACACATACCGTTGTAATCGGGCGAGATTCTACATTCAGACGCAGCAGGAACTTTTGGGTTTGGTCAATCCGTTCGAAAGATATGGGAGTTTGAAGCTAAGAAATGCTTGAGAAGGCACCAAATTTTTCGCACTTCTGCTGCTCCAAACGCTTAACAAGAATGGGCTAGTGAAAAAATACACATACCTTTGTAATCGGGCGAGTTTCTACTTTCAGATATAGTAGGAATTTTTCGGTTTGGTCAATCCGTTCGCGAGATGCGGCTGTTTGAAGCTAAGAAATGGTTGAGAAGACAACAAATTTTGCGCATTTCTGCTGCTCCAAACGCTTAACCAGAAAGGACTACGGAAAAAATACACATACCTTTGTAATCGGTCGAGTTTCTACTTTCAGATGTAGTAGGAATTTTTGGGTTTGTTCAATCCGTTCGCGAGATGTGGGAGTTTGAATCTAAGAAATGGTTGAGAAGACAACAAATTTTTCGCAACTCTGCTGCTCCAAACGCTTAACCAGGATGGCCTAGGGAAAAAATACACATACCGTTGTAATCGGGCGAGTTTCTGCATTCAGACACAGCAGGAATTTTTGGGTTTGGTCAATCCGTTCGCGAGATATGGGAGTTTGAAGCTAAGAAATGGTTGAGAAGGCAACAAATTTTTCGCACTTGTGCTGCTCCAAACGTTTAACCAGAATGGCCTAGGGAAGAAATACACATACCGTTGTAATCGGGCGAGTTTCTACTTTCAGATGTATTAGGAATTTTTGTGTTTGGTCAATCCGTTCGCGAGATGTGGGAGTTTGAAGCTAAGAAATTGTTGAGAAGAAAACAAATTTTTCGCACATCTGCTGCTCCAAACGCTTAACCAGAATGGCCTAGGGAAAAAATACACATACCGTTGTAACCGGGCGAGTTTCTACTTTCAGACGTTGTAGGATATTTTTGGATTTGGTCAATCCGTTCGCGAGATGTGGGAGTTTGAAGCTAAGATGTGGTGGAGAAAACAACAAATTTTTCGCACTTCTGCTGCTCCAAACGCTTAACCAGAATGGCCTAGGGAAAAATACACATGCCGTTGTAATCGGGCGAGCTTCTACTTTCCTATGTAATAGAAATATTTGGGTTTGGTCAATCCGTTCGCGAGATATGGGAGTTGGAAGCTAAGAAATGGTTGAGAAGGCAACAAATTTTTCGCACTTCTGCTGCCCCAAACGCTTAACCAGAACGGCCTAGGGATAAAATGCAGATACCGTTGTAATCGGGCGAGTTTCTATATTCAGACGCAGCAGGAATTTTTGGGTGCGGTCAATCCGTTCGCGAGATATGGGAGTTTGAAGCTAAGAAATGCTTGAGAAGGCAACAAATTTTTCGTACTTCTGCTGCCCCAAACGCTTAACCAGAACGGCCTAGGGATAAAATGCACATACCGTTGTTTTCGTACGAGTTTCTACTTTCAGATGTAGTAGGATATTTTTGGGTTTCGTCAATCGGTTCGCGAGATGTGGGAGTTTGAAGCTAAGATGTGGTTGAGAAAACAACAAATTTTTCGCACTTCTGCTGCTCCAAACGCTTAACAATAATGGCCTAGTGAGAAAATACACATACCTTTGTAATCGGGCGAGTTTCTACTTTCAGATATAGTAGGAATTTTTGGGTTTGGTCAATCCGTTCGCGAGATGTGGCAGTTTGAAGCTAAGAAATGGTTGAGAAGACAACAAATTTTTCGCATTTCTGCTGCTTCAAACGCTTAACCAGAATGGCCTAGGGAAAAAATACACATACCGTTGTAATCGGGCGAGTTTCTACATTCAGACGCAGCAGGAATTTTTGGGTGTGGTCAATCCGTTCGCGAGATATGGGAGTTTGAAGCTAAGAAATGGTTGAGAAGACACCAAATTTTTCGCACTTCTGCTGCTCCAATCGCTTAACAATAATGGCCTAGTGAAAAAATACACATACCTTTGTAATCGGGCGAGTTTCTACTTTCAGATATAGTAGGAATTTTTGGGTTTGGTCAATCCGTTCGCGAGATGTGGGAGTTTGAAGCTAAGAAATGGTTGAGAAGACAACAAATTTTTTGCACTTCTGCTGCTCCAAACGCTTAACCAGAATGGACTAGGGAAAAAATACACATACCGTTGTAATCGGGCGAGTTTCTACATTCAGACGCAGCAGGAATTTTTGGGTGTGGTCAATCCGTTCGCGAGATATGGGAGTTTGAAGCTAAGAAATGGTTGAGAAGACACCAAATTTTTCGCACTTCTGCTGCTCCAATCGCTTAACAATAATGGCCTAGTGAGAAAATACACATACCTTTGTAATCGGGCGAGTTTCTACTTTCAGATATAGTAGGAATTTTTGGGTTTGGTCAATCCGTTCGCGAGATGTGGGAGTTTGAAGCTAAGAAATGGTTGAGAAGACAACAAATTTTTTGCACTTCTGCTGCTCCAAACGCTTAACCAGAATGGACTAGGGAAAAAATACACATACCGTTGTAATCGGGCGAGTTTCTACATTCAGACGCAGCAGGAATTTTTGGGTGTGGTCAATCCGTTCGCGAGATATGGGAGTTTGAAGAAAAGAAATGGTTGAGGAGACACCAAATTTTTCGCACTTCTGCTGCTCCAAACGCTTAACAATAATGGCCTAGTGAAAAAATACACATACCTTTGTAATCGGGGGAGTTTCTACTTTCAGATGTAGTAGGAATTTTTGTGTTTGGTCAATCCGTTCGCGAGATGTGGCAGTTTGAAGCTAAGAATTTGTTGAGAAGAAAACAAATTTTTCTCATATCTGCTGCTCCAAACGCTTAACCAGAATGGCCTAGGGAAAAAATACACATACCGTTGTAACCGGGCGAGTTTCTACTTTCAGACGTAGTAGGATATTTTTGGATTTGGTCAATCCGTTCGCGAGATGTGGGAGTTTGAAGCTAAGATGTGGTTGAGAAAACAACAAATTTTTCGCACTTCTGCTGCTCCAAACGCTTAACCAGAATGGCCTAGGGAAAAATACACATGCCGTTGTAATCGGGCGAGCTTCTACTTTCATATGTAATAGAAATATTTGGGTTTGGTCAATCCGTTCGCGAGATATGGGAGTTGGTAGCTAAGAAATGGTTGAGAAGGCAACAAATTTTTCGCACTTCTGCTGCCCCAACCGCTTAACCAGAACGGCCTAGGGATAAAATGCACATACCGTTGTAATCGGGCGAGTTTCTATATTCAGACGCAGCAGGAATTTTTGGGTGTGGTCAATCCGTTCGCGAGATATGGGAGTTTGAAGCTAAGAAATGCTTGAGAAGGCAGCAAATTTTTCGCACTTCTGCTGCCCCAAACGCTTAACCAGAACGGCCTAGGGATAAAATGCACATACCGTTGTTTTCGTACGAGTTTCTACTTTCAGATGTAGTAGGATATTTTTGGGTTTCGTCAATCCGTTCGCGAGATGTGGGAGTTTCAAGCTAAGATGTGGTTGAGAAAACAAGAAATTTTTCGCACTTCTGCTGCTCCAAACGCTTAACAATAATGGCCTAGTGAGAAAATACACATACCTTTGTAATCGGGCGAGTTTCTACTTTCAGATATAGTAGGAATTTTTGGGTTTGGTCAATCCGTTCGCGAGATGTGGCAGTTTGAAGCTAAGAAATGGTTGAGAAGACAACAAATTTTTCGCATTTCTGCTGCTTCAAACGCTTAACCAGAATGGCCTAGGGAAAAAATACTCATACCGTTGTAATCGGCGAGTTTCTACATTCAGACGCAGCAGGAATTTTTGGGTGTGGTCAATCCGTTCGCGAGATATGGGAGTTTGAAGCTAAGAAATGGTTGAGAAGACACCAAATTTTTCGCACTTCTGCTGCTCCAATCGCTTAACAATAATGGCCTAGTGAAAAAATACACATACCTTTGTAATCGGGCGAGTTTCTACTTTCAGATATAGTAGGAATTTTTGGGTTTGGTCAATCCGTTCGCGAGATGTGGGAGTTTGAAGCTAAGAAATGGTTGAGAAGACAACAAATTTTTCGCACTTCTGCTGCTCCAAACGCTTAACCAGAATGGACTAGGGAAAAAATACACATACCGTTGTAATCGGGCGAGTTTCTACATTCAGACGCAGCAGGAATTTTTGGGTGTGGTCAATCCGTTCGCGAGATATGGGAGTTTGAAGCAAAGAAATGGTTGAGAAGACACCAAATTTTTCGCACTTCTGCTGCTCCAAACGCTTAACAATAATGGCCTAGTGAAAAAATACACATACCTTTGTAATCGGGGGAGTTTCTACTTTCAGATGTAGTAGGAATTTTTGTGTTTGGTCAATCCGTTCGCGAGATGTGGCAGTTTGAAGCTAAGAATTTGTTGAGAAGAAAACAAATTTTTCTCATATCTGCTGCTCCAAACGCTTAACCAGAATGGCCTAGGGAAAATATACACATACCGTTATAACCGGGCGAGTTTCTACTTTCAGACGTAGTAGTATATTTTTGGATTTGGTCAATCCGTTCGCGAGATGTGGGAGTTTGAAGCTAAGATGTGGTTGAGAAAACAACAAATTTTTCGCACTTCTGCTGCTCCAAACGCTTAACCAGAATGGCCTAGGGAAAAATACACATGCCGTTGTAATCGGGCGAGCTTCTACTTTCATATGTAATAGAAATTTTTGGGTTTGGTCAATCCGTTCGCGAGATATGGGAGTTGGAAGCTAAGAAATGGTTGAGAAGGCAACAAATTTTTCGCACTTCTGCTGCCCCAAACGCTTAACCAGAACGGCCTAGGGATAAAATACGCATACCGTTGTAATCGGGCGAGTTTCTACATTCAGACGCAGCAGGAATTTTTGGGTGTGGTCAATCCGTTCGCGAGATATGGGAGTTTGAAGCTAAGAAATGCTTGAGAAGGCAACAAATTTTTCGCACTTAGCTGCTCCAAACGCTTAGACAGAATTGCCTAGGGAAAAAATACACATACCGTTGTAATCGGGCGAGTTTCTACATTCAGACGCAATAGGAATTTTTGGGTTTGGTCAATCCGTTCGCGAGATATGGGAGTTTGAAGCTAGGAAATGCTTGAGAAGGCAACAAATTTTGCGCATTTCAGCTGCTCCAAACGCTTAACCAGAACGGCCTCGGGAAAAAATACACATACCGTTGTTTTCGTACGAGTTTCTACTTTCAGACGCAATAGGAATTTTTGGGTTTGGTCAATCCGTTCGCGAGATATGGGAGTTTGAAGCTAGGAAATGCTTGAGAAGGCAACAAATTTTTCGCACTTCTGCTGCTCCAAACGCTTAACCAGAATGGCCTAGTGAAAAAATACACATACCTTTGTAATCGGGCGAGTTTCTTCTTTCAGATGTAGTAGGAATTTTTGCGTTTGGTCAATCCGTTCGCGAGATGTGTCAGTTTGAAGCTAAGAAATGGTTGAGAAGACACCAAATTTTTCGCACTTCTGCTGCTCCAAACGCTTAACAATAATGGCCTAGTGAAAAAATACACATACCTTTGTAATCGGGCGAGTTTCTACTTTCAGATATAGTAGGAATTTTTGGGTTTGGTCAATCCGTTCGCGAGATGTGGGAGTTTGAAGCTAAGAAATGGTTGAGAAGACAACAAATTTTTCGCACTTCTGCTGCTCCAAACGCTTAACCAGAATGGCCTAGGGAAAAATACACATGCCGTTGTAATCGGGCGAGCTTCTACTTTCATATGTAATAGAAATTTTTGGGTTTGGTCAATCCGTTCGCGAGATGTGGGAGTTTGAAGCTAAGATGTGGTTGAGAAAACAACAAATTTTTCGCACTTCTGCTGCTCCAAACGCTTAACCAGAATGGCCTAGGGAAAAATACACATGCCGTTGTAATCGGGCGAGCTTCTACTTTCATATGTAATAGAGATTTTTGGGTTTGGTCAATCCGTTCGCGAGATATGGGAGTTGGAAGCTAAGAAATGGTTGAGAAGGCAACAAATTTTTCGCACTTCTGCTGCCCCAAACGCTTAACCAGAACGGCCTAGGGATAAAATACACATACCGTTGTAATCGGGCGAGTTTCTACATTCAGACGCAGCAGGAATTTTTGGGTGTGGTCAATCCGTTCGCGAGATATGGGAGTTTGAAGCTAAGAAATGCTTGAGAAGGCAACAAATTTTTCGCACTTAGCTGCTCCAAACGCTTAGACAGAATTGCCTAGGGAAAAAATACACATACCGTTGTAATCGGGCGAGTTTCTACATTCAGACGCAATAGGAATTTTTGGGTTTGGTCAATGCGTTCGCGAGATTTGGGAGTTTGAAGCTAGGAAATGCTTGAGATGGCAACAAATTTTGCGCACTTCTGCTGCTCCAAACGCTTAACCAGAGTGGCCTGGGGAAAAAATACACATACCGTTGTAATCGGGCGAGTTCCTTCTTTCAGATGTAGTAGGAATTTTTGGGTTTGGTCAATCCGTTCGCGAGATATGGGAGTTTGAAGCTACGAAATGCTTGAGAAGGCAACAAATTTTTCGCACTTCTGCTGCTCCAAACGCTTAACCAGAATGGCCTAGTGAAAAAATACACATACCTTTGTAATCGGGCGAGTTTCTTCTTTCAGATGTAGTAGGAATTTTTGCGTTTGGTCAATCCGTTCGCGAGATGTGTCAGTTTGAAGCTAAGAAATGGTTGAGAAGACACCAAATTTTTCGCACTTCTGCTGCTCCAAACGCTTAACAATAATGGCCTAGTGAAAAAATACACATACCTTTGTAATCGGGCGAGTTTCTACTTTCAGATGTAGTAGGAATTTTTGGGTTTGGTCAATCCGTTCGCGAGATGTGGGAGTTTGAAGCTAAGAAATGGTTGAGAAGACAACAAATTTTTCGCACTTCTGCTGCACCAAACTCTTAACCAGAATGGACTAGGGAAAAAATACACATACCGTTGTAATCGGGCGAGTTTCTACATTCAGACGCAGCAGGAATTTTTGGGTGTGGTCAACCCGTTCGCGAGATATGGGAGTTTGAAGCTAAGAAATGGTTGAGAAGACACCCAATTTTTCGCACTTCTGCTGCTCCAAACGCTTAACAATAATGGCCTAGTGAAAAAATACACATACCTTTGTAATCGGGCTAGTTTCTACTTTCAGATATATAATACTAGGAATTTTTCGGTTTGGTCAATCCGTTCGCGAGATATGGGAGTTGGAAGCTAAGAAATGGTTGAGAAGACAACAAATTTTTCGCACTTCTGCTGCCCCAAACGCTTAACCAGAACGGCCTAGGGAAAAAAGACACATACCGTTGTAATCGGGCGAGTTTCTACATTCAGACGCAGCAGGAATTTTTGGGTGTGGTCAATCCGTTCGCGAGATGTGGGAGTTTGAAGCTAAGAAATGGTTGAGAAGCCAACAAATTTTTCGCACTTCTGCTGCCCCAAACGCTTAACCAGAACGGCCTAGGGAAAAAAGACACATACCGTTGTAATCGGGCGAGTTTCTACATTCAGACGCAGCAGGAATTTTTGGGTGTGGTCAACCCGTTCGCGAGATATGGGAGTTTGAAGCTAAGAAATGGTTGAGAAGACACCCAATTTTTCGCACTTCTGCTGCTCCAAACGCTTAACAATAATGGCCTAGTGAAAAAATACACATACCTTTGTAATCGGGCTAGTTTCTACTTTCAGATATATAATACTAGGAATTTTTCGGTTTGGTCAATCCGTTCGCGAGATATGGGAGTTGGAAGCTAAGAAATGGTTGAGAAGACAACAAATTTTTCGCACTTCTGCTGCCCCAAACGCTTAACCAGAACGGCCTAGGGAAAAAAGACACATACCGTTGTAATCGGGCGAGTTTCTATATTCAGACGCAGCAGGAATTTTTGGGTGTGGTCAATCCGTTCGCGAGATATGGGAGTTTGAAGCTAAGAAATGCTTGAGAAGGCAACAAATTTTTCGCACTTCTGCTGCCCCAAACGCTTAACCAGAACGGCCTAGGGATAAAATGCACATACCGTTGTTTTCGTACGAGTTTCTACTTTCAGATGTAGTAGGATATTTTTGGGTTTGGTCAATCCGTTCGCGAGATGTGGGAGTTTGAAGCTAAGAAATGGTTGAGAAGACAACAAATTTTTCGCACTTCTGCTGCTCCAAACGCTTAACCAGAATGGACTAGGGAAAAAATACACATACCGTTGTAATCGGGCGAGTTTCTACATTCAGACGCAGCAGGAATTTTTGGGTGTGGTCAATCCGTTCGCGAGATATGGGAGTTTGAAGCAAAGAAATGGTTGAGAAGACACCAAATTTTTCGCACTTCTGCTGCTCCAAACGCTTAACAATAATGGCCTAGTGAAAAAATACACATACCTTTGTAATCGGGGGAGTTTCTACTTTCAGATGTAGTAGGAATTTTTGTGTTTGGTCAATCCGTTCGCGAGATGTGGCAGTTTGAAGCTAAGGATTTGTTGAGAAGAAAACAAATTTTTCTCATATCTGCTGCTCCAAACGCTTAACCAGAATGGCCTAGGGAAAATATACACATACCGTTATAACCGGGCGAGTTTCTACTTTCAGACGTAGTAGTATATTTTTGGATTTGGTCAATCCGTTCGCGAGATGTGGGAGTTTGAAGCTAAGATGTGGTTGAGAAAACAACAAATTTTTCGCACTTCTGCTGCTCCAAACGCTTAACCAGAATGGCCTAAGGAAAAATACACATGCCGTTGTAATCGGGCGAGCTTCTACTTTCATATGTAATAGAAATTTTTGGGTTTGGTCAATCCGTTCGCGAGATATGGGAGTTGGAAGCTAAGAAATGCTTGAGAAGGCAACAAATTTTTCGCACTTAGCTGCTCCAAACGCTTAGACAGAATTGCCTAGGGAAAAAATACACATACCGTTGTAATCGGGCGAGTTTCTACATTCAGACGCAATAGGAATTTTTGGGTTTGGTCAATCCGTTCGCGAGATATGGGAGTTTGAAGCTAGGAAATGCTTGAGAAGGCAACAAATTTTGCGCAATTCAGCTGCTCCAAACGCTTAACCAGAACGGCCTCGGGAAAAAATACACATACCGTTGTTTTCGTACGAGTTTCTACTTTCAGACGCAATAGGAATTTTTGGGTTTGGTCAATCCGTTCGCGAGATATGGGAGTTTGAAGCTAGGAAATGCTTGAGAAGGCAACAAATTTTTCGCACTTCTGCTGCTCCAAACGCTTAACCAGAATGGCCTAGTGAAAAAATACACATACCTTTGTAATCGGGCGAGTTTCTTCTTTCAGATGTAGTAGGAATTTTTGCGTTTGGTCAATCCGTTCGCGAGATGTGTCAGTTTGAAGCTAAGAAATGGTTGAGAAGACACCAAATTTTTCGCACTTCTGCTGCTCCAAACGCTTAACCAGAATGGCCTAGGGAAAAATACACATGCCGTTGTAATCGGGCGAGCTTCTACTTTCATATGTAATAGAGATTTTTGGGTTTGGTCAATCCGTTCGCGAGATATGGGAGTTGGAAGCTAAGAAATGGTTGAGAAGGCAACAAATTTTTCGCACTTCTGCTGCCCCAAACGCTTAACCAGAACGGCCTAGGGATAAAATACACATACCGTTGTAATCGGGCGAGTTTCTACATTCAGACGCAGCAGGAATTTTTGGGTGTGGTCAATCCGTTCGCGAGATATGGGAGTTTGAAGCTAAGAAATGCTTGAGAAGGCAACAAATTTTTCGCACTTAGCTGCTCCAAACGCTTAGACAGAATTGCCTAGGGAAAAAATACACATACCGTTGTAATCGGGCGAGTTTCTACATTCAGACGCAATAGGAATTTTTGGGTTTGGTCAATGCGTTCGCGAGATTTGGGAGTTTGAAGCTAGGAAATGCTTGAGATGGCAACAAATTTTGCGCACTTCTGCTGCTCCAAACGCTTAACCAGAATGGCCTAGGGAAAAAATACACATACCGTTGTAATCGGGCGAGTTCCTTCTTTCAGATGTAGTAGGAATTTTTGGGTTTGGTCAATCCGTTCGCGAGATATGGGAGTTTGAAGCTACGAAATGCTTGAGAAGGCAACAAATTTTTCGCACTTCTGCTGCTCCAAACGCTTAACCAGAATTGCCTAGTGAAAAAATACACATACCTTTGTAATCGGGCGAGTTTCTTCTTTCAGATGTAGTAGGAATTTTTGCGTTTGGTCAATCCGTTCGCGAGATGTGTCAGTTTGAAGCTAAGAAATGGTTGAGAAGACACCAAATTTTTCGCACTTCTGCTGCTCCAAACGCTTAACAATAATGGCCTAGTGAAAAAATACACATACCTTTGTAATCGGGCGAGTTTCTACTTTCAGATGTAGTAGGAATTTTTGGGTTTGGTCAATCCGTTCGCGAGATGTGGGAGTTTGAAGCTAAGAAATGGTTGAGAAGACAACAAATTTTTCGCACTTCTGCTGCACCAAACTCTTAACCAGAATGGACTAGGGAAAAAATACACATACCGTTGTAATCGGGCGAGTTTCTACATTCAGACGCAGCAGGAATTTTTGGGTGTGGTCAACCCGTTCGCGAGATATGGGAGTTTGAAGCTAAGAAATGGTTGAGAAGACACCCAATTTTTCGCACTTCTGCTGCTCCAACCGCTTAACAATAATGGCCTAGTGAAAAAATACACATACCTTTGTAATCGGGCTAGTTTCTACTTTCAGATATATAATACTAGGAATTTTTCGGTTTGGTCAATCCGTTCGCGAGATATGGGAGTTGGAAGCTAAGAAATGGTTGAGAAGACAACAAATTTTTCGCACTTCTGCTGCCCCAAACGCTTAACCAGAACGGCCTAGGGAAAAAAGACACATACCGTTGTAATCGGGCGAGTTTCTACATTCAGACGCAGCAGGAATTTTTGGGTGTGGTCAATCCGTTCGCGAGATGTGGGAGTTTGAAGCTAAGAAATGGTTGAGAAGCCAACAAATTTTTCGCACTTCTGCTGCCCCAAACGCTTAACCAGAACGGCCTAGGGAAAAAAGACACATACCGTTGTAATCGGGCGAGTTTCTACATTCAGACGCAGCAGGAATTTTTGGGTGTGGTCAACCCGTTCGCGAGATATGGGAGTTTGAAGCTAAGAAATGGTTGAGAAGACACCCAATTTTTCGCACTTCTGCTGCTCCAAACGCTTAACAATAATGGCCTAGTGAAAAAATACACATACCTTTGTAATCGGGCTAGTTTCTACTTTCAGATATATAATACTAGGAATTTTTCGGTTTGGTCAATCCGTTCGCGAGATATGGGAGTTGGAAGCTAAGAAATGGTTGAGAAGACAACAAATTTTTCGCACTTCTGCTGCCCCAAACGCTTAACCAGAACGGCCTAGGGAAAAAAGACACATACCGTTGTAATCGGGCGAGTTTCTATATTCAGACGCAGCAGGAATTTTTGGGTGTGGTCAATCCGTTCGCGAGATATGGGAGTTTGAAGCTAAGAAATGCTTGAGAAGGCAACAAATTTTTCGCACTTAGCTGCTCCAAACGCTTAGACAGAATTGCCTAGGGAAAAAATACACATACCGTTGTAATCGGGCGAGTTTCTACATTCAGACGCAATAGGAATTTTTGGGTTTGGTCAATGCGTTCGCGAGATTTGGGAGTTTGAAGCTAGGAAATGCTTGAGATGGCAACAAATTTTGCGCACTTCTGCTGCTCCAAACGCTTAACCAGAGTGGCCTGGGGAAAAAATACACATACCGTTGTAATCGGGCGAGTTCCTTCTTTCAGATGTAGTAGGAATTTTTGGGTTTGGTCAATCCGTTCGCGAGATATGGGAGTTTGAAGCTACGAAATGCTTGAGAAGGCAACAAATTTTTCGCACTTCTGCTGCTCCAAACGCTTAACCAGAATGGCCTAGTGAAAAAATACACATACCTTTGTAATCGGGCGAGTTTCTTCTTTCAGATGTAGTAGGAATTTTTGCGTTTGGTCAATCCGTTCGCGAGATGTGTCAGTTTGAAGCTAAGAAATGGTTGAGAAGACACCAAATTTTTCGCACTTCTGCTGCTCCAAACGCTTAACAATAATGGCCTAGTGAAAAAATACACATACCTTTGTAATCGGGCGAGTTTCTACTTTCAGATGTAGTAGGAATTTTTGGGTTTGGTCAATCCGTTCGCGAGATGTGGGAGTTTGAAGCTAAGAAATGGTTGAGAAGACAACAAATTTTTCGCACTTCTGCTGCACCAAACTCTTAACCAGAATGGACTAGGGAAAAAATACACATACCGTTGTAATCGGGCGAGTTTCTACATTCAGACGCAGCAGGAATTTTTGGGTGTGGTCAACCCGTTCGCGAGATATGGGAGTTTGAAGCTAAGAAATGGTTGAGAAGACACCCAATTTTTCGCACTTCTGCTGCTCCAAACGCTTAACAATAATGGCCTAGTGAAAAAATACACATACCTTTGTAATCGGGCTAGTTTCTACTTTCAGATATATAATACTAGGAATTTTTCGGTTTGGTCAATCCGTTCGCGAGATATGGGAGTTGGAAGCTAAGAAATGGTTGAGAAGACAACAAATTTTTCGCACTTCTGCTGCCCCAAACGCTTAACCAGAACGGCCTAGGGAAAAAAGACACATACCGTTGTAATCGGGCGAGTTTCTACATTCAGACGCAGCAGGAATTTTTGGGTGTGGTCAATCCGTTCGCGAGATGTGGGAGTTTGAAGCTAAGAAATGGTTGAGAAGCCAACAAATTTTTCGCACTTCTGCTGCCCCAAACGCTTAACCAGAACGGCCTAGGGAAAAAAGACACATACCGTTGTAATCGGGCGAGTTTCTACATTCAGACGCAGCAGGAATTTTTGGGTGTGGTCAACCCGTTCGCGAGATATGGGAGTTTGAAGCTAAGAAATGGTTGAGAAGACACCCAATTTTTCGCACTTCTGCTGCTCCAAACGCTTAACAATAATGGCCTAGTGAAAAAATACACATACCTTTGTAATCGGGCTAGTTTCTACTTTCAGATATATAATACTAGGAATTTTTCGGTTTGGTCAATCCGTTCGCGAGATATGGGAGTTGGAAGCTAAGAAATGGTTGAGAAGACAACAAATTTTTCGCACTTCTGCTGCCCCAAACGCTTAACCAGAACGGCCTAGGGAAAAAAGACACATACCGTTGTAATCGGGCGAGTTTCTATATTCAGACGCAGCAGGAATTTTTGGGTGTGGTCAATCCGTTCGCGAGATATGGGAGTTTGAAGCTAAGAAATGCTTGAGAAGGCAACAAATTTTTCGCACTTCTGCTGCCCCAAACGCTTAACCAGAACGGCCTAGGGATAAAATGCACATACCGTTGTTTTCGTACGAGTTTCTACTTTCAGATGTAGTAGGATATTTTTGGGTTTGGTCAATCCGTTCGCGAGATGTGGGAGTTTGAAGCTAAGAAATGGTTGAGAAGACAACAAATTTTTCGCACTTCTGCTGCTCCAAACGCTTAACCAGAATGGACTAGGGAAAAAATACACATACCGTTGTAATCGGGCGAGTTTCTACATTCAGACGCAGCAGGAATTTTTGGGTGTGGTCAATCCGTTCGCGAGATATGGGAGTTTGAAGCAAAGAAATGGTTGAGAAGACACCAAATTTTTCGCACTTCTGCTGCTCCAAACGCTTAACAATAATGGCCTAGTGAAAAAATACACATACCTTTGTAATCGGGGGAGTTTCTACTTTCAGATGTAGTAGGAATTTTTGTGTTTGGTCAATCCGTTCGCGAGATGTGGCAGTTTGAAGCTAAGGATTTGTTGAGAAGAAAACAAATTTTTCTCATATCTGCTGCTCCAAACGCTTAACCAGAATGGCCTAGGGAAAATATACACATACCGTTATAACCGGGCGAGTTTCTACTTTCAGACGTAGTAGTATATTTTTGGATTTGGTCAATCCGTTCGCGAGATGTGGGAGTTTGAAGCTAAGATGTGGTTGAGAAAACAACAAATTTTTCGCACTTCTGCTGCTCCAAACGCTTAACCAGAATGGCCTAAGGAAAAATACACATGCCGTTGTAATCGGGCGAGCTTCTACTTTCATATGTAATAGAAATTTTTGGGTTTGGTCAATCCGTTCGCGAGATATGGGAGTTGGAAGCTAAGAAATGCTTGAGAAGGCAACAAATTTTTCGCACTTAGCTGCTCCAAACGCTTAGACAGAATTGCCTAGGGAAAAAATACACATACCGTTGTAATCGGGCGAGTTTCTACATTCAGACGCAATAGGAATTTTTGGGTTTGGTCAATCCGTTCGCGAGATATGGGAGTTTGAAGCTAGGAAATGCTTGAGAAGGCAACAAATTTTGCGCAATTCAGCTGCTCCAAACGCTTAACCAGAACGGCCTCGGGAAAAAATACACATACCGTTGTTTTCGTACGAGTTTCTACTTTCAGACGCAATAGGAATTTTTGGGTTTGGTCAATCCGTTCGCGAGATATGGGAGTTTGAAGCTAGGAAATGCTTGAGAAGGCAACAAATTTTTCGCACTTCTGCTGCTCCAAACGCTTAACCAGAATGGCCTAGTGAAAAAATACACATACCTTTGTAATCGGGCGAGTTTCTTCTTTCAGATGTAGTAGGAATTTTTGCGTTTGGTCAATCCGTTCGCGAGATGTGTCAGTTTGAAGCTAAGAAATGGTTGAGAAGACACCAAATTTTTCGCACTTCTGCTGCTCCAAACGCTTAACCAGAATGGCCTAGGGAAAAATACACATGCCGTTGTAATCGGGCGAGCTTCTACTTTCATATGTAATAGAGATTTTTGGGTTTGGTCAATCCGTTCGCGAGATATGGGAGTTGGAAGCTAAGAAATGGTTGAGAAGGCAACAAATTTTTCGCACTTCTGCTGCCCCAAACGCTTAACCAGAACGGCCTAGGGATAAAATACACATACCGTTGTAATCGGGCGAGTTTCTACATTCAGACGCAGCAGGAATTTTTGGGTGTGGTCAATCCGTTCGCGAGATATGGGAGTTTGAAGCTAAGAAATGCTTGAGAAGGCAACAAATTTTTCGCACTTCTGCTGCCCCAAACGCTTAACCAGAACGGCCTAGGGATAAAATGCACATACCGTTGTTTTCGTACGAGTTTCTACTTTCAGATGTAGTAGGATATTTTTGGGTTTCGTCAATCCGTTCGCGAGATGTGGGAGTTTGAAGCTAAGATGTGGTTGAGAAAACAACAAATTTTTCGCACTTCTGCTGCTCCAAACGCTTAACAATAATGGCCTAGTGAGAAAATACACATACCTTTGTAATCGGGCGAGTTTCTACTTTCAGATATAGTAGGAATTTTTGGGTTTGTTCAATCCGTTCGCGAGATGTGGCAGTTTGAAGCTAAGAAGTGGTTGAGAAGACAACAAATTTGTCGCATTTCTGCTGCATCAAACGCTTAACCAGAATGGCCTAGGGAAAAAATACACATACCGTTGTAATCGGGCGAGTTTCTACATTCAGACGCAGCAGGAATTTTTGGGTGTGGTCAATCCGTTCGCGAGATATGGGAGTTTGAAGCTAAGAAATGGTTGAGAAGACACCAAATTTTTCGCACTTCTGCTGCTCCAAACGCTTAACAATAATGGCCTAGTGAAAAAATACACATACCTTTGTAATCGGGCGAGTTTCTACTTTCAGATATAGTAGGAATTTTTGGGTTTGGTCAATCCGTTCGCGAGATGTGGGAGTTTGAAGCTAAGAAATGGTTGAGAAGACAACAAATTTTTCGCACTTCTGCTGCTCCAAACGCTTAACCAGAATGGCCTAGGGAAAAATACACATGCCGTTGTAATCGGGCGAGCTTCTACTTTCATATGTAATAGAAATTTTTGGGTTTGGTCAATCCGTTCGCGAGATATGGGAGTTGGAAGCTAAGGAATGGTTGAGAAGGCAACAAATTTTTCGCACTTCTGCTGCCCCAAACGCTTAACAATAATGGCCTAGTGAAAAAATACACATACCTTTGTAATCGGGCGAGTTTCTACTTTCAGATATAGTAGGAATTTTTGGGTTTGGTCAATCCGTTCGCGAGATGTGGGAGTTTGAAGCTAAGAAATGGTTGAGAAGACAACAAATTTTTCGCACTTCTGCTGCTCCAAACGCTTAACAATAATGGCCTAGTGAAAAAATACACATACCTTTGTAATCGGGCGAGTTTCTACTTTCAGATATAGTAGGAATTTTTGGGTTTGGTCAATCCGTTCGCGAGATGTGGGAGTTTGAAGCTAAGAAATGGTTGAGAAGACAACAAATTTTTCGCACTTCTGCTGCACCAAACTCTTAACCAGAATGGACTAGGGAAAAAATACACATACCGTTGTAATCGGGCGAGTTTCTACATTCAGACGCAGCAGGAATTTTTGGGTGTGGTCAACCCGTTCGCGAGATATGGGAGTTTGAAGCTAAGAAATGGTTGAGAAGACACCCAATTTTTCGCACTTCTGCTGCTCCAAACGCTTAACAATAATGGCCTAGTGAAAAAATACACATACCTTTGTAATCGGGCTAGTTTCTACTTTCAGATATATAATACTAGGAATTTTTCGGTTTGGTCAATCCGTTCGCGAGATATGGGAGTTGGAAGCTAAGAAATGGTTGAGAAGACAACAAATTTTTCGCACTTCTGCTGCTCCAAACGCTTAACCAGAATGGCCTAGGGAAAAAATACACATACCGTTGTAATCGGGCGTGTTTCTACATTCAGACGCACCAGGAATTTTTGGGTTTGGTCAATACGGTCAAGAGATATGGGAGTTTGAAGCTAGGAAATGCTTGAGAAGGCAACAAATTTTTCGCACTTCTGCTACTCCAAACGCTTAACCAGAATGGCCTAGTGAAAAGATGCACGTACCTTTGTAATCGGGCGAGTTTCTTCTTTCAGATGTAGTAGGAATTTTTGGGTTTGGTCAATCCGTTCGCGAGATGTGGGAGTTTGAAGCTAAGAAATGGTTGAGAAGACAACAAATTTTTCGCACTTTTGCTGCTCCAAACGCTTAACCAGAATGGACTAGGGAAAAAATACAAATACCGTTGTAATCGGGCGAGTTTCTTCGTTCAGACGCAGCAGGAATTTTTGTGTTTGGTCAATCCGTTCGCGAGATATGGGAGTTTGAAGCTAAGAAATGCTTGAGAAGGCAACAAATTTTTCGCACTTCTGCTGCTCCAAACACTTAACCAGAATGGCCTAGGGAAAAATACACATGCCGTTGTAATCGGGCGAGCTTCTACTTTCATATGTAACAGAAATTTTTGGGTTTGGTCAATCCGTTCGCGAGATATGGGTGTTGGAAGCTAAGAAATGGTTGAGGAGGCAACAAATTTTGCGCATTTCAGCTGCTCCAAACGCTTAACCAGAACGGCCTAGGGAAAAAAGACACATACCGTTGTAATCGGGCGAGTTTCTACATTCAGACGCAGCAGGTATTTTTGGGTGTGGTCAATCCGTTCGCGAGATATGGGAGTTTGAAGCTAAGAAATGGTTGAGAAGACACCAAATTTTTCGCACTTCTGCTGCTCCAAACGCTTAACAATAATGCCCTAGTGAAAAAATACACATACCTTTGTAATCGGGCAAGTTTCTACTTTCAGATATATAATACTAGGAATTTTTCGGTTTGGTCAATCCGTTCGCGAGATGTGGGAGTTTGAAGCTAAGAAATGGTTGAGAAGGCAACAACTTTTTCGCACTTCTGCTGCTCCAAACGCTTAACCAGTATGGCCTAGTGAAAAAATACACATACCGTTGTAATCGGGCGAGTTTCTACATTCAGACGCAGCAGGAATTTTTGGGTTTGGTCAATACGGTCAAGAGATATGGGAGTTTGAAGCTAGGAAATGCTTGAGAAGGCAACAAATTTTTCGCACTTCTTCTGCTCCAAACGCTTAACCAGAATGGCCTAGTGAAAAAATACACATACCTTTGTAATCGGGCGAGTTTCTTCTTTCAGATGTAGTAGGAATTTTTGGGTTTGGTCAATCCGTTCGCGAGATGTGGCAGTTTGAAGCTAAGAAATGGTTGAGAAGACAACAAATTTTTCGCACTTCTGCTGCCCCAAACGCTTAACCAGAACGGCCTAGGGAAAAAATACACATACCGTTGTAATCGGGCGAATTTCTACATTCAGACGCAGCAGGAATTTTTGGGTTTGGTCAACCCGTTCGCGAGATATGGGAGTTTGAAGCTAGGAAATGCTTGAGAAGGCAACAAATTTTTCGCACTTCTGCTGCTCCAAACGCTTAACCAGAATGGCCTAGTGAAAAAATACACATACCTTTGTAATCGGGCGAGTTTCTTCTTTCAGATGTAGTAGGAATTTTTGGGTTTGTTCAATCCGTTCGCGAGATGTGGCAGTTTGAAGCTAAGAAATGGTTGAGAAGACAACAAATTTTTCGCACTTCTGCTGGTCCAAACGCTTAACCAGAATGGCCTAGGGAAAAAATACACATACCGTTGTAATTGGGCGAGTTTCTACTTTCAGATGTAGTAGGATATTTTTGGGTTTGGTCAATCCGTTTGCGAGATGTGGGAGTTTGAAGCTAAGATGTGGTTGAGAAAACAACAAATTTTTCGCACTTCTGCTGCTCCAAACGCTTAACCAGAATGGCCTAGGGAAAAATACACATGCCGTTGTAATCGGGCGAGCTTCTACTTTCATATGTAATAGAAATATTTCGGTTTGGTCAATCCGTTCGCGAGATATGGGAGTTGGAAACTAAGAAATGGTTGAGAAGGCAACAAATTTTTCGCACTTCTGCTGCCCCAAACGCTTAACCAGAACGGCCTAGGGATAAAATGCACATACCGTTGTAATCGGGCGAGTTTCTATATTCAGACGCAGCAGGAATTTTTGGGTGTGGTCAATCCGTTCGCGAGATATGGGAGTTTGAAGCTAAGAAATGCTTGAGAAGGCAACAAATTTTTCGCACTTCTGCTGCCCCAAACGCTTAACCAGAACGGCCTAGGGATAAAATGCACATACCGTTGTTTTCGTACGAGTTTCTACTTTCAGATGTAGTAGGATATTTTTGGGTTTCGTCAATCCGTTCGCGAGATGTGGGAGTTTGAAGCTAAGATGTGGTTGAGAAAACAACAAATTTTTCGCACTTCTGCTGCTCCAAACGCTTAACAATAATGGCCTAGTGAGAAAATACACATACCTTTGTAATCGGGCGAGTTTCTACTTTCAGATATAGTAGGAATTTTTGGGTTTGGTCAATCCGTTCGCGAGATGTGGGAGTTTGAAGCTAAGAAATGGTTGAGAAGACAACAAATTTTTCGCACTTCTGCTGCTCCAAACGCTTAACCAGAATGGACTAGGGAAAAAATACACATACCGTTGTAATCGGGCGAGTTTCTACATTCAGACGCAGCAGGAATTTTTGGGTGTGGTCAATCCGTTCGCGAGATATGGGAGTTTGAAGCAAAGAAATGGTTGAGAAGTCACCAAATTTTTCGCACTTCTGCTGCTCCAAACGCTTAACAATAATGGCCTAGTGAAAAAATACACATACCTTTGTAATCGGGGGAGTTTCTACTTTCAGATGTAGTAGGAATTTTTGTGTTTGGTCAATCCGTTCGCGAGATGTGGGAGTTTGAAGCTAAGAATTTGTTGAGAAGAAAACAAATTTTTCTCACATCTGCTGCTCCAAACGCTTAACCAGAATGGCCTAGGGAAAAAATACACATACCGTTGTAACCGGGCGAGTTTCTACATTCAGACGTAGTAGGATATTTTTGGATTTGGTCAATCCGTTCGCGAGATGTGGGAGTTTGAAGCTAAGATGTGGTTGAGAAAACAACAAATTTTTCGCACTTCTGCTGCTCCAAACGCTTAACCAGAATGGCCTAGGGAAAAATACACATGCCGTTGTAATCGGGCGAGCTTCTACTTTCATATGTAATAGAAATTTTTGGGTTTGGTCAATCCGTTCGCGAGATATGGGAGTTGGAAACTAAGAAATGGTTGAGAAGGCAACAAATTTTTCGCACTTCTGTTGCCCCAAACGCTTAACCAGAACGGCCTAGGGATAAAATACACATACCGTTGTAATCGGGCGAGTTTCTACATTCAGACGCAGCAGGAATTTTTGGGTGTGGTCAATCCGTTCGCGAGATATGGGAGTTTGAAGCTAAGAAATGCTTGAGAAGGCAACAAATTTTTCGCACTTAGCTGCTCCAAACGCTTAGACAGAATTGCCTAGGGAAAAAATACACATACCGTTGTAATCGGGCGAGTTTCTACATTCAGACGCAATAGGAATTTTTGGGTTTGGTCAATCCGTTCGCGAGATATGGGAGTTTGAAGCTAGGAAATGCTTGAGAAGGCAACAAATTTTGCGCATTTCAGCTGCTCCAAACGCTTAACCAGAACGGCCTCGGGAAAAAATACACATACCGTTGTTTTCGTACGAGTTTCTACTTTCAGACGCAATAGGAATTTTTGGGTTTGGTCAATCCGTTCGCGAGATATGGGAGTTTGAAGCTAGGAAATGCTTGAGAAGGCAACAAATTTTTCGCACTTCTGCTGCTCCAAACGCTTAACCAGAATGGCCTAGTGAAAAAATACACATACCTTTGTAATCGGGCGAGTTTCTTCTTTCAGATGTAGTAGGAATTTTTGCGCTTGGTCAATCCGTTCGCGAGATGTGTCAGTTTGAAGCTAAGAAATGGTTGAGAAGACACCAAATTTTTCGCAATTCTACTGCTCCAAACGCTTAACAATAATGGCCTAGTGAAAAAATACACATACCTTTGTAATCGGGCGAGTTTCTACTTTCAGATATAGTAGGAATTTTTGTGTTTGGTCAATCCGTTCGCGAGATGTGGGAGCTTGAAGCTAAGAAATGGTTGAGAAGACAACAAATTTTTCGCACTTCTGCTGCACCAAACGCTTAACCAGAATGGACTAGGGAAAAAATACACATACCGTTGTAATCGGGCGAGTTTCTACATTCAGACGCAGCAGGAATTTTTGGGTGTGGTCAATCCGTTCGCGAGATATGGGAGTTTGAAGCTAAGGAATGGTTGAGAAGACACCCAATTTTTCGCACTTCTGCTGCTCCAAACGCTTAACAATAATGGCCTAGTGAAAAAATACACATACCTTTGTAATCGGGCGAGTTTCTACTTTCAGATATATAATACTAGGAATTTTTCGGTTTGGTCAATCCGTTCGCGAGATGTGGGAGTTTGAAGCTAAGAAATCGTTGAGAAGGCAACAACTTTTTCGCAATTCTGCTGCTCCAAACGCTTAACCAGTATGGCCTAGGGAAAAAATACACATACCGTTGTAATCGGGCGAGTTTCTACATTCAGACCTAGCAGGAATTTTTGGGTTTGGTCAATACGGTCAAGAGATATGGGAGTTTGAAGCTAGGAAATGCTTGAGAATGCAACAAATTTTTCGCACTTCTTCTGCTCCAAACGCTAAACCAGAATGGCCTAGTGAAAAAATACACATACCTTTGTAATCGGGCGAGTTTCTTCTTTCAGATGTAGTAGGAATTTTTGGGTTTGGTCAATCCGTTCGCGAGATGTGGCAGTTTGAAGCTAAGAAATGGTTGAGAAGACAACAAATTTTTCGCACTTCTGCTGCCCCAAACGCTTAACCAGAACGGCCTAGGGAAAAAAGACACATACCGTTGTAATCGGGCGAGTTTCTACATTCAGACGCAGCAGGAATTTTTGGGTGTGGTCAATCCGTTCGCGAGATGTGGGAGTTTGAAGCTAAGAAATGGTTGAGAAGGCAACAAATTTTTCGCACTTCTGCTGCTCCAAACGCTTAACCAGAATGGCCTAGGGAAAAAATACACATACCGTTGTAATCGGGCGTGTTTCTACATTCAGACGCAGCAGGAATTTTTGGGTTTGGTCAATACGGTCAAGAGATATGGGAGTTTGAAGCTAGGAAATGCTTGAGAAGGCAACAAATTTTTCGCACTTCTGCTACTCCAAACGCTTAACCAGAATGGCCTAGTGAAAAGATGCACGTACCTTTGTAATCGGGCGAGTTTCTTCTTTCAGATGTAGTAGGAATTTTTGGGTTTGGTCAATCCGTTCGCGAGATGTGGGAGTTTGAAGCTAAGAAATGGTTGAGAAGACAACAAATTTTTCGCACTTTTGCTGCTCCAAACGCTTAACCAGAATGGACTAGGGAAAAAATACAAATACCGTTGTAATCGGGCGAGTTTCTTCGTTCAGACGCAGCAGGAATTTTTGTGTTTGGTCAATCCGTTCGCGAGATATGGGAGTTTGAAGCTAAGAAATGCTTGAGAAGGCAACAAATTTTTCGCACTTCTGCTGCTCCAAACGCTTAACCAGAATGGCCTAGTGAAAAAATACACATGCCGTTGTAATCGGGCGAGCTTCTACTTTCATATGTAATAGAAATTTTTGGGTTTGGTCAATCCGTTCGCGAGATATGGGAGTTGGAAACTAAGAAATGGTTGAGGAGGCAACAAATTTTGCGCATTTCAGCTGCTCCAAACGCTTAACCAGAATGGCCTAGGGAAAAATACACATGCCGTTGTAATCGGGCGAGTTTCTACTTTCATATGTAACAGAAATTTTTGGGTTTGGTCAATCCGTTCGCGAGATATGGGAGTTGGAAGCTAAGAAATGGTTGAGGAGGCAACAAATTTTGCGCATTTCAGCTGCTCCAAACGCTTAACCAGAACGGCCTAGGGAAAAAAGACACATACCGTTGTAATCGGGCGAGTTTCTACATTCAGACGCAGCAGGTATTTTTGGGTGTGGTCAATCCGTTCGCGAGATATGGGAGTTTGAAGCTAAGAAATGGTTGAGAAGACACCAAATTTTTCGCACTTCTGCTGCTCCAAACGCTTAACAATAATGGCCTAGTGAAAAAATACACATACCTTTGTAATCGGGCGAGTTTCTACTTTCAGATATAGTAGGAATTTTCGGGTTTGGTCAATCCGTTCGCGAGATGTGGCAGTTTGAAGCTAAGAAATGGTTGAGAAGACAACAAATTTTTCGCATTTCTGCTGCTTCAAACGCTTAACCAGAATGGACTAGGGAAAAAATACACATAACTCTGTAATCGGGCGAGTTTCTACTTTCAGATGTAGTAGGAATTTTTGGGTTTGGTCAATCCGTTCGCGAGATGTGTCAGTTTGAAGCTAAGAAATGGTTGAGAAGACAACAAATTTTTCGCATTTCTGCTGCTCCAAACGCTTAACCAGAATGGACTAGGGAAAAAATACACATACCTCTGTAATCGGGCGAGTTTCTACTTTCAGATGTAGTAGGAATTTTTGGGTTTGGTCAATCCGTTCGCGAGATGTGGCAGTTTGAAGCTAAGAAATGGTTGAGAAGACAACAAATTTTTCGCACTTCTGCTGGTCCAAACGCTTGACCAGAATGGCCTAGGGAAAAAATACACATACCGTTGTAATCGGGCGAGTTTCTACTTTCAGATGTAGTAGGATATGTTTGGGTTTGGTCAATCCGTTCGCGAGATGTGGGAGTTTGAAGCTAAGATGTGGTTGAGAAAACAACAAATTTTTCGCACTTCTGCTGCTCCAAACGCTTAACAATAATGGCCAAGTGAAAAAATACACATACCTCTGTAATCGGGCGAGTTTCTACTTTCAGATATAGTAGGAATTTTGGGGTTTGGTCAATCCGTTCGCGAGATGTGGCAGTTTGAAGCTAAGAAATGGTTGAGAAGACACCAAATTTTTCGCACTTCTGCTGCTCCAAACGCTCAACAATAATGGCCTAGTGAAAAAATACACATACGTTTGTAATCGGGCGAGTTTCTACTTTCAGATATAGTAGGAATTTTTGGGTTTGGTCAATCCGTTCGCGAGATGTGGGAGTTTGAAGCTAAGAAATTGTTGAGAAGACAACAAATTTTTCGCACTTCCGCTGCTCCAAACGCTTAACCAGAATGGACTAGGGAAAAAATACACATACCGTTGTAATCGGGCGAGTTTCTACATTCAGACGCAGCAGGAATTTTTGGGTGTGGTCAATCCGTTCGCGAGATATGGGAGTTTGAAGCTAAGAAATGGTTGAGAAGACACCAAATATTTCGCACTTCTGCTGCTCCAAACGCTTAACAATAAAGGCCTAGTGAAAAAATACACATACCTTTGTAATCGGGCGAGTTTCTACTTTCAGATATAGTAGGAATTTTTGGGTTTGGTCAATCCGTTCGCGAGATGTGGGAGTTTGAAGCTAAGAAATTGTTGAGAAGACAACAAATTTTTCGCACTTCCGCTGCTCCAAACGCTTAACCAGAATGGACTAGGGAAAAAATACACATACCTCTGTAATCGGGCGAGTTTCTACTTTCAGATGTAGTAGGAATTTTTGGGTTTGGTCAATCCGTTCGCGAGATGTGTCAGTTTGAAGCTAAGAAATGGTTGAGAAGACAACAAATTTTTCGCATTTCTGCTGCTCCAAACGCTTAACCAGAATGGACTAGGGAAAAAATACACATACCTCTGTAATCGGGCGAGTTTCTACTTTCAGATGTAGTAGGAATTTTTGGGTTTGGTCAATCCGTTCGCGAGATGTGGCAGTTTGAAGCTAAGAAATGGTTGAGAAGACAACAAATTTTTCGCACTTCTGCTGGTCCAAACGCTTAACCAGAATGGCCTAGGGAAAAAATACACATACCGTTGTAATCGGGCGAGTTTCTACTTTCAGATGTAGTAGGATATGTTTGGGTTTGGTCAATCCGTTCGCGAGATGTGGGAGTTTGAAGCTAAGATGTGGTTGAGAAAACAACAAATTTTTCGCACTTCTGCTGCTCCAAACGCTTAACAATAATGGCCAAGTGAAAAAATACACATACCTCTGTAATCGGGCGAGTTTCTACTTTCAGATATAGTAGGAATTTTGGGGTTTGGTCAATCCGTTCGCGAGATGTGGCAGTTTGAAGCTAAGAAATGGTTGAGAAGACACCAAATTTTTCGCACTTCTGCTGCTCCAAACAATTAACAATAATGGCCTAGTGAAAAAATACACATACGTTTGTAATCGGGCGAGTTTCTACTTTCAGATGTAGTAGGAATTTTTGGGTTTGGTCAATCCGTTCGCGAGATGTGGGAGTTTGAAGCTAAGAAATTGTTGAGAAGACAACAAATTTTTCGCACTTCCGCTGCTCCAAACGCTTAACCAGAATGGACTAGGGAAAAAATACACATACCGATGTAATCGGGCGAGTTTCTACATTCAGACGCAGCAGGAATTTTTGGGTGTGGTCAATCCGTTCGCGAGATGTGTCAGTTTGAAGCTAAGAAATGGTTGAGAAGACAACAAATTTTTCGCATTTCTGCTGCTTCAAACGCTTAACCAGAATGGACTAGGGAAAAAATACACATACCTCTGTAATCGGGCGAGTTTCTACTTTCAGATGTAGTAGGAATTTTTGGGTTTGTTCAATCCGTTCGCGAGATGTGTCAGTTCGAAGCTAAGAAATGGTTGAGAAGACAACAAATTTTTCGCATTTCTGCTGCTCCAAACGCTTAACCAGAATGGACTAGGGAAAAAATACACATACCTCTGTAATCGGGCGAGTTTCTACTTTCAGATGTAGTAGGAATTTTTGGGTTTGGTCAATCCGTTCGCGAGATGTGGCAGTTTGAAGCTAAGAAATGGTTGAGAAGACAACAAATTTTTCGCACTTCTGCTGGTCCAAACGCTTGACCAGAATGGCCAAGGGAAAAAATACACATACCGTTGTAATCGGGCGAGTTTCTACTTTCAGATGTAGTAGGATATGTTTGGGTTTGGTCAATCCGTTCGCGAGATGTGGGAGTTTGAAGCTAAGATGTGGTTGAGAAAACAACAAATTTTTCGCACTTCTGCTGCTCCAAACGCTTAACAATAATGGCCAAGTGAAAAAATACACATACCTCTGTAATCGGGCGAGTTTCTACTTTCAGATATAGTAGGAATTTTGGGGTTTGGTCAATCCGTTCGCGAGATGTGGCAGTTTGAAGCTAAGAAATGGTTGAGAAGACACCAAATTTTTCGCACTTCTGCTGCTCCAAACGCTCAACAATAATGGCCTAGTGAAAAAATACACATACGTTTGTAATCGGGCGAGTTTCTACTTTCAGATATAGTAGGAATTTTTGGGTTTGGTCAATCCGTTCGCGAGATGTGGGAGTTTGAAGCTAAGAAATTGTTGAGAAGACAACAAATTTTTCGCACTTCCGCTGCTCCAAACGCTTAACCAGAATGGACTAGGGAAAAAATACACATACCGTTGTAATCGGGCGAGTTTCTACATTCAGACGCAGCAGGAATTTTTGGGTGTGGTCAATCCGTTCGCGAGATATGGGAGTTTGAAGCTAAGAAATGGTTGAGAAGACACCAAATATTTCGCACTTCTGCTGCTCCAAACGCTTAACAATAAAGGCCTAGTGAAAAAATACACATACCTTTGTAATCGGGCGAGTTTCTACTTTCAGATATAGTAAGAATTTTTGGGTTTGTTCAATCCGTTCGCGAGATGTGGGAGTTTGAAGCTAAGAAATGGTTGAGAAGACAACAAATTTTTCGCATTTCTGCTGCTCCAAACGCTTAACCAGAATGGACTAGGGAAAAAATACACATACCTCTGTAATCGGGCGAGTTTCTACTTTCAGATGTAGTAGGAATTTTTGGGTTTGGTCAATCCGTTCGCGAGATGTGGCAGTTTGAAGCTAAGAAATGGTTGAGAAGACAACAAATTTTTCGCACTTCTGCTGCTCCAAACGCTCAACAATAATGGCCTAGTGAAAAAATACACATACGTTTGTAATCGGGCGAGTTTCTACTTTCAGATATAGTAGGAATTTTTGGGTTTGGTCAATCCGTTCGCGAGATGTGGGAGTTTGAAGCTAAGAAATTGTTGAGAAGACAACAAATTTTTCGCACTTCCGCTGCTCCAAACGCTTAACCAGAATGGACTAGGGAAAAAATACACATACCTCTGTAATCGGGCGAGTTTCTACTTTCAGATGTAGTAGGAATTTTTGGGTTTGGTCAATCCGTTCGCGAGATGTGTCAGTTTGAAGCTAAGAAATGGTTGAGAAGACAACAAATTTTTCGCATTTCTGCTGCTCCAAACGCTTAACCAGAATGGACTAGGGAAAAAATACACATACCTCTGTAATCGGGCGAGTTTCTACTTTCAGATGTAGTAGGAATTTTTGGGTTTGGTCAATCCGTTCGCGAGATGTGGCAGTTTGAAGCTAAGAAATGGTTGAGAAGACAACAAATTTTTCGCACTTCTGCTGGTCCAAACGCTTAACCAGAATGGCCTAGGGAAAAAATACAGATACCGTTGTAATCGGGCGAGTTTCTACTTTCAGATGTAGTAGGATATGTTTGGGTTTGGTCAATCCGTTCGCGAGATGTGGGAGTTTGAAGCTAAGATGTGGTTGAGAAAACAACAAATTTTTCGCACTTCTGCTGCTCCAAACGCTTAACAATAATGGCCAAGTGAAAAAATACACATACCTCTGTAATCGGGCGAGTTTCTACTTTCAGATATAGTAGGAATTTTGGGGTTTGGTCAATCCGTTCGCGAGATGTGGCAGTTTGAAGCTAAGAAATGGTTGAGAAGACACCAAATTTTTCGCACTTCTGCTGCTCCAAACAATTAACAATAATGGCCTAGTGAAAAAATACACATACGTTTGTAATCGGGCGAGTTTCTACTTTCAGATGTAGTAGGTATTTTTGGGTTTGGTCAATCCGTTCGCGAGATGTGGGAGTTTGAAGCTAAGAAATTGTTGAGAAGACAACAAATTTTTCGCACTTCCGCTGCTCCAAACGCTTAACCAGAATGGACTAGGGAAAAAATACACATACCGATGTAATCGGGCGAGTTTCTACATTCAGACGCAGCAGGAATTTTTGGGTGTGGTCAATCCGTTCGCGAGATGTGTCAGTTTGAAGCTAAGAAATGGTTGAGAAGACAACAAATTTTTCGCATTTCTGCTGCTTCAAACGCTTAACCAGAATGGACTAGGGAAAAAATACACATACCTCTGTAATCGGGCGAGTTTCTACTTTCAGATGTAGTAGGAATTTTTGGGTTTGGTCAATCCGTTCGCGAGATGTGTCAGTTCGAAGCTAAGAAATGGTTGAGAAGACAACAAATTTTTCGCATTTCTGCTGCTCCAAACGCTTAACCAGAATGGACTAGGGAAAAAATACACATACCTCTGTAATCGGGCGAGTTTCTACTTTCAGATGTAGTAGGAATTTTTGGGTTTGGTCAATCCGTTCGCGAGATGTGGCAGTTTGAAGCTAAGAAATGGTTGAGAAGACAACAAATTTTTCGCACTTCTGCTGGTCCAAACGCTTGACCAGAATGGCCAAGGGAAAAAATACACATACCGTTGTAATCGGGCGAGTTTCTACTTTCAGATGTAGTAGGATATGTTTGGGTTTGGTCAATCCGTTCGCGAGATGTGGGAGTTTGAAGCTAAGATGTGGTTGAGAAAACAACAAATTTTTCGCACTTCTGCTGCTCCAAACGCTTAACAATAATGGCCAAGTGAAAAAATACACATACCTCTGTAATCGGGCGAGTTTCTACTTTCAGATATAGTAGGAATTTTGGGGTTTGGTCAATCCGTTCGCGAGATGTGGCAGTTTGAAGCTAAGAAATGGTTGAGAAGACACCAAATTTTTCGCACTTCTGCTGCTCCAAACGCTCAACAATAATGGCCTAGTGAAAAAATACACATACGTTTGTAATCGGGCGAGTTTCTACTTTCAGATATAGTAGGAATTTTTGGGTTTGGTCAATCCGTTCGCGAGATGTGGGAGTTTGAAGCTAAGAAATTGTTGAGAAGACAACAAATTTTTCGCACTTCCGCTGCTCCAAACGCTTAACCAGAATGGACTAGGGAAAAAATACACATACCGTTGTAATCGGGCGAGTTTCTACATTCAGACGCAGCAGGAATTTTTGGGTGTGGTCAATCCGTTCGCGAGATATGGGAGTTTGAAGCTAAGAAATGGTTGAGAAGACACCAAATATTTCGCACTTCTGCTGCTCCAAACGCTTAACAATAAAGGCCTAGTGAAAAAATACACATACCTTTGTAATCGGGCGAGTTTCTACTTTCAGATATAGTAGGAATTTTTGGGTTTGTTCAATCCGTTCGCGAGATGTGGGAGTTTGAAGCTAAGAAATGGTTGAGAAGACAACAAATTTTTCGCATTTCTGCTGCTCCAAACGCTTAACCAGAATGGACTAGGGAAAAAATACACATACCTCTGTAATCGGGCGAGTTTCTACTTTCAGATGTAGTAGGAATTTTTGGGTTTGGTCAATCCGTTCGCGAGATGTGGCAGTTTGAAGCTAAGAAATGGTTGAGAAGACAACAAATTTTTCGCACTTCTGCTGGTCCAAACGCTTAACCAGAATGGCCTAGGGAAAAAATACACATACCGTTGTAATCGGGCGAGTTTCTACTTTCAGATGTAGTACGATATGTTTGGGTTTGGTCAATCCGTTCGCGAGATGTGGGAGTTTGAAGCTAAGATGTGGTTGAGAAAACAACAAATTTTTCGCACTTCTGCTGCTCCAAACGCTTAACAATAATGGCCAAGTGAAAAAATACACATACCTCTGTAATCGGGCGAGTTTCTACTTTCAGATATAGTAGGAATTTTGGGGTTTGGTCAATCCGTTCGCGAGATGTGGCAGTTTGAAGCTAAGAAATGGTTGAGAAGACACCAAATTTTTCGCACTTCTGCTGCTCCAAACAATTAACAATAATGGCCTAGTGAAAAAATACACATACGTTTGTAATCGGGCGAGTTTCTACTTTCAGATATAGTAGGAATTTTTGGGTTTGGTCAATCCGTTCGCGAGATGTGGGAGTTTGAAGCTAAGAAATTGTTGAGAAGACAACAAATTTTTCGCACTTCCGCTGCTCCAAACGCTTAACCAGAATGGACTAGGGAAAAAATACACATACCGATGTAATCGGGCGAGTTTCTACATTCAGACGCAGCAGGAATTTTTGGGTGTGGTCAATCCGTTCGCGAGATATGGGAGTTTGAAGCTAAGAAATGGTTGAGAAGACACCAAATTTTTCGCATTTCTGCTGCTTCAAACGCTTAACCAGAATGGACTAGGGAAAAAATACACATACCTCTGTAATCGGGCGAGTTTCTACTTTCAGATGTAGTAGGAATTTTTGGGTTTGGTCAATCCGTTCGCGAGATGTGTCAGTTTGAAGCTAAGAAATGGTTGAGAAGACAACAAATTTTTCGCATTTCTGCTGCTCCAAACGCTTAACCAGAATGGACTAGGGAAAAAATACACATACCTCTGTAATCGGGCGAGTTTCTACTTTCAGATGTAGTAGGAATTTTTGGGTTTGGTCAATCCGTTCGCGAGATGTGGCAGTTTGAAGCTAAGAAATGGTTGAGAAGACAACAAATTTTTCGCACTTCTGCTGGTCCAAACGCTTGACCAGAATGGCCTAGGGAAAAAATACACATACCGTTGTAATCGGGCGAGTTTCTACTTTCAGATGTAGTAGGATATGTTTGGGTTTGGTCAATCCGTTCGCGAGATGTGGGAGTTTGAAGCTAAGATGTGGTTGAGAAAACAACAAATTTTTCGCACTTCTGCTGCTCCAAACGCTTAACAATAATGGCCAAGTGAAAAAATACACATACCTCTGTAATCGGGCGAGTTTCTACTTTCAGATATAGTAGGAATTTTGGGGTTTGGTCAATCCGTTCGCGAGATGTGGCAGTTTGAAGCTAAGAAATGGTTGAGAAGACACCAAATTTTTCGCACTTCTGCTGCTCCAAACGCTCAACAATAATGGCCTAGTGAAAAAATACACATACGTTTGTAATCGGGCGAGTTTCTACTTTCAGATATAGTAGGAATTTTTGGGTTTGGTCAATCCGTTCGCGAGATGTGGGAGTTTGAAGCTAAGAAATTGTTGAGAAGACAACAAATTTTTCGCACTTCCGCTGCTCCAAACGCTTAACCAGAATGGACTAGGGAAAAAATACACATACCGTTGTAATCGGGCGAGTTTCTACATTCAGACGCAGCAGGAATTTTTGGGTGTGGTCAATCCGTTCGCGAGATATGGGAGTTTGAAGCTAAGAAATGGTTGAGAAGACACCAAATATTTCGCACTTCTGCTGCTCCAAACGCTTAACAATAAAGGCCTAGTGAAAAAATACACATACCTTTGTAATCGGGCGAGTTTCTACTTTCAGATATAGTAGGAATTTTTGGGTTTGTTCAATCCGTTCGCGAGATGTGGGAGTTTGAAGCTAAGAAATTGTTGAGAAGACAACAAATTTTTCGCACTTCCGCTGCTCCAAACGCTTAACCAGAATGGACTAGGGAAAAAATACACATACCTCTGTAATCGGGCGAGTTTCTACTTTCAGATGTAGTAGGAATTTTTGGGTTTGGTCAATCCGTTCGCGAGATGTGTCAGTTTGAAGCTAAGAAATGGTTGAGAAGACAACAAATTTTTCGCATTTCTGCTGCTCCAAACGCTTAACCAGAATGGACTAGGGAAAAAATACACATACCTCTGTAATCGGGCGAGTTTCTACTTTCAGATGTAGTAGGAATTTTTGTGTTTGGTCAATCCGTTCGCGAGATGTGGCAGTTTGAAGCTAAGAAATGGTTGAGAAGACAACAAATTTTTCGCACTTCTGCTGGTCCAAACGCTTAACCAGAATGGCCTAGGGAAAAAATACACATACCGTTGTAATCGGGCGAGTTTCTACTTTCAGATGTAGTAGGATATGTTTGGGTTTGGTCAATCCGTTCGCGAGATGTGGGAGTTTGAAGCTAAGATGTGGTTGAGAAAACAACAAATTTTTCGCACTTCTGCTGCTCCAAACGCTTAACAATAATGGCCAAGTGAAAAAATACACATACCTCTGTAATCGGGCGAGTTTCTACTTTCAGATATAGTAGGAATTTTGGGGTTTGGTCAATCCGTTCGCGAGATGTGGCAGTTTGAAGCTAAGAAATGGTTGAGAAGACACCAAATTTTTCGCACTTCTGCTGGTCCAAACGCTTAACAATAATGGCCTAGTGAAAAAATACACATACGTTTGTAATCGGGCGAGTTTCTACTTTCAGATATAGTAGGAATTTTTGGGTTTGGTCAATCCGTTCGCGAGATGTGGGAGTTTGAAGCTAAGAAATTGTTGAGAAGACAACAAATTTTTCGCACTTCCGCTGCTCCAAACGCTTAACCAGAATGGACTAGGGAAAAAATACACATACCGTTGTAATCGGGCGAGTTTCTACATTCAGACGCAGCAGGAATTTTTGGGTGTGGTCAATCCGTTCGCGAGATATGGGAGTTTGAAGCTAAGAAATGGTTGAGAAGACACCAAATATTTCGCACTTCTGCTGCTCCAAACGCTTAACAATAAAGGCCTAGTGAAAAAATACACATACCTTTGTAATCGGGCGAGTTTCTACTTTCATATATAGTAGGAATTTTTGGGTTTGGTCAATCCGTTCGCGAGATGTGGGAGTTTGAAGCTAAGAAATTGTTGAGAAGACAACAAATTTTTCGCACTTCCGCTGCTCCAAACGCTTAACCAGAATGGACTAGGGAAAAAATACACATACCGTTGTAATCGGGCGAGTTTCTACATTCAGACGCAGCAGGAATTTTTGGGTGTGGTCAATCCGTTCGCGAGATATGGGAGTTTGAAGCTAAGAAATGGTTGAGAAGACACCAAATTTTTCGCACTTCTGCTGCTCCAAACGCTTAACAATAATGGCCTAGGGGAAAAATACACATACCTTTGTAATCGGGCGAGTTTCTACTTTCAGATATATAATACTAGGAATTTTTCGGTTTGGTCAATCCGTTCGCTAGATGTGGGAGTTTGAAGCTAAGAAATGGTTGAGAAGGCAACAACTTTTTCGCACTTCTGCTGCTCCAAACGCTTAACCAGTATGGCCTAGTGAAAAAATACACATACCGTTGTAATCGGGCGAGTTTCTGCATTCAGACGCAGCAGGAATTTTTGGGTTTGGTCAATACGGTCAAGAGATATGGGAGTTTGAAGCTAGGAAATGCTTGAGAATGCAACAAATTTTTCGCACTTCTTCTGCTCCAAACGCTAAACCAGAATGGCCTAGTGAAAAAATACACATACCTTTGTAATCGGGCGAGTTTCTTCTTTCAGATGTAGTAGGAATTTTTGGGTTTGGTCAATCCGTTCGCGAGATGTGGCAGTTTGAAGCTAAGAAATGGTTGAGAAGACAACAAATTTTTCGCACTTCTGCTGCCCCAAACGCTTAACCAGAACGGCCTAGGGAAAAAAGACACATACCTTTGTAATCGGGCGAGTTTCTACATTCAGACGCAGCAGGAATTTTTGGGTGTGGTCAATCCGTTCGCGAGATGTGGGAGTTTGAAGCTAAGAAATGGTTGAGAAGGCAACAAATTTTTCGCACTTCTGCTGCTCCAAACGCTTAACCAGAATGGCCTAGGGAAAAAATACACATGCCGTTGTAATCGGGCGAGCTTCTACTTTCATATGTAATAGAAATTTTTGGGTTTGGTCAATCCGTTCGCGAGATATGGGAGTTGGAAACTAAGAAATGGTTGAGGAGGCAACAAATTTTGCGCATTTCAGCTGCTCCAAACGCTTAACCAGAATGGCCTAGGGAAAAATACACATGCCGTTGTAATCGGGCGAGTTTCTACTTTCATATGTAACAGAAATTTTTGGGTTTGGTCAATCCGTTCGCGAGATATGGGAGTTGGAAGCTAAGAAATGGTTGAGGAGGCAACAAATTTTGCGCATTTCAGCTGCTCCAAACGCTTAACCAGAACGGCCTAGGGAAAAAAGACACATACCGTTGTAATCGGGCGAGTTTCTACATTCAGACGCAGCAGGTATTTTTGGGTGTGGTCAATCCGTTCGCGAGATATGGGAGTTTGAAGCTAAGAAATGGTTGAGAAGACACCAAATTTTTCGCACTTCTGCTGCTCCAAACGCTTAACAATAATGGCCTAGTGAAAAAATACACATACCTTTGTAATCGGGCGAGTTTCTACTTTCAGATATAGTAGGAATTTTTGGGTTTGGTCGATCCGTTCGCGAGATGTGGCAGTTTGAAGCTAAGAAATTGTTGAGAAGACAACAAATTTTTCGCACTTCCGCTGCTCCAAACGCTTAACCAGAATGGACTAGGGAAAAAATACACGTACCGTTGTAATCGGGCGAGTTTCTACATTCAGACGCAGCAGGAATTTTTGGGTGTGGTCAATCCGTTCGCGAGATATGGGAGTTTGAAGCTAAGAAATGGTTGAGAAGACACCAAATTTTTCGCACTTCTGCTGCTCCAAACGCTTAACAATAATGGCCTAGTGAAAAAATACACATACCTTTGTAATCGGGCGAGTTTCTACTTTCAGATATATAATACTAGGAATTTTTCGGTTTGGTCAATCCGTTCGCGAGATGTGGGAGTTTGAAGCTAAGAAATGGTTGAGAAGGCAACAACTTTTTCGCACTTCTGCTGCTCCAAACGCTTAACCAGTATGGCCTAGTGAAAAAATACACATACCGTTGTAATCGGGCGAGTTTCTGCATTCAGACGCAGCAGGAATTTTTGGGTTTGGTCAATACGGTCAAGAGATATGGGAGTTTGAAGCTAGGAAATGCTTGAGAATGCAACAAATTTTTCGCACTTCTTCTGCTCCAAACGCTAAACCAGAATGGCCTAGTGAAAAAATACACATACCTTTGTAATCGGGCGAGTTTCTTCTTTCAGATGTAGTAGGAATTTTTGGGTTTGGTCAATCCGTTCGCGAGATGTGGCAGTTTGAAGCTAAGAAATGGTTGAGAAGACAACTAATTTTTCGCACTTCTGCTGCCCCAAACGCTTAACCAGAACGGCCTAGGGAAAAAAGACACATACCGTTGTAATCGGGCGAGTTTCTACATTCAGACGCAGCAGGAATTTTTGGGTGTGGTCAATCCGTTCGCGAGATGTGGGAGTTTGAAGCTAAGAAATGGTTGAGAAGGCAACAAATTTTTCGCACTTCTGCTGCTCCAAACGCTTAACCAGAATGGCCTAGGGAAAAAATACACATGCCGTTGTAATCGGGCGAGCTTCTACTTTCATATGTAATAGAAATTTTTGGGTTTGGTCAATCCGTTCGCGAGATATGGGAGTTGGAAACTAAGAAATGGTTGAGGAGGCAACAAATTTTGCGCATTTCAGATGCTCCAAACGCTTAACCAGAATGGCCTAGGGAAAAATACACATGCCGTTGTAATCGGGCGAGTTTCTACTTTCATATGTAACAGAAATTTTTGGGTTTGGTCAATCCGTTCGCGAGATATGGGAGTTGGAAGCTAAGAAATGGTTGAGGAGGCAACAAATTTTGCGCATTTCAGCTGCTCCAAACGCTTAACCAGAACGGCCTAGGGAAAAAAGACACATACCGTTGTAATCGGGCGAGTTTCTACATTCAGACGCAGCAGGTATTTTTGGGTGTGGTCAATCCGTTCGCGAGATATGGGAGTTTGAAGCTAAGAAATGGTTGAGAAGACACCAAATTTTTCGCACTTCTGCTGCTCCAAACGCTTAACAATAATGGCCTAGTGAAAAAATACACATACCTTTGTAATCGGGCGAGTTTCTACTTTCAGATATAGTAGGAATTTTTGGGTTTGGTCGATCCGTTCGCGAGATGTGGCAGTTTGAAGCTAAGAAATTGTTGAGAAGACAACAAATTTTTCGCACTTCCGCTGCTCCAAACGCTTAACCAGAATGGACTAGGGAAAAAATACACATACCGTTGTAATCGGGCGAGTTTCTACATTCAGACGCAGCAGGAATTTTTGGGTGTGGTCAATCCGTTCGCGAGATATGGGAGTTTGAAGCTAAGAAATGGTTGAGAAGACACCAAATTTTTCGCACTTCTGCTGCTCCAAACGCTTAACAATAATGGCCTAGTGAAAAAATACACATACCTTTGTAATCGGGCGAGTTTCTACTTTCAGATATATAATACTAGGAATTTTTCGGTTTGGTCAATCCGTTCGCGAGATGTGGGAGTTTGAAGCTAAGAAATGGTTGAGAAGGCAACAACTTTTTCGCACTTCTGCTGCTCCAAACGCTTAACCAGTATGGCCTAGTGAAAAAATACACATACCGTTGTAATCGGGCGAGTTTCTGCATTCAGACGCAGCAGGAATTTTTGGGTTTGGTCAATACGGTCAAGAGATATGGGAGTTTGAAGCTAGGAAATGCTTGAGAATGCAACAAATTTTTCGCACTTCTTCTGCTCCAAACGCTAAACCAGAATGGCCTAGTGAAAAAATACACATACCTTTGTAATCGGGCGAGTTTCTTCTTTCAGATGTAGTAGGAATTTTTGGGTTTGGTCAATCCGTTCGCGAGATGTGGCAGTTTGAAGCTAAGAAATGGTTGAGAAGACAACAAATTTTTCGCACTTCTGCTGCCCCAAACGCTTAACCAGAACGGCCTAGGGAAAAAAGACACATACCGTTGTAATCGGGCGAGTTTCTACATTCAGACGCAGCAGGAATTTTTGGGTGTGGTCAATCCGTTCGCGAGATGTGGGAGTTTGAAGCTAAGAAATGGTTGAGAAGGCAACAAATTTTTCGCACTTCTGCTGCTCCAAACGCTTAACCAGAATGGCCTAGGGAAAAAATACACATGCCGTTGTAATCGGGCGAGCTTCTACTTTCATATGTAATAGAAATTTTTGGGTTTGGTCAATCCGTTCGCGAGATATGGGAGTTGGAAACTAAGAAATGGTTGAGGAGGCAACAAATTTTGCGCATTTCAGCTGCTCCAAACGCTTAACCAGAATGGCCTAGGGAAAAATACACATGCCGTTGTAATCGGGCGAGTTTCTACTTTCATATGTAACAGAAATTTTTGGGTTTGGTCAATCCGTTCGCGAGATATGGGAGTTGGAAGCTAAGAAATGGTTGAGGAGGCAACAAATTTTGCGCATTTCAGCTGCTCCAAACGCTTAACCAGAACGGCCTAGGGAAAAAAGACACATACCGTTGTAATCGGGCGAGTTTCTACATTCAGACGCAGCAGGTATTTTTGGGTGTGGTCAATCCGTTCGCGAGATATGGGAGTTTGAAGCTAAGAAATGGTTGAGAAGACACCAAATTTTTCGCACTTCTGCTGCTCCAAACGCTTAACAATAATGGCCTAGTGAAAAAATACACATACCTTTGTAATCGGGCGAGTTTCTACTTTCAGATATAGTAGGAATTTTTGGGTTTGGTCGATCCGTTCGCGAGATGTGGCAGTTTGAAGCTAAGAAATTGTTGAGAAGACAACAAATTTTTCGCACTTCCGCTGCTCCAAACGCTTAACCAGAATGGACTAGGGAAAAAATACACATACCGTTGTAATCGGGCGAGTTTCTACATTCAGACGCAGCAGGAATTTTTGGGTGTGGTCAATCCGTTCGCGAGATATGGGAGTTTGAAGCTAAGAAATGGTTGAGAAGACACCAAATTTTTCGCACTTCTGCTGCTCCAAACGCTTAACAATAATGGCCTAGTGAAAAAATACACATACCTTTGTAATCGGGCGAGTTTCTACTTTCAGATATATAATACTAGGAATTTTTCGGTTTGGTCAATCCGTTCGCGAGATGTGGGAGTTTGAAGCTAAGAAATGGTTGAGAAGGCAACAACTTTTTCGCACTTCTGCTGCTCCAAACACTTAACCAGTATGGCCTAGTGAAAAAATACACATACCGTTGTAATCGGGCGAGTTTCTGCATTCAGACGCAGCAGGAATTTTTGGGTTTGGTCAATACGGTCAAGAGATATGGGAGTTTGAAGCTAGGAAATGCTTGAGAATGCAACAAATTTTTCGCACTTCTTCTGCTCCAAACGCTAAACCAGAATGGCCTAGTGAAAAAATACACATACCTTTGTAATCGGGCGAGTTTCTTCTTTCAGATGTAGTAGGAATTTTTGGGTTTGGTCAATCCGTTCGCGAGATGTGGCAGTTTGAAGCTAAGAAATGGTTGAGAAGACAACAAATTTTTCGCACTTCTGCTGCCCCAAACGCTTAACCAGAACGGCCTAGGGAAAAAAGACACATACCGTTGTAATCGGGCGAGTTTCTACATTCAGACGCAGCAGGAATTTTTGGGTGTGGTCAATCCGTTCGCGAGATGTGGGAGTTTGAAGCTAAGAAATGGTTGAGAAGGCAACAAATTTTTCGCACTTCTGCTGCTCCAAACGCTTAACCAGAATGGCCTAGGGAAGAAATACACATGCCGTTGTAAACGGGCGAGCTTCTACTTTCATATGTAATAGAAATTTTTGGGTTTGGTCAATCCGTTCGCGAGATATGGGAGTTGGAAACTAAGAAATGGTTGAGGAGGCAACAAATTTTGCGCATTTCAGCTGCTCCAAACGCTTAACCAGAATGGCCTAGGGAAAAATACACATGCCGTTGTAATCGGGCGAGTTTCTACTTTCATATGTAACAGAAATTTTTGGGTTTGGTCAATCCGTTCGCTAGATATGGGAGTTGGAAGCTAAGAAATGGTTGAGGAGGCAACAAATTTTGCGCATTTCAGCTGCTCCAAACGCTTAACCAGAATGGCCTAGGGAAAAATACACATGCCGTTGTAATCGGGCGAGTTTCTACTTTCATATGTAACAGAAATTTTTGGGTTTGGTCAATCCGTTCGCGAGATATGGGAGTTGGAAGCTAAGAAATGGTTGAGGAGGCAACAAATTTTGCGCATTTCAGCTGCTCCAAACGCTTAACCAGAACGGCCTAGGGAAAAAAGACACATACCGTTGTAATCGGGCGAGTTTCTACATTCAGACGCAGCAGGTATTTTTGGGTGTGGTCAATCCGTTCGCGAGATATGGGAGTTTGAAGCTAAGAAATGGTTGAGAAGACACCAAATTTTTCGCACTTCTGCTGCTCCAAACGCTTAACAATAATGGCCTAGTGAAAAAATACACATACCTTTGTAATCGGGCGAGTTTCTACTTTCAGATATAGTAGGAATTTTTGGGTTTGGTCGATCCGTTCGCGAGATGTGGCAGTTTGAAGCTAAGAAATTGTTGAGAAGACAACAAATTTTTCGCACTTCCGCTGCTCCAAACGCTTAACCAGAATGGACTAGGGAAAAAATACACATACCGTTGTAATCGGGCGAGTTTCTACATTCAGACGCAGCAGGAATTTTTGGGTGTGGTCAATCCGTTCGCGAGATATGGGAGTTTGAAGCTAAGAAATGGTTGAGAAGACACCAAATTTTTCGCACTTCTGCTGCTCCAAACGCTTAACAATAATGGCCTAGTGAAAAAATACACATACCTTTGTAATCGGGCGAGTTTCTACTTTCAGATATATAATACTAGGAATTTTTCGGTTTGGTCAATCCGTTCGCGAGATGTGGGAGTTTGAAGCTAAGAAATGGTTGAGAAGGCAACAACTTTTTCGCACTTCTGCTGCTCCAAACGCTTAACCAGTATGGCCTAGTGAAAAAATACACATACCGTTGTAATCGGGCGAGTTTCTGCATTCAGACGCAGCAGGAATTTTTGGGTTTGGTCAATACGGTCAAGAGATATGGGAGTTTGAAGCTAGGAAATGCTTGAGAATGCAACAAATTTTTCGCACTTCTTCTGCTCCAAACGCTAAACCAGAATGGCCTAGTGAAAAAATACACATACCTTTGTAATCGGGCGAGTTTCTTCTTTCAGATGTAGTAGGAATTTTTGGGTTTGGTCAATCCGTTCGCGAGATGTGGCAGTTTGAAGCTAAGAAATGGTTGAGAAGACAACAAATTTTTCGCACTTCTGCTGCCCCAAACGCTTAACCAGAACGGCCTAGGGAAAAAAGACACATACCGTTGTAATCGGGCGAGTTTCTACATTCAGACGCAGCAGGAATTTTTGGGTGTGGTCAATCCGTTCGCGAGATGTGGGAGTTTGAAGCTAAGAAATGGTTGAGAAGGGAACAAATTTTTCGCACTTCTGCTGCTCCAAACGCTTAACCAGAATGGCCTAGGGAAGAAATACACATGCCGTTGTAATCGGGCGAGCTTCTACTTTCATATGTAATAGAAATTTTTGGGTTTGGTCAATCCGTTCGCGAGATATGGGAGTTGGAAACTAAGAAATGGTTGAGGAGGCAACAAATTTTGCGCATTTCAGCTGCTCCAAACGCTTAACCAGAATGGCCTAGGGAAAAATACACATGCCGTTGTAATCGGGCGAGTTTCTACTTTCATATGTAACAGAAATTTTTGGGTTTGGTCAATCCGTTCGCGAGATATGGGAGTTGGAAGCTAAGAAATGGTTGAGGAGGCAACAAATTTTGCGCATTTCAGCTGCTCCAAACGCTTAACCAGAACGGCCTAGGGAAAAAAGACACATACCGTTGTAATCGGGCGAGTTTCTACATTCAGACGCAGCAGGTATTTTTGGGTGTGGTCAATCCGTTCGCGAGATATGGGAGTTTGAAGCTAAGAAATGGTTGAGAAGACACCAAATTTTTCGCACTTCTGCTGCTCCAAACGCTTAACAATAATGGCCTAGTGAAAAAATACACATACCTTTGTAATCGGGCGAGTTTCTACTTTCAGATATAGTAGGAATTTTTGGGTTTGGTCGATCCGTTCGCGAGATGTGGCAGTTTGAAGCTAAGAAATTGTTGAGAAGACAACAAATTTTTCGCACTTCCGCTGCTCCAAACGCTTAACCAGAATGGACTAGGGAAAAAATACACATACCGTTGTAATCGGGCGAGTTTCTACATTCAGACGCAGCAGGAATTTTTGGGTGTGGTCAATCCGTTCGCGAGATATGGGAGTTTGAAGCTAAGAAATGGTTGAGAAGACACCAAATTTTTCGCACTTCTGCTGCTCCAAACGCTTAACAATAATGGCCTAGTGAAAAAATACACATACCTTTGTAATCGGGCGAGTTTCTACTTTCAGATATATAATACTAGGAATTTTTCGGTTTGGTCAATCCGTTCGCGAGATGTGGGAGTTTGAAGCTAAGAAATGGTTGAGAAGGCAACAACTTTTTCGCACTTCTGCTGCTCCAAACGCTTAACCAGTATGGCCTAGTGAAAAAATACACATACCGTTGTAATCGGGCGAGTTTCTGCATTCAGACGCAGCAGGAATTTTTGGGTTTGGTCAATACGGTCAAGAGATATGGGAGTTTGAAGCTAGGAAATGCTTGAGAATGCAACAAATTTTTCGCACTTCTTCTGCTCCAAACGCTAAACCAGAATGGCCTAGTGAAAAAATACACATACCTTTGTAATCGGGCGAGTTTCTACTTTCAGATATATAATACTAGGAATTTTTGGGTTTGGTCAATCCGTTCGCGAGATGTGTCAGTTTGAAGCTAAGAAATGGTTGAGAAGACAACAAATTTTTCGCATTTCTGCTGCTCCAAACGCTTAACCAGAATGGACTAGGGAAAAAATACACATACCTCTGTAATCGGGCGAGTTTCTACTTTCAGATGTAGTAGGAATTTTTGGGTTTGGTCAATCCGTTCGCGAGATGTGGCAGTTTGAAGCTAAGAAATGGTTGAGAAGACAACAAATTTTTCGCACTTCTGCTGGTCCAAACGCTTGACCAGAATGGCCTAGGGAAAAAATACACATACCGTTGTAATCGGGCGAGTTTCTACTTTCAGATGTAGTAGGATATGTTTGGGTTTGGTCAATCCGTTCGCGAGATGTGGGAGTTTGAAGCTAAGATTTGGTTGAGAAAACAACAAATTTTTCGCACTTCTGCTGCTCCAAACGCTTAACAATAATGGCCAAGTGAAAAAATACACATACCTCTGTAATCGGGCGAGTTTCTACTTTCAGATATAGTAGGAATTTTGGGGTTTGGTCAATCCGTTCGCGAGATGTGGCAGTTTGAAGCTAAGAAATGGTTGAGAAGACACCAAATTTTTCGCACTTCTGCTGCTCCAAACGCTCAACAATAATGGCCTAGTGAAAAAATACACATACGTTTGTAATCGGGCGAGTTTCTACTTTCAGATATAGTAGGAATTTTTGGGTTTGGTCAATCCGTTCGCGAGATGTGGGAGTTTGAAGCTAAGAAATTGTTGAGAAGACAACAAATTTTTCGCACTTCCGCTGCTCCAAACGCTTAACCAGAATGGACTAGGGAAAAAATACACATACCGTTGTAATCGGGCGAGTTTCTAAATTCAGACGCAGCAGGAATTTTTGGGTGTGGTCAATCCGTTCGCGAGATATGGGAGTTTGAAGCTAAGAAATGGTTGAGAAGACACCAAATATTTCGCACTTCTGCTGCTCCAAACGCTTAACAATAAAGGCCTAGTGAAAAAATACACATACCTTTGTAATCGGGCGAGTTTCTACTTTCAGATATAGTAGGAATTTTTGGGTTTGGTCAATCCGTTCGCGAGATGTGGGAGTTTGAAGCTAAGAAATTGTTGAGAAGACAACAAATTTTTCGCACTTCCGCTGCTCCAAACGCTTAACCAGAATGGACTAGGGAAAAAATACACATACCTCTGTAATCGGGCGAGTTTCTACTTTCAGATGTAGTAGGAATTTTTGGGTTTGGTCAATCCGTTCGCGAGATGTGTCAGTTTGAAGCTAAGAAATGGTTGAGGAGACAACAAATTTTTCGCATTTCTGCTGCTCCAAACGCTTAACCAGAATGGACTAGGGAAAAAATACACATACCTCTGTAATCGGGCGAGTTTCTACTTTCAGATGTAGTAGGAATTTTTGGGTTTGGTCAATCCGTTCGCGAGATGTGGCAGTTTGAAGCTAAGAAATGGTTGAGAAGACAACAAATTTTTCGCACTTCTGCTGGTCCAAACGCTTAACCAGAATGGCCTAGGGAAAAAATACACATACCGTTGTAATCGGGCGAGTTTCTACTTTCAGATGTAGTAGGATATGTTTGGGTTTGGTCAATCCGTTCGCGAGATGTGGGAGTTTGAAGCTAAGATGTGGTTGAGAAAACAACAAATTTTTCGCACTTCTGCTGCTCCAAACGCTTAACAATAATGGCCAAGTGAAAAAATACATATACCTCTGTAATCGGGCGAGTTTCTACTTTCAGATATAGTAGGAATTTTGGGGTTTGGTCAATCCGTTCGCGAGATGTGGCAGTTTGAAGCTAAGAAATGGTTGAGAAGACACCAAATTTTTCGCATTTCTGCTGCTCCAAACGCTTAACAATAATGGCCTAGTGAAAAAATACACATACGTTTGTAATCGGGCGAGTTTCTACTTTCAGATATAGTAAGAATTTTTGGGTTTGGTCAATCCGTTCGCGAGATGTGGGAGTTTGAAGCTAAGAAATTGTTGTGAAGACAACAAATTTTTCGCACTTCCGCTGCTCCAAACGCTTAACCAGAATGGACTAGGGAAAAAATACACATACCGTTGTAATCGGGCGAGTTTCTACATTCAGACGCAGCAGGAATTTTTGGGTGTGGTCAATCCGTTCGCGAGATATGGGAGTTTGAAGCTAAGAAATGGTTGAGAAGACACCAAATATTTCGCACTTCTGCTGCTCCAAACGCTTAACAATAAAGGCCTAGTGAAAAAATACACATACCTTTGTAATCGGGCGAGTTTCTACTTTCAGATATAGTAGGAATTTTTGGGTTTGGTCAATCCGTTCGCGAGATGTGGGAGTTTGAAGCTAAGAAATTGTTGAGAAGACAACAAATTTTTCGCACTTCCGCTGCTCCAAACGCTTAACCAGAATGGACTAGGGAAGAAATACACATACCGTTGTAATCGGGCGAGTTTCTACATTCAGACGCAGCAGGAATTTTTGGGTGTGGTCAATCCGTTCGCGAGATATGGGAGTTTGAAGCTAAGAAATGGTTGAGAAGACACCAAATTTTTCGCACTTCTGCTGCTCCAAACGCTTAACAATAATGGCCTAGTGAAAAAATACACATACCTTTGTAATCGGGCGAGTTTCTACTTTCAGATATATAATACTAGGAATTTTTCGGTTTGGTCAATCCGTTCGCGAGATGTGGGAGTTTGAAGCTAAGAAATGGTTGAGAAGGCAACAACTTTTTCGCACTTCTGCTGCTCCAAACGCTTAACCAGTATGGCCTAGTGAAAAAATACACATACCGTTGTAATCGGGCGAGTTTCTACATTCAGACGCAGCAGGAATTTTTGGGTTTGGTCAATACGGTCAAGAGATATGGGAGTTTGAAGCTAGGAAATGCTTGAGAAGGCAACAAATTTTTCGCACTTCTTCTGCTCCAAACGCTTAACCAGAATGGCCTAGTGAAAAAATACACATACCTTTGTAATCGGGCGAGTTTCTTCTTTCAGATGTAGTAGGAATTTTTGGGTTTGGTCAATCCGTTCGCGAGATGTGGCAGTTTGAAGCTAAGAAATGGTGAGAAGACAACAAATTTTTCGCACTTCTGCTGCCCCAAACGCTTAACCAGAACGGCCTAGGGAAAAAATACACATACCGTTGTAATCGGGCGAATTTCTACATTCAGACGCAGCAGGAATTTTTGGGTTCGGTCAATCCGTTCGCGAGATATGGGAGTTTGAAGCTAGGAAATGCTTGAGAAGGCAACAAATTTTTCGCACTTCTGCTGCTCCAAACGCTTAACCAGAATGGCCTAGTGAAAAAATACACATACCTTTGTAATCGGGCGAGTTTCGCCTTTCAGATGTAGTAGGAATTTTTGGGTTTGTTCAATCCGTTCGCGAGATGTGGCAGTTTGAAGCTAAGAAATGGTTGAGAAGACAACAAATTTTTCGCACTTCTGCTGGTCCAAACGCTTAACCAGAATGGCCTAGGGAAAAAATACACATACCGTTGTAATCGGGCGAGTTTCTACTTTCAGATGTAGTAGGATATTTTTGGGTTTGGTCAATCCGTTCGCGAGATGTGGGAGTTTGAAGCTAAGATGCGGTTGAGAAAACAACAAATTTTTCGCACTTCTGCTGCTCCAAACGCTTAACAATAATGGCCTAGTGAAAAAATACACATACCTTTGTAATCGGGCGAGTTTCTACTTTCAGATATAGTAGGAACTTTGGGTTTGGTCAATCCGTTCGCGAGATGTTGCAGTTTGAAGCTAAGAAATGGTTGAGAAGACAACAAATTTTTCGCATTTCTGCTGCTTCAAACGCTTAACCAGAATGGCCTAGGGAAAAAATACACATACCGTTGTAATCGGGCGAATTTCTACATTCAGACGCGACAGGAATTTTTGGGTTTGGTCAATCCGTTCGCGAGATATGGGAGTTTGAAGCTAGGAAATGCTTGAGAAGGCAACAAATTTTTCGCACTTCTGCAGCTCCAAACGCTTAACCAGAATGGCCTAGTGAAAAAATACACATACCTTTGTAATCGGGCGAGTTTCTTCTTTCAGATGTAGTAGGAATTTTTGGGTTTGTTCAATCCGTTCGCGAGATGTGGCAGTTTGAAGCTAAGAAATGGTTGAGAAGGCACAAAATATTTCGCACTTCTGCTGCTCCAAACGCTTAACAAGAATGGCCTAGTGAAAAAATACACATACCTTTGTAATCGGGCGAGTTTCTACTTTCAGATATAGTAGGAATTTTTCGGTTTGGTCAATCCGTTCGCGAGATGTGGGAGTTTGAAGCTAAGAAATGGTTGAGGAGGCAACAACTTTTTCGCACTTCTGCTGCTCCAAACGCTTAACCAGAATGGCCTAGGGAAAAAATACACATACCGTTGTAATCGGGCGAGTTCCTTCTTTCAGATGTAGTAGGAATTTTTGGGTTTGGTCAATCCATTCGCGAGATGTGGGAGTTTGAAGCTAATAAATGGTTGAGAAGACAACAAATTTTTCGCACTTCTGCTGCTCCAAACGCTTAACCAGAATGGACTAGGGAAAAAATACACATACCTTTGTAATCGGGCGAGTTTCTACATTCAGACGCAGCAGGAATTTTTGGGTGTGGTCAATCCGTTCGCGAGATATGGGAGTTTGAAGCTAAGAAATGGTTGAGAAGACACCAAATATTTCGCACTTCTGCTGCTCCAAACGCTTAACAATAAAGGCCTAGTGAAAAAATACACATACCTTTGTAATCGGGCGAGTTTCTACTTTCAGATATAGTAGGAATTTTTGGGTTTGGTCAATCCGTTCGCGAGATGTGGGAGTTTGAAGCTAAGAAATTGTTGAGAAGACAACAAATTTTTCGCACTTCCGCTGCTCCAAACGCTTAACCAGAATGGACTAGGGAAAAAATACACATACCGTTGTAATCGGGCGAGTTTCTACATTCAGACGCAGCAGGAATTTTTGGGTGTGGTCAATCCGTTCGCGAGATATGGGAGTTTGAAGCTAAGAAATGGTTGAGAAGACACCAAATTTTTCGCACTTCTGCTGCTCCAAACGCTTAACAATAATGGCCTAGTGAAAAAATACACATACCTTTGTAATCGGGCGAGTTTCTACTTTCAGATATATAATACTAGGAATTTTTCGGTTTGGTCAATCCGTTCGCGAGATGTGGGAGTTTGAAGCTAAGAAATGGTTGAGAAGGCAACAACTTTTTCGCACTTCTGCTGCTCCAAACGCTTAACCAGTATGGCCTAGTGAAAAAATACACATACCGTTGTAATCGGGCGAGTTTCTACATTCAGACGCAGCAGGAATTTTTGGGTTTGGTCAATACGGTCAAGAGATATGGGAGTTTGAAGCTAGGAAATGCTTGAGAAGGCAACAAATTTTTCGCACTTCTTCTGCTCCAAACGCTTAACCAGAATGGCCTAGTGAAAAAATACACATACCTTTGTAATCGGGCGAGTTTCTTCTTTCAGATGTAGTAGGAATTTTTGGGTTTGGTCAATCCGTTCGCGAGATGTGGCAGTTTGAAGCTAAGAAATGGTTGAGAAGACAACAAATTTTTCGCACTTCTGCTGCCCCAAACGCTTAACCAGAACGGCCTAGGGAAAAAATACACATACCGTTGTAATCGGGCGAATTTCTACATTCAGACGCAGCAGGAATTTTTGGGTTCGGTCAATCCGTTCGCGAGATATGGGAGTTTGAAGCTAGGAAATGCTTGAGAAGGCAACAAATTTTTCGCACTTCTGCTGCTCCAAACGCTTAACCAGAATGGCCTAGTGAAAAAATACACATACCTTTGTAATCGGGCGAGTTTCTTCTTTCAGATGTAGTAGGAATCTTTGGGTTTGTTCAATCCGTTCGCGAGATGTGGCAGTTTGAAGCTAAGAAATGGTTGAGAAGACAACAAATTTTTCGCACTTCTGCTGGTCCAAACGCTTAACCAGAATGGCCTAGGGAAAAAATACACATACCGTTGTAATCGGGCGAGTTTCTACTTTCAGATGTAGTAGGATATTTTTGGGTTTGGTCAATCCGTTCGCGAGATGTGGGAGTTTGAAGCTAAGATGTGGTTGAGAAAACAACAAATTTTTCGCACTTCTGCTGCTCCAAACGCTTAACAATAATGGCCTAGTGAAAAAATACACATACCTTTGTAATCGGGCGAGTTTCTACTTTCAGATATAGTAGGAACTTTGGGTTTGGTCAATCCGTTCGCGAGATGTTGCAGTTTGAAGCTAAGAAATGGTTGAGAAGACAACAAATTTTTCGCATTTCTGCTGCTTCAAACGCTTAACCAGAATGGCCTAGGGAAAAAATACACATACCGTTGTAATCGGGCGAATTTCTACATTCAGACGCGACAGGAATTTTTGGGTTTGGTCAATCCGTTCGCGAGATATGGGAGTTTGAAGCTACGAAATGCTTGAGAAGGCAACAAATTTTTCGCACTTCTGCAGCTCCAAACGCTTAACCAGAATGGCCTAGTGAAAAAATACACATACCTTTGTAATCGGGCGAGTTTCTTCTTTCAGATGTAGTAGGAATTTTTGGGTTTGTTCAATCCGTTCGCGAGATGTGGCAGTTTGAAGCTAAGAAATGGTTGAGAAGGCACAAAATATTTCGCACTTCTGCTGCTCCAAACGCTTAACAAGAATGGCCTAGTGAAAAAATACACATACCTTTGTAATCGGGCGAGTTTCTACTTTCAGATATAGTAGGAATTTTTCGGTTTGGTCAATCCGTTCGCGAGATGTGGGAGTTTGAAGCTAAGAAATGGTTGAGGAGGCAACAACTTTTTCGCACTTCTGCTGCTCCAAACGCTTAACCAGAATGGACTAGGGAAAAAATACACATACCGTTGTAATCGGGCGAGTTTCTACATTCAGACGCAGCAGGAATTTTTGGGTGTGGTCAATCCGTTCGCGAGATATGGGAGTTTGAAGCTAAGAAATGGTTGAGAAGACACCAAATATTTCGCACTTCTCCTGCTGCAAACGCTTAACAATAATGGCCTAGTGAAAAAATACACATACCTTTGTAATCGGGCGAGTTTCTACTTTCAGATATAGTAGGAATTTTTGGATTTGGTCAATCCGTTCGCGAGATGTGGGAGTTTGAAGCTAAGAAATGGTTGAGAAGACAACAAATTTTTCGCACTTCTGCTGCTCCAAACGCTTAACCAGAATGGACTAGGGAAAAAAAACATACCGTTTTAATCGGGCGAGTTTCTACATTCAGACGCAGCAGGAATTTTTGGGTGTGGTCAATCCGTTCTCGAGATATGGGAGTTTGAAGCTAAGAAATGGTTGAGAAGACACCAAATTTTTCGCACTTCTGCTGCTCCAAACGCTTAACAATAATGGCCTAGTGAAAAAATACACATATCTTTGTAATCGGGCGAGTTTCTACTTTCAGATATATAATACTAGGAATTTTTCGGTTTGGTCAATCCGTTCGCGAGATGTGGGAGTTTGAAGCTAAGAAATGGTTGAGAAGGCAACAACTTTTTCGCACTTCTGCTGCTCCAAACGCTTAACCAGTATGGCCTAGGGAAAAAATACACATACCGTTGTAATCGGGCGAGTTTCTACATTCAGACGCAGCAGGAATTTTTGGGTTTGGTCAATACGGTCAAGAGATATGGGAGTTTGAAGCTAAGAAATGGTTGAGAAGACAACAAATTTTTCGCACTTCTGCTGCCCCAAACGCTTAACCAGAACGGCCTAGGGAAAAAATACACATACCGTTGTAATCGGGCGAATTTCTACATTCAGACGCAGCAGGAATTTTTGGGTTTGGTCAATTCGTTCGCGAGATATGGGAGCTTGAAGCTAGGAAATGCTTGAGAAGGCAACAAATTTTTCGCACTTCTGCTGCTCCAAACGCTTAACCAGAATGGCCTAGTGAAAAAATACACATACCTTTGTAATCGGGCGAGTTTCATCTTTCAGATGTAGTAGGAATTTTTGGGTTTGTTCAATCCGTTCGCGAGATGTGGCAGTTTGAAGCTAAGAAATGGTTGAGAAGACAACAAATTTTTCGCACTTCTGCTGGTCCAAACGCTTAACCAGAATGGCCTAGGGAAAAAATACACATACCGTTGTAATCGGGCGAGTTTCTACTTTCAGATGTAGTAGGATATTTTTGGGTTTGGTCAATCCGTTCGCGAGATGTGGGAGTTTGAAGCCAAGATGTGGTTGAGAAAACAACAAATTTTTCGCACTTCTGCTGCTCCAAACGCTTAACAATAATGGCCTAGTGAAAAAATACACATACCTTTGTAATCGGGCGAGTTTCTACTTTCAGATATATAATACTAGGAATTTTTCGGTTTGGTCAATCCGTTCGCGAGATGTGGGAGTTTGAAGCTAAGAAATGGTTGAGAAGGCAACAACTTTTTCGCACTTCTGCTGCTCCAAATGCTTAACCAGTATGGCCTAGTGAAAAAATACACATACCGTTGTAATCGGGCGAGTTTCTACATTCAGACGCAGCAGGAATTTTTGGGTTTGGTCAATACGGTCAAGAGATGTGGGAGTTTGAAGCTAGGAAATGCTTGAGAAGGCAACAAATTTTTCGCAATTCTTCTGCTCCAAACGCTTAACCAGAATGGCCTAGTGAAAAAATACACATACCTTTGTAATCGGGCGAGTTTCTTCTTTCAGATGTAGTAGGAATTTTTGGGTTTGGTCAATCCGTTCGCGAGATGTGGCAGTTTGATGCTAAGAAATGGTTGAGAAGACAACAAATTTTTCGCAATTCTGCTGCCCCAAACGCTTAACCAGGACGGCCTAGGGAAAAAATACACATACCGTTGTAATCGGGCGAATTTCTACATTCAGACGCAGCAGGAATTTTTGGGTTTGGTCAATCCGTTCGCGAGATATGGGAGTTTGAAGCTAGGAAATGCTTGAGAAGGCAACAAATTTTTCGCACTTCTGCTGCTCCAAACGCTTAACCAGAATGGCCTAGTGAAAAAATACACATACCTTTGTAATCGGGCGAGTTTCTTCTTTCAGATGTAGTAGGAATTTTTGGGTTTGTTCAATCCGTTCGCGAGATGTGGCAGTTTGAAGCTAAGAAATGGTTGAGAAGACAACAAATTTTTCGCACTTCTGCTGGTCCAAACGCTTAACCAGAATGGCCTAGGGAAAAAATACACATACCGTTGTAATCGGGCGAGTTTCTACTTTCAGATGTAGTAGGATATTTTTGGGTTTGGTCAATCCGTTCGCGAGATGTGGGAGTTTGAAGCTAAGATGTGGTTGAGAAAACAACAAATTTTTCGCACTTCTGCTGCTCCAAACGCTTAACAATAGTGGCCTAGTGAAAAAATACACATACCTTTGTAATCGGGCGAGTTTCTACTTTCAGATATAGTAGGAATTTTTGGGTTTGGTCAATCCGTTCGCGAGATGTGGCAGTTTGAAGCTAAGAAATGGTTGAGAAGACAACAAATTTTTCGCATTTCTGCTGCTTCAAACGCTTAACCAGAATGGCCTAGGGAAAAAATACACATACCGTTGTAATCGGGCGAATTTCTACATTCAGACGCAGCAGGAATTTTTGGGTTTGGTCAATCCGTTCGCGAGATATGGGAGTTTGAAGCTAGGAAATGCTTGAGAAGGCAACAAATTTTTCGCACTTCTGAAGCTCCAAACGCTTAACCAGAATGGCCTAGTGAAAAAATACACATACCTTTGTAATCGGGCGAGTTTCTTCTTTCAGATGTAGTAGGAATTTTTGGGTTTGTTCAATCCGTTCGCGAGATGTGGCAGTTTGAAGCTAAGAAATGGTTGAGAAGGCACAAAATATTTCGCACTTCTGCTGCTCCAAACGCTTAACAAGAATGGCCTAGTGAAAAAATACACATAGCTTTGTAAATGGGCGAGTTTCTACTTTCAGATATAGTAGGAATTTTTCGGTTTGGTCAATCCGTTCGCGAGATGTGGGAGTTTGAAGGTAAGAAATGGTTGAGGAGGCAACAACTTTTTCGCACTTCTGCTGCTCCAAACGCTTAACCAGAATGGCCTAGGGAAAAAATACACATACCGTTGTAATCGGGCGAGTTCCTTCTTTCAGATGTAGTAGGAATTTTTGGGTGTGGTCAATCCGTTCGCGCGATATGGGAGTTTGAAGCTAAGAAATGGTTGAGAAGACACCAAATATTTCGCAATTCTCCTGCTGCAAACGCTTAACAATAATGGCCTAGTGAAAAAATACACATACCTTTGTAATCGGGCGAGTTTCTACTTTCAGATATAGTAGGAATTTTTGGGTTTGGTCAATCCGTTCGCGAGATGTGGGAGTTTGAAGCTAAGAAATCGTTGAGAAGACAACAAATTTTTCGCACTTCTGCTGCTCCAAACGCTTAACCAGAATGGACTAGGGAAAAAAAAACATACCGTTGTAATCGGGCGAGTTTCTACATTCAGACGCAGCAGGAATTTTTGGGTGTGGTCAATCCGTTCGCGAGATATGGGAGTTTGAAGCTAAGAAATGGTTGAGAAGACACCAAATTTTTCGCACTTCAGCTGCTCCAAACGCTTAATAATAATGGCCTAGTGAAAAAATACACATACCTTTGTAATCGGGCGAGTTTCTACTTTCAGATATATAATACTAGGAATTTTTCGATTTGGTCAATCCGTTCGCGAGATGTGGGAGTTTGAAGCTAAGAAATGGTTGAGAAGGCAACAACTTTTTCGCACTTCTGCTGCTCCAAACGCTTAACCAGTATGGCCTAGGGAAAAAATACACATACCGTTGTAATCGGGCGAGTTTCTACTTTCAGATATATAATACTAGGAATTTTTGGGTTTGGTCAATCCGTTCGCGAGATGTGGGAGTTTGAAGCTAAGAAATGGTTGAGAAGACAACAAATTTTGCGCATTTCAGCTGCTCCAAACGCTTAACCAGAATGGCCTTGGGAAAAAATACACATACCGTTGTTATCGTACGCGTTTCTACTTTCAGACGCAATAGGAATTTTTGGGTTTGGTCAATCCGTTCGCGAGATATGGGAGTTTGAAGCTAAGAAATGGTTGAGAAGACAACAAATTTTTCGCACTTCTGCTGCCCCAAACGCTTAACCAGAACGGCCTAGGGAAAAAAGACACATACCGTTGTAATCGGGCGAGTTTCTACATTCAGACGCAGCAGGAATTTTTGGGTGTGGTCAATCCGTTCGCGAGATATGGGAGTTTGAAGCTCATAAATGCTTGAGAAGACAACAAATTTTTCGCACTTCTGCTGCTCCAAACGCTTAACGAGAATGGCCTAGGGAAAAAATACACATACCGTTGTAATCGGGCGTGTTTCTACATTCAGACGCAGCAGGAATTTTTGTGTTTGGTCAATCCGTTCGCGAGATGTGGGAGTTTGAAGCTAAGAAATGGTTGACAAGGCAACAAATTTTTCGCACTTCTGCTGCTCCAAACGCTTAACCAGAGTGGCCTTGGGAAAAAATACAAATACCGTTGTTATCGTACGAGTTTCTACTTTCAGACGCAATAGGAATTTTTGGGTTTGGTCAATCCGTTCGCGAGATATGGGAGTTTGAAGCTAAGAAATGGTTGAGAAGACAACAAATTTTTCGCACTTCTGCTGCTCCAAACGCTTAACCAGAATGGCCCAGTGAAAAAATACACATACCTTTGTAAACGGGCGAGTTTCTACATTCAGATGTAGTAGGATTTTTTGGGTGTGGTCAATCCGTTCGCGAGATATGGGAGTTTGAAGCTAAGAAATGGTTTAGAAGGCAACAAAATTTGGGCATTTCAGCTGCTCCAAACGCTTAACCAGAATGGCCTTGGGAAAAAATACAAATACCGTTGCTATCGTACGAGTTTCTACTTTCAGACGCAATAGGAATTTTTGGGTTTGGTCAATCCGTTCGCGAGATGCGGCAGTTTGAATCTAAGAAATGGTAGAGAAGACAACAAATTTTTCGCATTCCTGCTGTTCCAAACGCTTAACCAGAATGGACTAGGGAAAAAATACACATACCTTTGTAATCGGGCGAGTGTCTCCTTTCAGATGTAGTAGGAATTTTTGGGTTTGCTTAATCCGTTCGCGAGATGCGGCAGTTTGAAGCTAAGAAATGGTTGAGAAGACAACAAATTTTTCGCACTTCTGCTGCCCCAAACGCTTAACCAGAACGGCCTAGGGAAAAAAGACACATACCGTTGTAATCGGGCGAGCTTCTACATTCAGACGCAGCAGGAATTTTTGGGTGTGGTCAATCCGTTCGCGAGATATGGGAGTTTGAAGCTAAGAAATGCTTGAGAAGGCAACAAATTTTTCGCACTTCTGCTGCTCCAAACGCTTAACGAGAATGGCCTAGGGAAAAAATACACATACCGTTGTAATCGGGCTAGTTTCTACATTCAGGCGCAGCAGGAATTTTTGTGTTTGGTCAATCCGTTCGCGAGATGTGGGAGTTTGAAGCTAAGAAATGGTTGACAAGGCAACAAATTTTTCGCACTTCTGCTTCTCCAAACGCTTAACCAGAACGGCCTAGGGAAAAAAGACACATACCGTTGTAATCGGGCGAGTTTCTACATTCAGACGCAGCAGGAATTTTAGGGTTTGGTCTATCCGTTCGCGAGATGTGGGAGTTTGAAGCTAAGAAATGGTTGAGAAGACAACCAATTTTTCGCACTTCTGCTGCTCGAAACGCTTAACCAGAATGGACTAGGGAAAAAATACACATACCGTTGTAATCGGGCGAGTTTCTAGTTTCAGATGTAGTAGGAATTTTTGGGATTGGTTAACCAGTTCGCGAGATGTGGGAGCTTGAAGCTAAGAAATGGTTGAGAAGACAACAAATTTTTCGCACTTCTGCTGGTCCAAACGCTTAACCAGAATGGCCTAGGGAAAAAATACACATACCGTTGTAATCGGGCGAGTTTCTGCATTCAGACGCAGCAGGAATTTTTGGGTGTGGTCAATCCGTTCGCGAGATATGGGAGTTTGAAGCTAAGAAATGGTTGAGAAGACACCAAATTTTTCGCACTTCTGCTGCTCCAAAAGCTTAACAATAATGGCCTAGTGAAAAAATAAACATACCTTTGTAATCGGGCTATCTTCTACTTTCAGATATAGTAGGAATTTTTGGGTTTGGTCAATCCGTTCCCGAGATGTGGCAGTTTGAAGCTAAGAAATGATTGAGAAGACAACAAATTTTTCGCACTTCTGCTGCTCCAAACGCTTAACCAGAATGGCCTAGGGAAAAAATACACATACCGTTGTAATTGGGCGAGTTCCTTCTTTCAGATGTAGTAGGAATTTTTGGGTTTGGTCAATCCGTTCGCGAGATGTTGCAGTTTGAAGCTAAGAAATGATTGAGAAGACAACAAATTTTTCGCACTTCTGCTGCCCCAAACGCTTAACTAGAACGGCCTAGGGAAAAAAGACACATACCGTTGTAATCGGGCGAGTTTCTACATTCAGACGCAGCAGGAATTTTTGGGTGTGGTCAATCCGTTCGCGAGGTGTGGCAGTTTGAAGCTAAGAAATGGTTGAGAAGGCAACAAATTTTTCGCACTTCTGCTGCTCCAAACGCTTAACCAGAATGGCATAGGGAAAAAATACACATACCGTTGTAATCGGGCGAGTTTCTACATTCAGACGCAGCAGGAATTTTTGGGTGTGGTCAATCCGTTCGCGAGATATGGGAGTTTGAAGCTAAGAAATGCTTGAGAAGGCAACAAATTTTTCGCACTTAGCTGCTCCAAACGCTTAGACAGAATTGCCTAGGGAAAAAATACACATACCGTTGTAATCGGGCGAGTTTCTACATTCAGACGCAGCAGGAATTTTTGGGTGTGGTCAATCCGTTCGCGAGATATGGGAGTTTGAAGCTAAGAAATGGTTGAGAAGACACCCAATTTTTCGCACTTCTGCTGCTCCAAACGCTTAACAATAATGGCCTAGTGAAAAAATACACATACCTTTGTAATCGGGCGAGTTTCTACTTTCAGATATATAATACTAGGAATTTTTCGGTTTGGTCAATCCGTTCGCGAGATGTGGGAGTTTGAAGCTAAGAAATGGTTGAGAAGGCAACAACTTTTTCGCACTTCTGCTGCTCCAAACGCTTAACCAGTATGGCCTAGGGAAAAAATACACATACCGTTGTAATCGGGCGAGTTTCTTCTTTCAGATGTAGTAGGAGTTTTTCGGTTTGGTCAATCCGTTCGCGAGATGTGGCAGTTTGAAGCTAAGAAATGGTTGAGAAGACAACAAATTTTTCGCACTTCTGCTGCCCCAAACGCTTAACCAGAACGGCCTAGGGAAAAAAGACACATACCGTTGTAATCGGGCGAGTTTCTACATTCAGACGCAGCAGGAATTTTTGGGTGTGGTCAATCCGTTCGCGAGATGTGGGAGTTTGAAGCTAAGAAATGGTTGAGAAGGCAACAAATTTTTCGCACTTCTGCTGCTCCAAACGCTTAACCAGAATGGCCTAGGGAAAAAATACACATACCGTTGTAATCGGGCGTGTTTCTACATTCAGACGCAGCAGGAATTTTTGGGTTTGGTCAATACGGTCAAGAGATATGGGAGTTTGAAGCTAAGAAATGGTTGAGAAGGCAACAAACTTTTCGCAATTCTGCTGCTCCAAACGCTTAACCAGAATGGCCTAGGGAGAAAATACACATACCGTTGTAATCGGGCGAGTTTCTACATTCAGATGTGGTAGGAATTTTTGGGTTTTGTCAATCCGTTCGCGAGATGTGGGTGTTTGAAGCTAAGAAATGGTTGAGAAGGCAACAAATTTTTCGCAATTCTGCTGCTCCAAACGCTTAACCAGGATGGCCTAGGGAAAAAATACACATACCGTTGTAATCGGGCGAGTTTCTGCATTCAGACACAGCAGGAATTTTTGGGTTTGGTCAATCCGTTCGCGAGATATGGGAGTTTGAAGCTAAGAAATGGTTGAGAAGGCAACAAATTTTTCGCACTTGTGCTGCTCCAAAAGTTTAACCAGAATGGCCTAGGGAAGAAATACACATACCGTTGTAATCGGGCGAGTTTCTACATTCAGACGCAACAGGAATTTTTGGGTTTGGTCAACCCGTTCGCGAGATATGGGAGTTTGAAGCTAGGAAATGCTTGAGAAGGCAACAAACTTTTCGCAATTCTGCTGCTCCAAACGCTTAACCAGAATGGCCTAGGGAGAAAATACACATACCGTTGTAATCGGGCGAGTTTCTACATTCAGATGTAGTAGGAATTTTTGGGTTTTGTCAATCCTTTCGCGAGATGTGGGAGTTTGAAGCTAAGAAATGGTTGAGAAGGCAACAAATTTTTCGCACTTCTGCTGCTCCAAACGCTTAACCAGGATGGCTTATGGGAAAAATACACATACCGTTGTAATCGGGCGAGTTTCTACATTCAGACGCAGCAGGAATTTTTGGGTTTGGTCAATCCGTTCGCGAGATATGGGAGTTTGAAGCTAAGAAATGCTTGAGAAGGCAACAAATTTTTCGCACTTCTGTTGCTCCAAACGCTTAACCAGAATGGCCTAGTGAAAAAATACACATACCTTTGTAATCGGGCGAGTTTCTACTTTCAGATGTAGTAGAAATTTTTGTGTTTGGTCAATCCGTTCGCGAGATGTGGGAGTTTGAAGCTAAGAAATTGTTGAGAAGAAAACAAATTTTTCGCACATCTGCTGCTCCAAACGCTTAACCAGAATGGCCTAGGGAAAAAATACACTTTCCGTTGTAACCGGGCGAGTTTCTACTTTCAGACGTTGTAGGATATTTTTGGATTTGGTCAATCCGTTCGCCAGATGTGGGAGTTTGAAGCTAAGATGTGGTGGAGAAAACAACAAATTTTTCGCACTTCTGCTGCTCCAAACGCTTAACCAGAATGGTCTAGGGAAAAATACACATGCCGTTGTAATCGGGCGAGCTTCTACTTTCATATGTAATAGAAATATTTGGGTTTGGTCAATCCGTTCGCGAGATATGTGAGTTGGAAGCTAAGAAATGGTTGAGAAGGCAACAAATTTTTCGCACTTCTGCTGCCCCAAACGCTTAACCAGAACGGCCTAGGGATAGAATGCACATACCGTTGTAATCGGGCGAGTTTCTATATTCAGACGCAGCAGGAATTTCTGGGTGTGGTCAATCCGTTCGCGAGATATGGGAGTTTGAAGCTAAGAAATGCTTGAGAAGGCAACAAATTTTTCGCACTTCTGCTGCCCCAAACGCTTAACCAGAACGGCCTAGGGATAAAATGCACATACCGTTGTTTTCGTACGAGTTTCTACTTTCAGATGTAGTAGGATATTTTTGGGTTTCGTCAATCCGTTCGCGAGATGTGGGAGTTTGAAGCTAAGATGTGGTTGGGAAAACAACAAATTTTTCGCACTTCTGCTGCTCCAAACGCTTAACAATAATGGCCTAGTGAGAAAATACACATACCTTTGTAATCGGGCGAGTTTCTACTTTCAGATATAGTAGGAATTTTTGGGTTTGGTCAATCCGTTCCCGAGATGTGGCAGTTTGAAGCTAAGAAGTGGTTGAGAAGACAACAAATTTTTCGCATTTCTGCTGCATCAAACGCTTAACCAGAATGGCCTAGGGAAAAAATACACATACCGTTGTAATCGGGCGAGTTTCTACATTCAGACGCAGCAGGAATTTTTGGGTGTGGTCAATCCGTTCGTGAGATATGGGAGTTTGAAGCTACGAAATGCTTGAGAAGGCAACAAATTTTTCGCACTTCTGCTGCTCCAAACGCTTAACCAGAATGGCCTAGTGAAAAAATACACATGCCGTTGTATTCGGGCGAGCTTCTACTTTCATATGTAATAGAAATTTTTGGGTTTGGTCAATCCGTTCGCGAGATGTGGGAGTTTGAAGCTAAGATGTGGTTGAGAAAACAACAAGTTTTTCGCACTTCTGCTGCTCCAAACGCTTAACCAGAATGGCCTAGGGAAAAATACACATGCCGTTGTAATCGGGCGAGCTTCTACTTTCATATGTAATAGAAATTTTTGGGTTTGGTCAATCCGTTCGCGAGATATGGGAGTTGGAAGCTAAGAAATGGTTGAGAAGGCAACAAATTTTTCGCACTTCTGCTGCCCCAAACGCTTAACCAGAACGGCCTAGGGATAAAATACACATACCGTTGTAATCGGGCGAGTTTCTACATTCAGACGCAGCAGGAATTTTTGGGTGTGGTCAATCCGTTCGCGAGATATGGGAGTTTGAAGCTAAGAAATGCTTGAGAAGGCAACAAATATTTCGCACTTAGCTGCTCCAAACGCTTAGACAGAATTGCCTAGGGAAAAAATACACATACCGTTGTAATCGGGCGAGTTTCTACATTCAGACGCAATAGGAATTTTTGGGTTTGGTCAATCCGTTCGCGAGATATGGGAGTTTGAAGCTAGGAAATGCTTGAGATGGCAACAAATTTTGCGCACTTCTGCTGCTCCAAACGCTTAACTAGAATGTCCTAGGGAAAAAATACACATACCGCTGTAATCGGGCGAGTTCCTTCTTTCAGATGTAGTAGGAATTTTTGGGTTTGGTCAATCCGTTCGCGACATATGGGAGTTTGAAGCTACGAAATGCTTGAGAAGGCAACAAATTTTTCGCACTTCTGCTGCTCCAAACGCTTAACCAGAATGGCCTAGTGAAAAAATACACATACCTTTGTAATCGGGCGAGTTTCTCCTTTCAGATGTAGTAGGAATTTTTGCGTTTGGTCAATCCGTTCGCGAGATGTGTCAGTTTGAAGCTAAGAAATGGTTGAGAAGACACCAAATTTTTCGCACTTCTGCTGCTCCAAACGCTTAACAATAACGGCCTAGTGAAAAAATACACATACCTTTGTAATCGGGCGAGTTTCTACTTTCAGATATAGTAGGAATTTTTGGGTTTGGTCAATCCGTTCGCGAGATGTGGGAGTTTGAAGCTAAGAAATGGTTGAGAAGACAACAAATTTTTCGCACTTCTGCTGCACCAAACGCTTAACCAGAATGGACTAGGGAAAAAATACACATACCGTTGTAATCGGGCGAGTTTCTACATTCAGACGCAGCAGGAATTTTTGGGTGTGGTCAACCCGTTCGCGAGATATGGGAGTTTGAAGCTAAGAAATGGTTGAGAAGACACCCAATTTTTCGCACTTCTGCTGCTCCAAACGCTTAACAATAATGGCCTAGTGAAAAAATACACATACCTTTGTAATCGGGCTAGTTTCTACTTTCAGATATATAATACTAGGAATTTTTCGGTTTGGTCAATCCGTTCGCGAGATATGGGAGTTGGAAGCTATGAAATGGTTGAGAAGACAACATATTTTTCGCACTTCTGCTGCCCCAAACGCTTAACCAGAACGGCCTAGGGAAAAAAGACACATACCGTTGTAATCGGGCGAGTTTCTACATTCAGACGCAGCAGGAATTTTTGGGTGTGGTCAATCCGTTCGCGAGATGTGGGAGTTTGAAGCTAAGAAATGGTTGAGAAGCCAACAAATTTTTCGCACTTCTGCTGCCCCAAACGCTTAACCAGAACGGCCTAGGGAAAAAAGACACATACCGTTGTAATCGGGCGAGTTTCTACATTCAGACGCTGCAGGAATTTTTGGGTGTGGTCAACCCGTTCGCGAGATATGGGAGTTTGAAGCTAAGAAATGGTTGAGAAGACACCCAATTTTTCGCACTTCTGCTGCTCCAAACGCTTAACAATAATGGCCTAGTGAAAAAATACACATACCTTTGTAATCGGGCTAGTTTCTACTTTCAGATATATAATACTAGGAATTTTTCGGTTTGGTCAATCCGTTCGCGAGATATGGGAGTTGGAAGCTAAGAAATGGTTGAGAAGACAACAAATTTTTCGCACTTCTGCTGCCCCAAACGCTTAACCAGAACGGCCTAGGGAAAAAAGACACATACCGTTGTAATCGGGCGAGTTTCTACATTCAGACGCAGCAGGAATTTTTGGGTGTGGTCAATCCGTTCGCGAGATGTGGGAGTTTGAAGCTAAGAAATGGTTGAGAAGCCAACAAATTTTTCGCACTTCTGCTGCTCCAAACGCTTAACCAGAATGGCCTAGGGAAAAAATACACATACCGTTGTAATCGGGCGTGTTTCTACATTCAGACGCAGCAGGAATTTTTGGGTTTGGTCAATACGGTCAAGAGATATGGGAGTTTGAAGCTAGGAAATGCTTGAGAAGGCAACAAATTTTTCGCACTTCTGCTACTCCAAACGCTTAACCAGAATGGCCTAGTGAAAAGATGCACGTACCTTTGTAATCGGGCGAGTTTCTTCTTTCAGATGTAGTAGGAATTTTTGGGTTTGGTCAATCCGTTCGCGAGATGTGGGAGTTTGAAGCTAAGAAATGGTTGAGAAGACAACAAATTTTTCGCACTTTTGCTGCTCCAAACGCTTAACCAGAATGGACTAGGGAAAAAATACAAATACCGTTGTAATCGGGCGAGTTTCTTCGTTCAGACGCAGCAGGAATTTTTGTGTTTGGTCAATCCGTTCGCGAGATATGGGAGTTTGAAGCTAAGAAATGCTTGAGAAGGCAACAAATTTTTCGCACTTCTGCTGCTCCAAACACTTAACCAGAATGGCCTAGGGAAAAATACACATGCCGTTGTAATCGGGCGAGCTTCTACTTTCATATGTAACAGAAATTTTTGGGTTTGGTCAATCCGTTCGCGAGATATGGGAGTTGGAAGCTAAGAAATGGTTGAGGAGGCAACAAATTTTGCGCATTTCAGCTGCTCCAAACGCTTAACCAGAACGGCCTAGGGAAAAAAGACACATACCGTTGTAATCGGGCGAGTTTCTACATTCAGACGCAGCAGGTATTTTTGGGTGTGGTCAATCCGTTCGCGAGATATGGGAGTTTGAAGCTAAGAAATGGTTGAGAAGACACCAAATTTTTCGCACTTCTGCTGCTCCAAACGCTTAACAATAATGGCCTAGTGAAAAAATACACATACCTTTGTAATCGGGCGAGTTTCTACTTTCAGATATAGTAGGAATTTTTGGGTTTGGTCAATCCGTTCGCGAGATGTGGCAGTTTGAAGCTAAGAAATGGTTGAGAAGACAACAAATTTTTCGCATTTCTGCTGCTTCAAACGCTTAACCAGAATGGACTAGGGAAAAAATACACATACCTCTGTAATCGGGCGAGTTTCTACTTTCAGTTGTAGTAGGAATTTTTGGGTTTGGTCAATCCGTTCGCGAGATGTGTCAGTTTGAAGCTAAGAAATGGTTGAGAAGACAACAAATTTTTCGCATTTCTGCTGCTCCAAACGCTTAACCAGAATGGACTAGGGAAAAAATACACATACCTCTGTAATCGGGCGAGTTTCTACTTTCAGATATAGTAGGAATTTTGGGGTTTGGTCAATCCGTTCGCGAGATGTGGCAGTTTGAAGCTAAGAAATGGTTGAGAAGACACCAAATTTTTCGCACTTCTGCTGCTCCAAACGCTTAACAATAATGGCCTAGTGAAAAAATACACATACGTTTGTAATCGGGCGAGTTTCTACTTTCAGATATAGTAGGAATTTTTGGGTTTGGTCAATCCGTTCGCGAGATGTGGGAGTTTGAAGCTAAGAAACTGTAGAGAAGACAACAAATTTTTCGCACTTCCGCTGCTCCAAACGCTTAACCAGAATGGACTAGGGAAAAAATACACATACCGTTGTAATCGGGCGAGTTTCTACATTCAGAAGCAGCAGGAATTTTTGGGTGTGGTCAATCCGTTCGCGAGATATGGGAGTTTGAAGCTAAGAAATGGTTGAGAAGACACCCAATTTTTCGCACTTCTGCTGCTCCAAACGCTTAACCAGTATGGCCTAGGGAAAAAATACACATACCGTTGTAATCGGGCGAGTTTCTACATTCAGACCCAGCAGGAATTTTTGGGTTTGGTCAATACGGTCAAGAGATATGGGAGTTTGAAGCTAGGAAATGCTTGAGAATGCAACAAATTTTTCGCACTTCTTCTGCTCCAAACGCTAAACCAGAATGGCCTAGTGAAAAAATACACATACCTTTGTAATCGGGCGAGTTTCTTCTTTCAGATGTAGTAGGAATTTTTGGGTTTGGTCAATCCGTTCGCGAGATGTGGCAGTTTGAAGCTAAGAAATGGTTGAGAAGACAACAAATTTTTCGCACTTCTGCTGCCCCAAACGCTTAACCAGAACGGCCTAGGGAAAAAAGACACATACCGTTGTAATCGGGCGAGTTTCTACATTCAGACGCAGCAGGAATTTTTGGGTGTGGTCAACCCGTTCGCGAGATATGGGAGTTTGAAGCTAAGAAATGGTTGAGAAGGCAACAAATTTTTCGCACTTCTGCTGCTCCAAACGCTTAACCAGAATGGCCTAGGGAAAAAATACACATACCGTTGTAATCGGGCGTGTTTCTACATTCAGACGCAGCAGGAATTTTTGGGTTTGGTCAATACGGTCAAGAGATATGGGAGTTTGAAGCTAGGAAATGCTTGAGAAGGCAACAAATTTTTCGCACTTCTGCTACTCCAAACACTTAACCAGAATGGCCTAGTGAAAAGATGCACGTACCTTTGTAATCGGGCGAGTTTCTTCTTTCAGATGTAGTAGGAATTTTTTGGTTTGGTCAATCCGTTCGCGAGATGTGGGAGTTTGAAGCTAAGAAATGGTTGAGAAGACAACAAATTTTTCGCACTTTTGCTGCTCCAAACGCTTAACCAGAATGGACTAGGGAAAAAATACAAATACCGTTGTAATCGGGCGAGTTTCTTCGTTCAGACGCAGCAGGAATTTTTGTGTTTGGTCAATCCGTTCGCGAGATATGGGAGTTTGAAGCTAAGAAATGCTTGAGAAGGCAACAAATTTTTCGCACTTCTGCTGCTCCAAACGCTTAACAATAATGGCCTAGTGAAAAAATACACATACCTTTGTAATCGGGCGAGTTTCTACTTTCAGATATAGTAGGAATTTTTGGGTTTGGTCAATCCGTTCGCGAGATGTGGCAGTTTGAAGCTAAGAAATGGTTGAGAAGACACCAAATTTTTCGCACTTCTGCTGCTCCAAACGCTTAACAATAATGGCCTAGTGAAAAAATACACATACCTTTGTAATCGGGCGAGTTTCTACTTTCAGATATAGTAGGAATTTTTGGGTTTGGTCAATCCGTTCGCGAGATGTGGCAGTTTGAAGCTAAGAAATGGTTGAGAAGACAACAAATTTTTCGCATTTCTGCTGCTTCAAACGCTTAACCAGAATGGACTAGGGAAAAAATACACATACCTCTGTAATCGGGCGAGTTTCTACTTTCAGTTGTAGTAGGAATTTTTGGGTTTGGTCAATCCGTTCGCGAGATGTGTCAGTTTGAAGCTAAGAAATGGTTGAGAAGACAACAAATTTTTCGCATTTCTGCTGCTCCAAACGCTTAACCAGAATGGACTAGGGAAAAAATACACATACCTCTGTAATCGGGCGAGTTTCTACTTTCAGATATAGTAGGAATTTTGGGGTTTGGTCAATCCGTTCGCGAGATGTGGCAGTTTGAAGCTAAGAAATGGTTGAGAAGACACCAAATTTTTCGCACTTCTGCTGCTCCAAACGCTTAACAATAATGGCCTAGTGAAAAAATACACATACGTTTGTAATCGGGCGAGTTTCTACTTTCAGATATAGTAGGAATTTTTGGGTTTGGTCAATCCGTTCGCGAGATGTGGGAGTTTGAAGCTAAGAAATTGTAGAGAAGACAACAAATTTTTCGCACTTCCGCTGCTCCAAACGCTTAACCAGAATGGACTAGGGAAAAAATACACATACCGTTGTAATCGGGCGAGTTTCTACATTCAGAAGCAGCAGGAATTTTTGGGTGTGGTCAATCCGTTCGCGAGATATGGGAGTTTGAAGCTAAGAAATGGTTGAGAAGACACCCAATTTTTCGCACTTCTGCTGCTCCAAACGCTTAACCAGTATGGCCTAGGGAAAAAATACACATACCGTTGTAATCGGGCGAGTTTCTACATTCAGACCCAGCAGGAATTTTTGGGTTTGGTCAATACGGTCAAGAGATATGGGAGTTTGAAGCTAGGAAATGCTTGAGAATGCAACAAATTTTTCGCACTTCTTCTGCTCCAAACGCTAAACCAGAATGGCCTAGTGAAAAAATACACATACCTTTGTAATCGGGCGAGTTTCTTCTTTCAGATGTAGTAGGAATTTTTGGGTTTGGTCAATCCGTTCGCGAGATGTGGCAGTTTGAAGCTAAGAAATGGTTGAGAAGACAACAAATTTTTCGCACTTCTGCTGCCCCAAACGCTTAACCAGAACGGCCTAGGGAAAAAAGACACATACCGTTGTAATCGGGCGAGTTTCTACATTCAGACGCAGCAGGAATTTTTGGGTGTGGTCAACCCGTTCGCGAGATATGGGAGTTTGAAGCTAAGAAATGGTTGAGAAGGCAACAAATTTTTCGCACTTCTGCTGCTCCAAACGCTTAACCAGAATGGCCTAGGGAAAAAATACACATACCGTTGTAATCGGGCGTGTTTCTACATTCAGACGCAGCAGGAATTTTTGGGTTTGGTCAATACGGTCAAGAGATATGGGAGTTTGAAGCTAGGAAATGCTTGAGAAGGCAACAAATTTTTCGCACTTCTGCTACTCCAAACACTTAACCAGAATGGCCTAGTGAAAAGATGCACGTACCTTTGTAATCGGGCGAGTTTCTTCTTTCAGATGTAGTAGGAATTTTTTGGTTTGGTCAATCCGTTCGCGAGATGTGGGAGTTTGAAGCTAAGAAATGGTTGAGAAGACAACAAATTTTTCGCACTTTTGCTGCTCCAAACGCTTAACCAGAATGGACTAGGGAAAAAATACAAATACCGTTGTAATCGGGCGAGTTTCTTCGTTCAGACGCAGCAGGAATTTTTGTGTTTGGTCAATCCGTTCGCGAGATATGGGAGTTTGAAGCTAAGAAATGCTTGAGAAGGCAACAAATTTTTCGCACTTCTGCTGCTCCAAACGCTTAACAATAATGGCCTAGTGAAAAAATACACATACCTTTGTAATCGGGCGAGTTTCTACTTTCAGATATAGTAGGAATTTTTGGGTTTGGTCAATCCGTTCGCGAGATGTGGCAGTTTGAAGCTAAGAAATGGTTGAGAAGACACCAAATTTTTCGCACTTCTGCTGCTCCAAACGCTTAACAATAATGGCCTAGTGAAAAAATACACATACCTTTGTAATCGGGCGAGTTTCTACTTTCAGATATAGTAGGAATTTTTGGGTTTGGTGAATCCGTTCGCGAGATGTGGCAGTTTGAAGCTAAGAAATGGTTGAGAAGACAACAAATTTTTCGCATTTCTGCTGCTTCAAACGCTTAACCAGAATGGACTAGGGAAAAAATACACATACCTCTGTAATCGGGCGAGTTTCTACTTTCAGTTGTAGTAGGAATTTTTGGGTTTGGTCAATCCGTTCGCGAGATGTGTCAGTTTGAAGCTAAGAAATGGTTGAGAAGACAACAAATTTTTCGCATTTCTGCTGCTCCAAACGCTTAACCAGAATGGACTAGGGAAAAAATACACATACCTCTGTAATCGGGCGAGTTTCTACTTTCAGATATAGTAGGAATTTTGGGGTTTGGTCAATCCGTTCGCGAGATGTGGCAGTTTGAAGCTAAGAAATGGTTGAGAAGACACCAAATTTTTCGCACTTCTGCTGCTCCAAACGCTTAACAATAATGGCCTAGTGAAAAAATACACATACGTTTGTAATCGGGCGAGTTTCTACTTTCAGATATAGTAGGAATTTTTGGGTTTGGTCAATCCGTTCGCGAGATGTGGGAGTTTGAAGCTAAGAAATTGTAGAGAAGACAACAAATTTTTCGCACTTCCGCTGCTCCAAACGCTTAACCAGAATGGACTAGGGAAAAAATACACATACCGTTGTAATCGGGCGAGTTTCTACATTCAGACGCAGCAGGAATTTTTGGGTCTGGTCAATCCGTTCGCGAGATATGGGAGTTTGAAGCTAAGAAATGGTTGAGAAGACACCAAATATTTCGCACTTCTGCTGCTCCAAACGCTTAACAATAAAGGCCTAGTGAAAAACTACACATACCTTTGTAATCGGGCGAGTTTCTACTTTCAGATATAGTAGGAATTTTTGGGTTTGGTCAATCCGTTCGCGAGATGTGGGAGTTTGAAGCTAAGAAATTGTTGAGAAGACAACAAATTTTTCGCACTTCCGCTGCTCCAAACGCTTAACCAGAATGGACTAGGGAAAAAATACACATACCTCTGTAATCGGGCGAGTTTCTACTTTCAGATGTAGTAGGAATTTTTGGGTTTGGTCAATCCGTTCGCGAGATGTGTCAGTTTGAAGCTAAGAAATGGTTGAGAAGACAACAAATTTTTCGCATTTCTGCTGCTCCAAACGCTTAACCAGAATGGACTAGGGAAAAAATACACATACCTCTGTAATCGGGCGAGTTTCTACTTTCAGATGTAGTAGGAATTTTTGGGTTTGGTCAATCCGTTCGCGAGATGTGGCAGTTTGAAGCTAAGAAATGGTTGAGAAGACAACAAATTTTTCGCACTTCTGCTGGTCCAAACGCTTAACCAGAATGCCCTAGGGAAAAAATACACATACCGTTGTAATCAGGCGAGTTTCTACTTTCAGATGTAGTAGGATATGTTTGGGTTTGGTCAATCCGTTCGCGAGATGTGGGAGTTTGAAGCTAAGATGTGGTTGAGAAAACAACAAATTTTTCGCACTTCTGCTGCTCCAAACGCTTAACAATAATGGCCAAGTGAAAAAATACACATACCTCTGTAATCGGGCGAGTTTCTACTTTCAGATATAGTAGGAATTTTGGGGTTTGGTCAATCCGTTCGCGAGATGTGGCAGTTTGAAGCTAAGAAATGGTTGAGAAGACACCAAATTTTTCGCACTTCTGCTGCTCCAAACGCTTAACAATAATGGCCTAGTGAAAAAATACACATACGTTTGTAATCGGGCGAGTTTCTACTTTCAGATATAGTAGGAATTTTTGGGTTTGGTCAATCCGTTCGCGAGATGTGGGAGTTTGAAGCTAAGAAATTGTTGAGAAGACAACAAATTTTTCGCACTTCCGCTGCTCCAAACGCTTATCCAGAATGGACTAGGGAAAAAATACACATACCGTTGTAATCGGGCGAGTTTCTACATTCAGACGCAGCAGGAATTTTTGGGTGTGGTCAATCCGTTCGCGAGATATGGGAGTTTGAAGCTAAGAAATGCTTGAGAAGGCAACAAATTTTTCGCACTTCTGCTGCCCCAAACGCTTAACCAGAACGGCCTCGGGAAAAAATACACATACCGTTGTTTTCGTACGAGTTTCTACTTTCAGACGCAATAGGAATTTTTGGGTTTGGTCAATCCGTTCGCGAGATATGGGAGTTTGAAGCTAGGAAATGCTTGAGAAGGCAACAAATTTTTCGCACTTCTGCTGCTCCAAACGCTTAACCAGAATGGCCTAGTGAAAAAATACACATACCTTTGTAATCGGGCGAGTTTCTTCTTTCAGATGTAGTAGGAATTTTTGCGCTTGGTCAATCCGTTCGCGAGATGTGTCAGTTTGAAGCTAAGAAATGGTTGAGAAGACACCAAATTTTTCGCAATTCTACTGCTCCAAACGCTTAACAATAATGGCCTAGTGAAAAAATACACATACCTTTGTAATCGGGCGAGTTTCTACTTTCAGATATAGTAGGAATTTTTGGGTTTGGTCAATCCGTTCGCGAGATGTGGGAGCTTGCAGCTAAGAAATGGTTGAGAAGACAACAAATTTTTCGCACTTCTGCTGCACCAAACGCTTAACCAGAATGGACTAGGGAAAAAATACACATACCGTTGTAATCGGGCGAGTTTCTACATTCAGACGCAGCAGGAATTTTTGGGTGTGGTCAATCCGTTCGCGAGATATGGGAGTTTGAAGCTAAGAAATGGTTGAGAAGACACCCAATTTTTCGCACTTCTGCTGCTCCAAACGCTTAACCAGTATGGCCTAGGGAAAAAATACACATACCGTTGTAATCGGGCGAGTTTCTACATTCAGACCCAGCAGGAATTTTTGGGTTTGGTCAATACGGTCAAGAGATATGGGAGTTTGAAGCTAGGAAATGCTTGAGAATGCAACAAATTTTTCGCACTTCTTCTGCTCCAAACGCTAAACCAGAATGGCCTAGTGAAAAAATACACATACCTTTGTAATCGGGCGAGTTTCTTCTTTCAGATGTAGTAGGAATTTTTGGGTTTGGTCAATCCGTTCGCGAGATGTGGCAGTTTGAAGCTAAGAAATGGTTGAGAAGACAACAAATTTTTCGCACTTCTGCTGCCCCAAACGCTTAACCAGAACGGCCTAGGGAAAAAAGACACATACCGTTGTAATCGGGCGAGTTTCTACATTCAGACGCAGCAGGAATTTTTGGGTGTGGTCAACCCGTTCGCGAGATATGGGAGTTTGAAGCTAAGAAATGGTTGAGAAGGCAACAAATTTTTCGCACTTCTGCTGCTCCAAACGCTTAACCAGAATGGCCTAGGGAAAAAATACACATACCGTTGTAATCGGGCGTGTTTCTACATTCAGACGCAGCAGGAATTTTTGGGTTTGGTCAATACGGTCAAGAGATATGGGAGTTTGAAGCTAGGAAATGCTTGAGAAGGCAACAAATTTTTCGCACTTCTGCTACTCCAAACACTTAACCAGAATGGCCTAGTGAAAAGATGCACGTACCTTTGTAATCGGGCGAGTTTCTTCTTTCAGATGTAGTAGGAATTTTTTGGTTTGGTCAATCCGTTCGCGAGATGTGGGAGTTTGAAGCTAAGAAATGGTTGAGAAGACAACAAATTTTTCGCACTTTTGCTGCTCCAAACGCTTAACCAGAATGGACTAGGGAAAAAATACAAATACCGTTGTAATCGGGCGAGTTTCTTCGTTCAGACGCAGCAGGAATTTTTGTGTTTGGTCAATCCGTTCGCGAGATATGGGAGTTTGAAGCTAAGAAATGCTTGAGAAGGCAACAAATTTTTCGCACTTCTGCTGCTCCAAACGCTTAACAATAATGGCCTAGTGAAAAAATACACATACCTTTGTAATCGGGCGAGTTTCTACTTTCAGATATAGTAGGAATTTTTGGGTTTGGTCAATCCGTTCGCGAGATGTGGCAGTTTGAAGCTAAGAAATGGTTGAGAAGACACCAAATTTTTCGCACTTCTGCTGCTCCAAACGCTTAACAATAATGGCCTAGTGAAAAAATACACATACCTTTGTAATCGGGCGAGTTTCTACTTTCAGATATAGTAGGAATTTTTGGGTTTGGTGAATCCGTTCGCGAGATGTGGCAGTTTGAAGCTAAGAAATGGTTGAGAAGACAACAAATTTTTCGCATTTCTGCTGCTTCAAACGCTTAACCAGAATGGACTAGGGAAAAAATACACATACCTCTGTAATCGGGCGAGTTTCTACTTTCAGTTGTAGTAGGAATTTTTGGGTTTGGTCAATCCGTTCGCGAGATGTGTCAGTTTGAAGCTAAGAAATGGTTGAGAAGACAACAAATTTTTCGCATTTCTGCTGCTCCAAACGCTTAACCAGAATGGACTAGGGAAAAAATACACATACCTCTGTAATCGGGCGAGTTTCTACTTTCAGATATAGTAGGAATTTTGGGGTTTGGTCAATCCGTTCGCGAGATGTGGCAGTTTGAAGCTAAGAAATGGTTGAGAAGACACCAAATTTTTCGCACTTCTGCTGCTCCAAACGCTTAACAATAATGGCCTAGTGAAAAAATACACATACGTTTGTAATCGGGCGAGTTTCTACTTTCAGATATAGTAGGAATTTTTGGGTTTGGTCAATCCGTTCGCGAGATGTGGGAGTTTGAAGCTAAGAAATTGTAGAGAAGACAACAAATTTTTCGCACTTCCGCTGCTCCAAACGCTTAACCAGAATGGACTAGGGAAAAAATACACATACCGTTGTAATCGGGCGAGTTTCTACATTCAGACGCAGCAGGAATTTTTGGGTCTGGTCAATCCGTTCGCGAGATATGGGAGTTTGAAGCTAAGAAATGGTTGAGAAGACACCAAATATTTCGCACTTCTGCTGCTCCAAACGCTTAACAATAAAGGCCTAGTGAAAAACTACACATACCTTTGTAATCGGGCGAGTTTCTACTTTCAGATATAGTAGGAATTTTTGGGTTTGGTCAATCCGTTCGCGAGATGTGGGAGTTTGAAGCTAAGAAATTGTTGAGAAGACAACAAATTTTTCGCACTTCCGCTGCTCCAAACGCTTAACCAGAATGGACTAGGGAAAAAATACACATACCTCTGTAATCGGGCGAGTTTCTACTTTCAGATGTAGTAGGAATTTTTGGGTTTGGTCAATCCGTTCGCGAGATGTGTCAGTTTGAAGCTAAGAAATGGTTGAGAAGACAACAAATTTTTCGCATTTCTGCTGCTCCAAACGCTTAACCAGAATGGACTAGGGAAAAAATACACATACCTCTGTAATCGGGCGAGTTTCTACTTTCAGATGTAGTAGGAATTTTTGGGTTTGGTCAATCCGTTCGCGAGATGTGGCAGTTTGAAGCTAAGAAATGGTTGAGAAGACAACAAATTTTTCGCACTTCTGCTGGTCCAAACGCTTAACCAGAATGCCCTAGGGAAAAAATACACATACCGTTGTAATCGGGCGAGTTTCTACTTTCAGATGTAGTAGGATATGTTTGGGTTTGGTCAATCCGTTCGCGAGATGTGGGAGTTTGAAGCTAAGATGTGGTTGAGAAAACAACAAATTTTTCGCACTTCTGCTGCTCCAAACGCTTAACAATAATGGCCAAGTGAAAAAATACACATACCTCTGTAATCGGGCGAGTTTCTACTTTCAGATATAGTAGGAATTTTGGGGTTTGGTCAATCCGTTCGCGAGATGTGGCAGTTTGAAGCTAAGAAATGGTTGAGAAGACACCAAATTTTTCGCACTTCTGCTGCTCCAAACGCTTAACAATAATGGCCTAGTGAAAAAATACACATACGTTTGTAATCGGGCGAGTTTCTACTTTCAGATATAGTAGGAATTTTTGGGTTTGGTCAATCCGTTCGCGAGATGTGGGAGTTTGAAGCTAAGAAATTGTTGAGAAGACAACAAATTTTTCGCACTTCCGCTGCTCCAAACGCTTATCCAGAATGGACTAGGGAAAAAATACACATACCGTTGTAATCGGGCGAGTTTCTACATTCAGACGCAGCAGGAATTTTTGGGTGTGGTCAATCCGTTCGCGAGATATGGGAGATTGAAGCTAAGAAATGGTTGAGAAGACACCAAATATTTCGCACTTCTGCTGCTCCAAACGCTTAACAATAAAGGGCTAGTGAAAAAATACACATACCTTTGTAATCGGGCGAGTTTCTACTTTCAGATATAGTAGGAATTTTTGGGTTTGGTCAATCCGTTCGCGAGATGTGGGAGTTTGAAGCTAAGAAATTGTTGAGAAGACAACAAATTTTTCGCACTTCCGCTGCTCCAAACGCTTAACCAGAATGGACTAGGGAAAAAATACACATACCGTTGTAATTGGGCGAGTTTCTACATTCAGACGCAGCAGGAATTTTTGGGTGTGGTCAATCCGTTCGCGAGATATGGGAGTTTGAAGCTAAGAAATGGTTGAGAAGACACCAAATTTTTCGCACTTCTGCTGCTCCAAACGCTTAACAATAATGGCCTAGTGAAAAAATACACATACCTTTGTAATCGGGCGAGTTTCTACTTTCAGATATATAATACTAGGAATTTTTTGGTTTGGTCAATCCGTTCGCGAGATGTGGGAGTTTGAAGCTAAGAAATGGTTGAGAAGGCAACAACTTTTTCGCACTTCTGCTGCTCCAAACGCTTAACCAGTATGGCCTAGTGAAAAAATACACATACCGTTGTAATCGGGCGAGTTTCTACATTCAGACGCAGCAGGAATTTTTGGGTTTGGTCAATACGGTCAAGAGATATGGGAGTTTGAAGCTAGGAAATGCTTGAGAAGGCAACAAATTTTTCGCACTTCTTCTGCTCCAAACGCTTAACCAGAATGGCCTAGTGAAAAAATACACATACCTTTGTAATCGGGCGAGTTTCTTCTTTCAGATGTAGTAGGAATTTTTGGGTTTGGTCAATCCGTTCGCGAGATGTGGCAGTTTGAAGCTAAGAAATGGTTGAGAAGACAACAAATTTTTCGCACTTCTGCTGCCCCAAACGCTTAACCAGAACGGCCTAGGGAAAAAATACACATACCGTTGTAATCGGGCGAATTTCTACATTCAGACGCAGCAGGAATTTTTGGGTTCGGTCAATCCGTTCGCGAGATATGGGAGTTTGAAGCTAGGAAATGCTTGAGAAGGCAACAAATTTTTCGCACTTCTGCTGCTCCAAACGCTTAACCAGAATGGCCTAGTGAAAAAATACACATACCTTTGTAATCGGGCGAGTTTCTTCTTTCAGATGTAGTAGGAATTTTTGGGTTTGTTCAATCCGTTCGCGAGATGTGGCAGTTTGAAGCTAAGAAATGGTTGAGAAGACAACAAATTTTTCGCACTTCTGCTGGTCCAAACGCTTAACCAGAATGGCCTAGGGAAAAAATACACATACCGTTGTAATCGGGCGAGTTTCTACTTTCAGATGTAGTAGGATATTTTTGGGTTTGGTCAATCCGTTCGCGATATGTGGGAGTTTGAAGCTAAGATGTGGTTGAGAAAACAACAAATTTTTCGCACTTCTGCTGCTCCAAACGCTTAACCAGAATGGACTAGGGAAAAAATACACATACCTTTGTAATCGGGCGAGTTCCTTCTTTCAGATGTAGTAGGAATTTTTGGGTTTGGTCAATCCGTTCGCGAGATGTGGGAGTTTGAAGCTAATAAATGGTTGAGAAGACAACAAATTTTTCGCACTTCTGCTGCTCCAAACGCTTAACCAGAATGGACTAGGGAAAAAATACACATACCGTTGTAATCGGGCGAGTTTCTACATTCAGACGCAGCAGGAATTTTTGGGTGTGGTCAATCCGTTCGCGAGATATGGGAGTTTGAAGCTAAGAAATGGTTGAGAAGACACCAAATATTTCGCACTTCTCCTGCTGCAAACGCTTAACAATAATGGCCTAGTGAAAAAATACACATACCTTTGTAATCGGGCGAGTTTCTACTTTCAGATATAGTAGGAATTTTTGGATTTGGTCAATCCGTTCGCGAGATGTGGGAGTTTGAAGCTAAGAAATGGTTGAGAAGACAAAAAAATTTTTCGCACTTCTGCTGCTCCAAACGCTTAACCAGAATGGACTAGGGAAAAAAAACATACCGTTCTAATCGGGCGAGTTTCTACATTCAGACGCAGCAGGAATTTTTGGGTGTGGTCAATCCGTTCGCGAGATATGGGAGTTTGAAGCTAAGAAATGGTTGAGAAGACACCAAATTTTTCGCACTTCTGCTGCTCCAAACGCTTAACAATAATGGCCTAGTGAAAAAATACACATACCTTTGTAATCGGGCGAGTTTCTACTTTCAGATATATAATACTACGAATTTTTCGGTTTGGTCAACCCGTTCGCGAGATGTGGGAGTTTGAAGCTAAGAAATGGTTGAGAAGGCAACAACTTTTTCGCACTTCTGCTGCTCCAAACGCTTAACCAGTATGGCCTAGGGAAAAAATACACATACCGTTGTAATCGGGCGAGTTTCTACATTCAGACGCAGCAGGAATTTTTGGGTGTGGTCAATCCGTTCGCGAGATATGGGAGTTTGAAGCTAAGAAATGGTTGAGAAGACACCCAATTTTTCGCACTTCTGCTGCTCCAAACGCTTAACCAGTATGGCCTAGGGAAAAAATACACATACCGTTGTAATCGGGCGAGTTTCTACATTCAGACCCAGCAGGAATTTTTGGGTTTGGTCAATACGGTCAAGAGATATGGGAGTTTGAAGCTAGGAAATGCTTGAGAATGCAACAAATTTTTCGCACTTCTTCTGCTCCAAACGCTAAACCAGAATGGCCTAGAGAAAAAATACACATACCTTTGTAATCGGGCGAGTTTCTTCTTTCAGATGTAGTAGGAATTTTTGGGTTTGGTCAATCCGTTCGCGAGATGTGGCAGTTTGAAGCTAAGAAATGGTTGAGAAGACAACAAATTTTTCGCAATTCTGCTGCCCCAAACGCTTAACCAGAACGGCCTAGGGAAAAAAGACACATACCGTTGTAATCGGGCGAGTTTCTACATTCAGACGCAGCAGGAATTTTTGGGTGTGGTCAACCCGTTCGCGAGATATGGGAGTTTGAAGCTAAGAAATGGTTGAGAAGGCAACAAATTTTTCGCACTTCTGCTGCTCCAAACGCTTAACCAGAATGGCCTAGGGAAAAAATACACATACCGTTGTAATCGGGCGTGTTTCTACATTCAGACGCAGCAGGAATTTTTGGGTTTGGTCAATACGGTCAAGAGATATGGGAGTTTGAAGCTAGGAAATGCTTGAGAAGGCAACAAATTTTTCGCACTTCTGCTACTCCAAACACTTAACCAGAATGGCCTAGTGAAAAGATGCACGTACCTTTGTAATCGGGCGAGTTTCTTCTTTCAGATGTAGTAGGAATTTTTTGGTTTGGTCAATCCGTTCGCGAGATGTGGGAGTTTGAAGCTAAGAAATGGTTGAGAAGACAACAAATTTTTCGCAATTTTGCTGCTCCAAACGCTTAACCAGAATGGACTAGGGAAAAAATACAAATACCGTTGTAATCGGGCGAGTTTCTTCGTTCAGACGCAGCAGGAATTTTTGTGTTTGGTCAATCCGTTCGCGAGATATGGGAGTTTGAAGCTAAGAAATGCTTGAGAAGGCAACAAATTTTTCGCACTTCTGCTGCTCCAAACGCTTAACAATAATGGCCTAGTGAAAAAATACACATACCTTTGTAATCGGGCGAGTTTCTACTTTCAGATATAGTAGGAATTTTTGGGTTTGGTTAACCAGTTCGCGAGATGTGGGAGTTTGAAGCTAAGAAATGGTTGAGAAGACAACAAATTTTTCGCAATTCTGCTGCTTCAAACGCTTAACCAGAATGGACTAGGGAAAAAATACACATACCTCTGTAATCGGGCGAGTTTCTACTTTCAGATGTAGTAGGAATTTTTGGGTTTGGTCAATCCGTTCGCGAGATGTGTCAGTTTGAAGCTAAGAAATGGTTGAGAAGACAACAAATTTTTCGCATTTCTGCTGCTCCAAACGCTTAACCAGAATGGACTAGGGAAAAAATACACATACCTCTGTAATCGGGCGAGTTTCTACTTTCAGATATAGTAGGAATTTTGGGGTTTGGTCAATCCGTTCGCGAGATGTGGCAGTTTGAAGCTAAGAAATGGTTGAGAAGACACCAAATTTTTCGCACTTCTGCTGCTCCAAACGCTTAACAATAATGGCCTAGTGAAAAAATACACATACGTTTGTAATCGGGCGAGTTTCTACTTTCAGATATAGTAGGAATTTTTGGGTTTGGTCAATCCGTTCGCGAGATGTGGGAGTTTGAAGCTAAGAAATTGTAGAGAAGACAACAAATTTTTCGCACTTCCGCTGCTCCAAACGCTTAACCAGAATGGACTAGGGAAAAAATACACATACCGTTGTAATCGGGCGAGTTTCTACATTCAGACGCAGCAGGAATTTTTGGGTCTGGTCAATCCGTTCGCGAGATATGGGAGTTTGAAGCTAAGAAATGGTTGAGAAGACACCAAATATTTCGCACTTCTGCTGCTCCAAACGCTTAACAATAAAGGCCTAGTGAAAAACTACACATACCTTTGTAATCGGGCGAGTTTCTACTTTCAGATATAGTAGGAATTTTTGGGTTTGGTCAATCCGTTCGCGAGATGTGGGAGTTTGAAGCTAAGAAATTGTTGAGAAGACAACAAATTTTTCGCACTTCCGCTGCTCCAAACGCTTAACAAGAATGGACTAGGGAAAAAATACACATACCTCTGTAATCGGGCGAGTTTCTACTTTCAGATGTAGTACGAATTTTTGGGTTTGGTCAATCCGTTCGCGAGATGTGTCAGTTTGAAGCTAAGAAATGGTTGAGAAGACAACAAATTTTTCGCATTTCTGCTGCTCCAAACGCTTAACCAGAATGGACTAGGGAAAAAATACACATACCTCTGTAATCGGGCGAGTTTCTACTTTCAGATGTAGTAGGAATTTTTGGGTTTGGTCAATCCGTTCGCGAGATGTGGCAGTTTGAAGCTAAGAAATGGTTGAGAAGACAACAAATTTTTCGCACTTCTGCTGGTCCAAACGCTTAACCAGAATGCCCTAGGGAAAAAATACACATACCGTTGTAATCGGGCGAGTTTCTACTTTCAGATGTAGTAGGATATGTTTGGGTTTGGTCAATCCGTTCGCGAGATGTGGGAGTTTGAAGCTAAGATGTGGTTGAGAAAACAACAAATTTTTCGCACTTCTGCTGCTCCAAACGCTTAACAATAATGGCCAAGTGAAAAAATACACATACCTCTGTAATCGGGCGAGTTTCTACTTTCAGATATAGTAGGAATTTTGGGGTTTGGTCAATCCGTTCGCGAGATGTGGCAGTTTGAAGCTAAGAAATGGTTGAGAAGACACCAAATTTTTCGCACTTCTGCTGCTCCAAACGCTTAACAATAATGGCCTAGTGAAAAAATACACATACGTTTGTAATCGGGCGAGTTTCTACTTTCAGATATAGTAGGAATTTTTGGGTTTGGTCAATCCGTTCGCGAGATGTGGGAGTTTGAAGCTAAGAAATTGTTGAGAAGACAACAAATTTTTCGCACTTCCGCTGCTCCAAACGCTTATCCAGAATGGACTAGGGAAAAAATACACATACCGTTGTAATCGGGCGAGTTTCTACATTCAGACGCAGCAGGAATTTTTGGGTGTGGTCAATCCGTTCGCGAGATATGGGAGATTGAAGCTAAGAAATGGTTGAGAAGACACCAAATATTTCGCACTTCTGCTGCTCCAAACGCTTAACAATAAAGGGCTAGTGAAAAAATACACATACCTTTGTAATCGGGCGAGTTTCTACTTTCAGATATAGTAGGAATTTTTGGGTTTGGTCAATCCGTTCGCAAGATGTGGGAGTTTGAAGCTAAGAAATTGTTGAGAAGACAACAAATTTTTCGCACTTCCGCTGCTCCAAACGCTTAACCAGAATGGACTAGGGAAAAAATACACATACCGTTGTAATTGGGCGAGTTTCTACATTCAGACGCAGCAGGAATTTTTGGGTGTGGTCAATCCGTTCGCGAGATATGGGAGTTTGAAGCTAAGAAATGGTTGAGAAGACACCAAATTTTTCGCACTTCTGCTGCTCCAAACGCTTAACAATAATGGCCTAGTGAAAAAATACACATACCTTTGTAATCGGGCGAGTTTCTACTTTCAGATATATAATACTAGGAATTTTTTGGTTTGGTCAATCCGTTCGCGAGATGTGGGAGTTTGAAGCTAAGAAATGGTTGAGAAGGCAACAACTTTTTCGCACTTCTGCTGCTCCAAACGCTTAACCAGTATGGCCTAGTGAAAAAATACACATACCGTTGTAATCGGGCGAGTTTCTACATTCAGACGCAGCAGGAATTTTTGGGTTTGGTCAATACGGTCAAGAGATATGGGAGTTTGAAGCTAGGAAATGCTTGAGAAGGCAACAAATTTTTCGCACTTCTTCTGCTCCAAACGCTTAACCAGAATGGCCTAGTGAAAAAATACACATACCTTTGTAATCGGGCGAGTTTCTTCTTTCAGATGTAGTAGGAATTTTTGGGTTTGGTCAATCCGTTCGCGAGATGTGGCAGTTTGAAGCTAAGAAATGGTTGAGAAGACAACAAATTTTTCGCACTTCTGCTGCCCCAAACGCTTAACCAGAACGGCCTAGGGAAAAAATACACATACCGTTGTAATCGGGCGAATTTCTACATTCAGACGCAGCAGGAATTTTTGGGTTCGGTCAATCCGTTCGCGAGATATGGGAGTTTGAAGCTAGGAAATGCTTGAGAAGGCAACAAATTTTTCGCACTTCTGCTGCTCCAAACGCTTAACCAGAATGGCCTAGTGAAAAAATACACATACCTTTGTAATCGGGCGAGTTTCTTCTTTCAGATGTAGTAGGAATTTTTGGGTTTGTTCAATCCGTTCGCGAGATGTGGCAGTTTGAAGCTAAGAAATGGTTGAGAAGACAACAAATTTTTCGCACTTCTGCTGGTCCAAACGCTTAACCAGAATGGCCTAGGGAAAAAATACACATACCGTTGTAATCGGGCGAGTTTCTACTTTCAGATGTAGTAGGATATTTTTGGGTTTGGTCAATCCGTTCGCGATATGTGGGAGTTTGAAGCTAAGATGTGGTTGAGAAAACAACAAATTTTTCGCACTTCTGCTGCTCCAAACGCTTAACAAGAATGGCCTATTGAAAAAATACACATACCTTTGTAATCGGGCGAGTTTCTACTTTCAGATATAGTAGGAATTTTTCGGTTTGGTCAATCCGTTCGCGAGATGTGGGAGTTTGAAGCTAAGAAATGGTTGAGGAGGCAACAACTTTTTCGCACTTCTGCTGCTCCAAACGCTTAACCAGAATGGCCTAGGGAAAAAATACACATACCGTTGTAATCGGGCGAGTTCCTTCTTTCAGATGTAGTAGGAATTTTTGGGTGTGGTCAATCCGTTCGCGAGATATGGGAGTTTGAAGCTAAGAAATGGTTGAGAAGACACCAAATATTTCGCACTTCTCCTGCTGCAAACGCTTAACAATAATGGCCTAGTGAAAAAATACACATACCTTTGTAATCGGGCGAGTTTCTACTTTCAGATATAGTAGGAATTTTTGGATTTGGTCAATCCGTTCGCGAGATGTGGGAGTTTGAAGCTAAGAAATGGTTGAGAAGACAAAAAAATTTTTCGCACTTCTGCTGCTCCAAACGCTTAACCAGAATGGACTAGGGAAAAAAAACATACCGTTCTAATCGGGCGAGTTTCTACATTCAGACGCAGCAGGAATTTTTGGGTGTGGTCAATCCGTTCGCGAGATATGGGAGTTTGAAGCTAAGAAATGGTTGAGAAGACACCAAATTTTTCGCACTTCTGCTGCTCCAAACGCTTAACAATAATGGCCTAGTGAAAAAATACACATACCTTTGTAATCGGGCGAGTTTCTACTTTCAGATATATAATACTACGAATTTTTCGGTTTGGTCAACCCGTTCGCGAGATGTGGGAGTTTGAAGCTAAGAAATGGTTGAGAAGGCAACAACTTTTTCGCACTTCTGCTGCTCCAAACGCTTAACCAGTATGGCCTAGGGAAAAAATACACATACCGTTGTAATCGGGCGAGTTTCTACATTCAGACGCAGCAGGAATTTTTGGGTTTGGTCAATACGGTCAAGAGATATGGGAGTTTGAAGCTAAGAAATGGTTGAGAAGACAACAAATTTTTCGCACTTCTGCTGCCCCAAACGCTTAACCAGAACGGCCTAGGGAAAAAATACACATACCGTTGTAATCGGGCGAATTTCTACATTCAGACGCAGCAGGAATTTTTGGGTTTGGTCAATCCGTTCGCGAGATATGGGAGCTTGAAGCTAGGAAATGCTTGAGAAGGCAACAAATTTTTCGCACTTCTGCTGCTCCAAACGCTTAACCAGAATGGCCTAGTGAAAAAATACACATACCTTTGTAATCGGGCGAGTTTCTTCTTTCAGATGTAGTAGGAAATTTTGGGTTTGTTCAATCCGTTCGCGAGATGTGGCAGTTTGAAGCTAAGAAATGGTTGAGAAGACAACAAATTTTTCGCACTTCTGCTGGTCCAAACGCTTAACCAGAATGGCCTAGGGAAAAAATACACATACCGTTGTAATCGGGCGAGTTTCTACTTTCAGATGTAGTAGGATATTTTTGGGTTTGGTGAATCCGTTCGCGAGATGTGGCAGTTTGAAGCTAAGAAATGGTTGAGAAGACAACAAATTTTTCGCACTTCTGCTGGTCCAAACGCTTAACCAGAATGGCCTAGGGAAAAAATACACATACCGTTGTAATCGGGCGAGTTTCTACTTTCAGATGTAGTAGGATATTTTTGGGTTTGGTCAATCCGTTCGCGAGATGTGGGAGTTTGAAGCTAAGATGTGGTTGAGAAAACAACAAATTTTTCGCACTTCTGCTGCTCCAAACGCTTAACAATAATGGCCTAGTGAAAAAATACACATACCTTTGTAATCGGGCGAGTTTCTACTTTCAGATATATAATACTAGGAATTTTTCGGTTTGGTCAATCCGTTCGCGAGATGTGGGAGTTTGAAGCTAAGAAATGGTTGAGAAGGCAACAACTTTTTCGCACTTCTGCTGCTCCAAACGCTTAACCAGTATGGCCTAGTGAAAAAATACACATACCGTTGTAATCGGGCGAGTTCCTACATTCAGACGCAGCAGGAATTTTTGGGTGTGGTCAATCCGTTCGCGAGATGTGGGAGTTTGAAGCTAGGAAATGATTGAGAAGGCAACAAATTTTTCGCACTTCTTCTGCTCCAAACGCTTAACCAGAATGGCCTAGTGAAAAAATACACATACCTTTGTAATCGGGCGAGTTTCTTCTTTCAGATGTAGTAGGAATTTTTGGGTTTGGTCAATCCGTTCGCGAGATGTGGCAGTTTGATGCTAAGAAATGGTTGAGAAGACAACAAATTTTTCGCAATTCTGCTGCCCCAAACGCTTAACCAGAACGGCCTAGGGAAAAAATACAAATACCGTTGTAATCGGGCGAATTTCTACATTCAGACGCAGCAGGAATTTTTGGGTTTGGTCAATCCGTTCGCGAGATGTGGGAGTTTGAAGCTAGGAAATGCTTGAGAAGGCAACAAATTTTTCGCACTTCTGCTGCTCCAAACGCTTAACCAGAATGGCCTAGTGAAAAGATACACATACCTTTGTAATCGGGCGAGTTTCTTCTTTCAGATGTAGTAGGAATTTTTGGGTTTGTTCAATCCGTTCGCGAGATGTGGCAGTTTGAAGCTAAGAAATGGTTGAGAAGACAACAAATTTTTCGCACTTCTGCTGGTCCAAACGCTTAACCAGAATGGCCTAGGGAAAAAATACACATACCGTTGTAATCGGGCGAGTTTCTACTTTCAGATGTAGTAGGATATTTTTGGGTTTGGTCAATCCGTTCGCGAGATGTGGGAGTTTGAAGCTAAGATGTGGTTGAGAAAACAACAAATTTTTCGCACTTCTGCTGCTCCAAACGCTTAACAATAATGGCCTAGTGAAAAAATACACATACCTTTGTAATCGGGCGAGTTTCTACTTTCAGATATAGTAGGAATTTTTGGGTTTGGTCAATCCGTTCGCGAGATGTGGCAGTTTGAAGCTAAGAAATGGTTGAGAAGACAACAAATTTTTCGCATTTCTGCTGCTTCAAACGCTTAACCAGAATGGCCTAGGGAAAAAATACACATACCGTTGTAATCGGGCGAATTTCTACATTCAGACGCAGCAGGAATTTTTGGGTTTGGTCAATCCGTTCGCGAGATATGGGAGTTTGAAGCTAGGAAATGCTTGAGAAGGCAACAAATTTTTCGCACTTCTGCAGCTCCAAACGCTTAACCAGAATGGCCTAGTGAAAAAATACACATACCTTTGTAATCGGGCGAGTTTCTTCTTTCAGATGTAGTAGGAATTTTTGGGTTTGTTCAATCCGTTCGCGAGATGTGGCAGTTTGAAGCTAAGAAATGGTTGAGAAGGCACAAAATATTTCGCACTTCTGCTGCTCCAAACGCTTAACAAGAATGGCCTAGTGAAAAAATACACATACCTTTGTAATCGGGCGAGTTTCTACTTTCAGATATAGTAGGAATTTTTCGGTTTGGTCAATCCGTTCGCGAGATGTGGGAGTTTGAAGCTAAGAAATGGTTGAGGAGGCAACAACTTTTTCGCACTTCTGCTGCTCCAAACGCTTAACCAGAATGGCCTAGGGAAAAAATACACATACCGTTGCAATCGGGCGAGTTCCTTCTTTCAGATGTAGTAGGAATTTTTGGGTTTGGTCAATCCGTTCGCGAGATGTGGGAGTTTGAAGCTAATAAATGGTTGAGAAGACAACAAATTTTTCGCACTTCTGCTGCTCCAAACGCTTAACCAGAATGGACTAGGGAAAAAATACACATACCGTTGTAATCGGGCGAGTTTCTACATTCAGACGCAGCAGGAATTTTTGGGTGTGGTCAATCCGTTCGCGCGATATGGGAGTTTGAAGCTAAGAAATGGTTGAGAAGACACCAAATATTTCGCACTTCTCCTGCTGCAAACGCTTAACAATAATGGCCTAGTGAAAAAATACACATACCTTTGTAATCGGGCGAGTTTCTACTTTCAGATATAGTAGGAATTTTTGGGTTTGGTCAATCCGTTCGCGAGATGTGGGAGTTTGAAGCTAAGAAATGGTTGAGAAGACAACAAATTTTTCGCACTTCTGCTGCTCCAAACGCTTAACCAGAATGGACTAGGGAAAAAAAAACATACCGTTGTAATCGGGCGAGTTTCTACATTCAGACGCAGCAGGAATTTTTGGGTGTGGTCAATCCGTTCGCGAGATATGGGAGTTTGAAGCTAAGAAATGGTTGAGAAGACACCAAATTTTTCGCACTTCTGCTGCTCCAAACGCTTAATAATAATGGCCTAGTGAAAAAATACACATACCTTTGTAATCGGGCGAGTTTCTACTTTCAGATATATAATACTAGGAATTTTTCGGTTTGGTCAATCCGTTCGCGAGATGTGGGAGTTTGAAGCTAAGAAATGGTTGAGAAGGCAACAACTTTTTCGCACTTCTGCTGCTCCAAACGCTTAACCAGTATGGCCTAGGGAAAAAATACACATACCGTTGTAATCGGGCGAGTTTCTACTTTCAGATATATAATACTAGGAATTTTTGGGTTTGGTCAATCCGTTCGCGAGATGTGGGAGTTTGAAGCTAAGAAATGGTTGAGAAGACAACAAATTTTGCGCATTTCAGCTGCTCCAAACGCTTAACCAGAATGGCCTTGGGAAAAAATACACATACCGTTGTTATCGTACGCGTTTCTGCTTTCAGACGCAATAGGAATTTTTGGGTTTGGTCAATCCGTTCGCGAGATATGGGAGTTTGAAGCTAAGAAATGGTTGAGAAGACAACAAATTTTTCGCACTTCTGCTGCCCCAAACGCTTAACCAGAACGGCCTAGGGAAAAAAGACACATACCGTTGTAATCGGGCGAGTTTCTACATTCAGACGCTGCAGGAATTTTTGGGTGTGGTCAATCCGTTCGCGAGATATGGGAGTTTGAAGCTAAGAAATGCTTGAGAAGGCAACAAATTTTTCGCACTTCTGCTGCTCCAAACGCTTAACGAGAATGGCCTAGGGAAAAAATACACATACCGTTGTAATCGGGCGAGTTTCTACATTCAGACGCAGCAGGAATTTTTGTGTTTGGTCAATCCGTTCGCGAGATGTGGGAGTTTGAAGCTAAGAAATGGTTGACAAGGCAACAAATTTTTCGCACTTCTGCTGCTCCAAACGCTTAACCAGAGTGGCCTTGGGAAAAAATACAAATACCGTTGTTATCGTACGAGTTTCTACTTTCAGACGCAATAGGAATTTTTGGGTTTGGTCAATCCGTTCGCGAGATATGGGAGTTTGAAGCTAAGAAATGGTTGAGAAGACAACAAATCTTTCGCACTTCTGCTGCTCCAAACGCTTAACCAGAATGGCCCAGTGAAAAAATACACATACCTTTGTAAACGGGCGAGTTTCTACATTCAGACGTAGTAGGATTTTTTGGGTGTGGTCAATCCGTTCGCGAGATATGGGAGTTTGAAGCTAAGAAATGGTTTAGAAGGCAACAAAATTTTGGCATTTCAGCTGCACCAAACGCTTAACCAGAATGGCCTTGGGAAAAAATACAAATACCGTTGCTATCGTACGAGTTTCTACTTTCAGACGCAATAGGAATTTTTGGGTTTGGTCAATCCGTTCGCGAGATGCGGCAGTTTGAATCTAAGAAATGGTAGAGAAGACAACAAATTTTTCGCATTCCTGCTGCTCCAAACGCTTAACCAGAATGGACTAGGGAAAAAATACACATACCTTTGTAATCGGGCGAGTGTCTCCTTTCAGATGTAGTAGGAATTTTTGGGTTTGGTTAATCCGTTCGCGAGATGCGGCAGTTTGAAGCTAAGAAATGGTTGAGAAGACAACAAATTTTTCGCACTTCTGCTGCTCCAAACGCTTAACCAGAGTGGCCTAGGGAAAAAAGACACATACCGTTGTAATCGAGCGAGTTTCTACATTCAGACGTAGCAGGAATTTTTGGGTGTGGTCAATCCGTTCGCGAGATATGGGAGTTTGAAACTAAGAAATGGTGGAGAAGGCAACAAATTTTGCGCATTTCAGCTGCTCCAAACGCTTAACCAGAATGGCCTTGGGAAAAAATACACATACCGTTGTTATCGGGCGAGTTTCTACATTCAGGCGCAATAGGAATTTTTGGGTTTGGTCAATCCGTTCGCGAGATATGGGAGTTTGAAGCTAAGAAATGGTTGAGAAGACAACAAATTTTTCGCACTTCTGCTGCCCCAAACGCTTAACCAGAACGGCCTAGGGAAAAAAGACACATACCGTTGTAATCGGGCGAGCTTCTACATTCAGACGCAGCAGGAATTTTTGGGTGTGGTCAATCCGTTCGCGAGATATGGGAGTTTGAAGCTAAGAAATGCTTGAGGAGGCAACAAATTTTTCGCACTTCTGCTGCTCCAAACGCTTAACGAGAATGGCCTAGGGAAAAAATACACATACCGTTGTAATCGGGCGAGTTTCTACATTCAGGCGCAGCAGGAATTTTTGTGTTTGGTCAATCCGTTCGCGAGATGTGGGAGTTTGAAGCTAAGAAATGGTTGACAAGGCAACAAATTTTTCGCACTTCTGCTGCTCCAAACGCTTAACCAGAACGGCCTAGGGAAAAAAGACACATACCGTTGTAATCGGGCGAGTTTCTACATTCAGACGCAGCAGGAATTTTAGGGTTTGGTCTATCCGTTCGCGAGATGTGGGAGTTTGAAGCTAAGAAATGGTTGAGAAGACAACCAATTTTTCGCACTTCTGCTGCTCGAAATGCTTAACCAGAATGGACTAGGGAAAAAATACACATACCGTTGTAATCGGGCGAGTTTCTAGTTTCAGATGTAGTAGGAATTTTTGGGATTGGTTAACCAGTTCGCGAGATATGGGAGCTTGAAGCTAGGAAATGCTTGAGAAGGCAACAAATTTTTCGCACTTCTGCTGCTCCAAACGCTTAACCAGAATGGCCTAGTGAAAAAATACACATACCTTTGTAATCGGGCGAGTTTCTTCTTTCAGATGTAGTAGGAATTTTTGGGTTTGTTCAATCCGTTCGCGAGATGTGGCAGTTTGAAGCTAAGAAATGGTTGAGAAGACAACAAATTTTTCGCACTTCTGCTGGTCCAAACGCTTAACCAGAATGGCCTAGGGAAAAAATACACATACCGTTGTAATCGGGCGAGTTTCTACTTTCAGATGTAGTAGGATATTTTTGGGTTTGGTGAATCCGTTCGCGAGATGTGGCAGTTTGAAGCTAAGAAATGGTTGAGAAGACAACAAATTTTTCGCACTTCTGCTGGTCCAAACGCTTAACCAGAATGGCCTAGGGAAAAAATACACATACCGTTGTAATCGGGCGAGTTTCTACTTTCAGATGTAGTAGGATATTTTTGGGTTTGGTCAATCCGTTCGCGAGATGTGGGAGTTTGAAGCTAAGATGTGGTTGAGAAAACAACAAATTTTTCGCACTTCTGCTGCTCCAAACGCTTAACAATAATGGCCTAGTGAAAAAATACACATACCTTTGTAATCGGGCGAGTTTCTACTTTCAGATATATAATACTAGGAATTTTTCGGTTTGGTCAATCCGTTCGCGAGATGTGGGAGTTTGAAGCTAAGAAATGGTTGAGAAGGCAACAACTTTTTCGCACTTCTGCTGCTCCAAACGCTTAACCAGTATGGCCTAGTGAAAAAATACACATACCGTTGTAATCGGGCGAGTTCCTACATTCAGACGCAGCAGGAATTTTTGGGTGTGGTCAATCCGTTCGCGAGATGTGGGAGTTTGAAGCTAGGAAATGATTGAGAAGGCAACAAATTTTTCGCACTTCTTCTGCTCCAAACGCTTAACCAGAATGGCCTAGTGAAAAAATACACATACCTTTGTAATCGGGCGAGTTTCTTCTTTCAGATGTAGTAGGAATTTTTGGGTTTGGTCAATCCGTTCGCGAGATGTGGCAGTTTGATGCTAAGAAATGGTTGAGAAGACAACAAATTTTTCGCAATTCTGCTGCCCCAAACGCTTAACCAGAACGGCCTAGGGAAAAAATACAAATACCGTTGTAATCGGGCGAATTTCTACATTCAGACGCAGCAGGAATTTTTGGGTTTGGTCAATCCGTTCGCGAGATGTGGGAGTTTGAAGCTAGGAAATGCTTGAGAAGGCAACAAATTTTTCGCACTTCTGCTGCTCCAAACGCTTAACCAGAATGGCCTAGTGAAAAGATACACATACCTTTGTAATCGGGCGAGTTTCTTCTTTCAGATGTAGTAGGAATTTTTGGGTTTGTTCAATCCGTTCGCGAGATGTGGCAGTTTGAAGCTAAGAAATGGTTGAGAAGACAACAAATTTTTCGCACTTCTGCTGGTCCAAACGCTTAACCAGAATGGCCTAGGGAAAAAATACACATACCGTTGTAATCGGGCGAGTTTCTACTTTCAGATGTAGTAGGATATTTTTGGGTTTGGTCAATCCGTTCGCGAGATGTGGGAGTTTGAAGCTAAGATGTGGTTGAGAAAACAACAAATTTTTCGCACTTCTGCTGCTCCAAACGCTTAACAATAATGGCCTAGTGAAAAAATACACATACCTTTGTAATCGGGCGAGTTTCTACTTTCAGATATAGTAGGAATTTTTGGGTTTGGTCAATCCGTTCGCGAGATGTGGCAGTTTGAAGCTAAGAAATGGTTGAGAAGACAACAAATTTTTCGCATTTCTGCTGCTTCAAACGCTTAACCAGAATGGCCTAGGGAAAAAATACACATACCGTTGTAATCGGGCGAATTTCTACATTCAGACGCAGCAGGAATTTTTGGGTTTGGTCAATCCGTTCGCGAGATATGGGAGTTTGAAGCTAGGAAATGCTTGAGAAGGCAACAAATTTTTCGCACTTCTGCAGCTCCAAACGCTTAACCAGAATGGCCTAGTGAAAAAATACACATACCTTTGTAATCGGGCGAGTTTCTTCTTTCAGATGTAGTAGGAATTTTTGGGTTTGTTCAATCCGTTCGCGAGATGTGGCAGTTTGAAGCTAAGAAATGGTTGAGAAGGCACAAAATATTTCGCACTTCTGCTGCTCCAAACGCTTAACAAGAATGGCCTAGTGAAAAAATACACATACCTTTGTAATCGGGCGAGTTTCTACTTTCAGATATAGTAGGAATTTTTCGGTTTGGTCAATCCGTTCGCGAGATGTGGGAGTTTGAAGCTAAGAAATGGTTGAGGAGGCAACAACTTTTTCGCACTTCTGCTGCTCCAAACGCTTAACCAGAATGGCCTAGGGAAAAAATACACATACCGTTGCAATCGGGCGAGTTCCTTCTTTCAGATGTAGTAGGAATTTTTGGGTTTGGTCAATCCGTTCGCGAGATGTGGGAGTTTGAAGCTAATAAATGGTTGAGAAGACAACAAATTTTTCGCACTTCTGCTGCTCCAAACGCTTAACCAGAATGGACTAGGGAAAAAATACACATACCGTTGTAATCGGGCGAGTTTCTACATTCAGACGCAGCAGGAATTTTTGGGTGTGGTCAATCCGTTCGCGCGATATGGGAGTTTGAAGCTAAGAAATGGTTGAGAAGACACCAAATATTTCGCACTTCTCCTGCTGCAAACGCTTAACAATAATGGCCTAGTGAAAAAATACACATACCTTTGTAATCGGGCGAGTTTCTACTTTCAGATATAGTAGGAATTTTTGGGTTTGGTCAATCCGTTCGCGAGATGTGGGAGTTTGAAGCTAAGAAATGGTTGAGAAGACAACAAATTTTTCGCACTTCTGCTGCTCCAAACGCTTAACCAGAATGGACTAGGGAAAAAAAAACATACCGTTGTAATCGGGCGAGTTTCTACATTCAGACGCAGCAGGAATTTTTGGGTGTGGTCAATCCGTTCGCGAGATATGGGAGTTTGAAGCTAAGAAATGGTTGAGAAGACACCAAATTTTTCGCACTTCTGCTGCTCCAAACGCTTAATAATAATGGCCTAGTGAAAAAATACACATACCTTTGTAATCGGGCGAGTTTCTACTTTCAGATATATAATACTAGGAATTTTTCGGTTTGGTCAATCCGTTCGCGAGATGTGGGAGTTTGAAGCTAAGAAATGGTTGAGAAGGCAACAACTTTTTCGCACTTCTGCTGCTCCAAACGCTTAACCAGTATGGCCTAGGGAAAAAATACACATACCGTTGTAATCGGGCGAGTTTCTACTTTCAGATATATAATACTAGGAATTTTTGGGTTTGGTCAATCCGTTCGCGAGATGTGGGAGTTTGAAGCTAAGAAATGGTTGAGAAGACAACAAATTTTGCGCATTTCAGCTGCTCCAAACGCTTAACCAGAATGGCCTTGGGAAAAAATACACATACCGTTGTTATCGTACGCGTTTCTGCTTTCAGACGCAATAGGAATTTTTGGGTTTGGTCAATCCGTTCGCGAGATATGGGAGTTTGAAGCTAAGAAATGGTTGAGAAGACAACAAATTTTTCGCACTTCTGCTGCCCCAAACGCTTAACCAGAACGGCCTAGGGAAAAAAGACACATACCGTTGTAATCGGGCGAGTTTCTACATTCAGACGCTGCAGGAATTTTTGGGTGTGGTCAATCCGTTCGCGAGATATGGGAGTTTGAAGCTAAGAAATGCTTGAGAAGGCAACAAATTTTTCGCACTTCTGCTGCTCCAAACGCTTAACGAGAATGGCCTAGGGAAAAAATACACATACCGTTGTAATCGGGCGAGTTTCTACATTCAGACGCAGCAGGAATTTTTGTGTTTGGTCAATCCGTTCGCGAGATGTGGGAGTTTGAAGCTAAGAAATGGTTGACAAGGCAACAAATTTTTCGCACTTCTGCTGCTCCAAACGCTTAACCAGAGTGGCCTTGGGAAAAAATACAAATACCGTTGTTATCGTACGAGTTTCTACTTTCAGACGCAATAGGAATTTTTGGGTTTGGTCAATCCGTTCGCGAGATATGGGAGTTTGAAGCTAAGAAATGGTTGAGAAGACAACAAATCTTTCGCACTTCTGCTGCTCCAAACGCTTAACCAGAATGGCCCAGTGAAAAAATACACATACCTTTGTAAACGGGCGAGTTTCTACATTCAGACGTAGTAGGATTTTTTGGGTGTGGTCAATCCGTTCGCGAGATATGGGAGTTTGAAGCTAAGAAATGGTTTAGAAGGCAACAAAATTTTGGCATTTCAGCTGCACCAAACGCTTAACCAGAATGGCCTTGGGAAAAAATACAAATACCGTTGCTATCGTACGAGTTTCTACTTTCAGACGCAATAGGAATTTTTGGGTTTGGTCAATCCGTTCGCGAGATGCGGCAGTTTGAATCTAAGAAATGGTAGAGAAGACAACAAATTTTTCGCATTCCTGCTGCTCCAAACGCTTAACCAGAATGGACTAGGGAAAAAATACACATACCTTTGTAATCGGGCGAGTGTCTCCTTTCAGATGTAGTAGGAATTTTTGGGTTTGGTTAATCCGTTCGCGAGATGCGGCAGTTTGAAGCTAAGAAATGGTTGAGAAGACAACAAATTTTTCGCACTTCTGCTGCTCCAAACGCTTAACCAGAGTGGCCTAGGGAAAAAAGACACATACCGTTGTAATCGAGCGAGTTTCTACATTCAGACGTAGCAGGAATTTTTGGGTGTGGTCAATCCGTTCGCGAGATATGGGAGTTTGAAACTAAGAAATGGTGGAGAAGGCAACAAATTTTGCGCATTTCAGCTGCTCCAAACGCTTAACCAGAATGGCCTTGGGAAAAAATACACATACCGTTGTTATCGGGCGAGTTTCTACATTCAGGCGCAATAGGAATTTTTGGGTTTGGTCAATCCGTTCGCGAGATATGGGAGTTTGAAGCTAAGAAATGGTTGAGAAGACAACAAATTTTTCGCACTTCTGCTGCCCCAAACGCTTAACCAGAACGGCCTAGGGAAAAAAGACACATACCGTTGTAATCGGGCGAGCTTCTACATTCAGACGCAGCAGGAATTTTTGGGTGTGGTCAATCCGTTCGCGAGATATGGGAGTTTGAAGCTAAGAAATGCTTGAGGAGGCAACAAATTTTTCGCACTTCTGCTGCTCCAAACGCTTAACGAGAATGGCCTAGGGAAAAAATACACATACCGTTGTAATCGGGCGAGTTTCTACATTCAGGCGCAGCAGGAATTTTTGTGTTTGGTCAATCCGTTCGCGAGATGTGGGAGTTTGAAGCTAAGAAATGGTTGACAAGGCAACAAATTTTTCGCACTTCTGCTGCTCCAAACGCTTAACCAGAACGGCCTAGGGAAAAAAGACACATACCGTTGTAATCGGGCGAGTTTCTACATTCAGACGCAGCAGGAATTTTAGGGTTTGGTCTATCCGTTCGCGAGATGTGGGAGTTTGAAGCTAAGAAATGGTTGAGAAGACAACCAATTTTTCGCACTTCTGCTGCTCGAAATGCTTAACCAGAATGGACTAGGGAAAAAATACACATACCGTTGTAATCGGGCGAGTTTCTAGTTTCAGATGTAGTAGGAATTTTTGGGATTGGTTAACCAGTTCGCGAGATGTGGGAGCTTGAAGCTAAGAAATGGTTGAGAAGACAACAAATTTTTCGCACTTCTGCTGGACCAAACGTTTAACCAGAATGGCCTAGGGAAAAAATACACATACCGTTGTAATCGGGCGAGTTTCTGCATTCAGACACAGCAGGAATTTTTGGGTGTGGTCAATCCGTTCGCGAGATATGGGAGTTTGAAGCTAAGAAATGGTTGAGAAGACACCAAATCTTTCGCACTTCTGCTGCTCCAAAAGCTTAACAATAATGGCCTAGTGAAAAAATAAACATACCTTTGTAATCGGGCGATCTTCTACTTTCAGATATAGTAGGAATTTTTGGGTTTGGTCAATCCGTTCGCGAGATGTGGCAGTTTGAAGCTAAGAAATGATTGAGAAGACAACAAATTTTTCGCACTTCTGCTGCTCCAAACGCTTAACCAGAATGGCCTAGGGAAATAATACACATACCGTTGTAATCGGGCGAGTTCCTTCTTTCAGATGTAGTAGGAATTTTTGGGTTTGGTCAATCCGTTCGCGAGATGTTGCAGTTTGAAGCTAAGAAATGATTGAGAAGACAACAAATTTTTCGCACTTCTGCTGCCCCAAACGCTTAACTAGAACGGCCTAGGGAAAAAAGACACATACCGTTGTAATCGGGCGAGTTTCTACATTCAGACGCAGCAGGAATTTTTGGGTGTGGTCAATCCGTTCGCGAGGTGTGGGAGTTTGAAGCTAAGAAATGGTTGAGAAGGCAACAAATTTTTCGCACTTCTGCTGCTCCAAACGCTTAACCAGAATGGCATAGGGAAAAAATACACATACCGTTGTAATCGGGCGAGTTTCTACATTCAGACGCAGCAGGAATTTTTGGGTTTGGTCAATACGGTCGCGAGATATGGGAGTTTGAAGCTAGGAAATGCTTGAGAAGGCAACAAATTTTTCGCACTTCTGCTACTCCAAACGCTTAACCAGAATGGCCTAGTGGAAAAATGCACGTACCTTTTTAATCGGGCGAGTTTCTTCTTTCAGATGTAGTAGGAATTTTTGGGTTTGTTCAATCCGTTCGCGAGATGTGGGAGTTTGAAGCTAAGAAATGGTTGAGAAGAAAACAAATTTTTCGCAATTCTGCTGCCCCAAACGCTTAACAAGAACGGCCTAGGGAAAAAAGACACATACCGTTGTAATCGGGCGAGTTTCTACATTCAGACGCAGCAGGAATTTTTGGGTGTGGTCAATCCGTTCGCGAGATATGGGAGTTTGAAGCTAAGAAATGCTTGAGAAGGCAACAAATTCTTCGAACTTCTGCTGCTCCAAACGCTTAACCAGAATGGCCTAGGGAAAAAATACACATACCGTCGTAATCGGGCGAGTTTCTACATTCAGACGCAGCAGGAATTTTTGGGTGTGGTCAATCCGTTCTCGAGATATGGGAGTTTGAAGCTAAGAAATGGTTGAGAAGGCAACAAAATTTGCGCATTTCAGCTGCTCCAAACGCTTAACCAGAATGGCCTTGGGAAAAAATACAAATACCGTTGTTATCGTACGAGTTTCTACTTTCAGACGCAATAGGAATTTTTGGGTTTTGTCAATCCGTTCGCGAGATATGGGAGTTTGAAGCTAAGAAATGGTTGAGAAGACAACAAATTTTTCGCACTTCAGCTGCCCCAAACGCTTAACCAGAACGGCCTAGGGAAAAAAGACACATACCGTTGTAATCGGGCGAGTTTCTACATTCAGACGCAGCAGGAATTTTTGGGTGTGGTCAATCCGTTCGCGAGATGTGGGAGTTTGAAGCTAAGAAATGGTTGACAAGGCAACAAATTTTTCGCACTTCTGCTGCTCCAAACGCTTAACCAGAATGGCCTAGGGAGAAAATACACATACCGTTGTAATCGGGCGAGTTTCTACATTTAGACGCAGCAGGAATTTTTGGGTGTGGTCAATCCGTTCGCGAGATATGGGAGTTTGAAGCTAAGAAATGGTTGAGAAGACACCAAATCTTTCGCACTTCTGCTGCTCCAAAAGCTTAACAATAATGGCCTAGTGAAAAAATAAACATACCTTTGTAATCGGGCGATCTTCTACTTTCAGATATAGTAGGAATTTTTGGGTTTGGTCAATCCGTTCGCGAGATGTGGCAGTTTGAAGCTAAGAAATGATTGAGAAGACAACAAATTTTTCGCACTTCTGCTGCTCCAAACGCTTAACCAGAATGGCCTAGGGAAATAATACACATACCGTTGTAATCGGGCGAGTTCCTTCTTTCAGATGTAGTAGGAATTTTTGGGTTTGGTCAATCCGTTCGCGAGATGTTGCAGTTTGAAGCTAAGAAATGATTGAGAAGACAACAAATTTTTCGCACTTCTGCTGCCCCAAACGCTTAACTAGAACGGCCTAGGGAAAAAAGACACATACCGTTGTAATCGGGCGAGTTTCTACATTCAGACGCAGCAGGAATTTTTGGGTGTGGTCAATCCGTTCGCGAGGTGTGGGAGTTTGAAGCTAAGAAATGGTTGAGAAGGCAACAAATTTTTCGCACTTCTGCTGCTCCAAACGCTTAACCAGAATGGCATAGGGAAAAAATACACATACCGTTGTAATCGGGCGAGTTTCTACATTCAGACGCAGCAGGAATTTTTGGGTTTGGTCAATACGGTCGCGAGATATGGGAGTTTGAAGCTACGAAATGCTTGAGAAGGCAACAAATTTTTCGCACTTCTGCTACTCCAAACGCTTAACCAGAATGGCCTAGTGGAAAAATGCACGTACCTTTTTAATCGGGCGAGTTTCTTCTTTCAGATGTAGTAGGAATTTTTGGGTTTGTTCAATCCGTTCGCGAGATGTGGGAGTTTGAAGCTAAGAAATGGTTGAGAAGAAAACAAATTTTTCGCAATTCTGCTGCCCCAAACGCTTAACAAGAACGGCCTAGGGAAAAAAGACACATACCGTTGTAATCGGGCGAGTTTCTACATTCAGACGCAGCAGGAATTTTTGGGTGTGGTCAATCCGTTCGCGAGATATGGGAGTTTGAAGCTAAGAAATGCTTGAGAAGGCAACAAATTCTTCGAACTTCTGCTGCTCCAAACGCTTAACCAGAATGGCCTAGGGAAAAAATACACATACCGTCGTAATCGGGCGAGTTTCTACATTCAGACGCAGCAGGAATTTTTGGGTGTGGTCAATCCGTTCTCGAGATATGGGAGTTTGAAGCTAAGAAATGGTTGAGAAGGCAACAAAATTTGCGCATTTCAGCTGCTCCAAACGCTTAACCAGAATGGCCTTGGGAAAAAATACAAATACCGTTGTTATCGTACGAGTTTCTACTTTCAGACGCAATAGGAATTTTTGGGTTTTGTCAATCCGTTCGCGAGATATGGGAGTTTGAAGCTAAGAAATGGTTGAGAAGACAACAAATTTTTCGCACTTCTGCTGCCCCAAACGCTTAACCAGAACGGCCTAGGGAAAAAAGACACATACCGTTGAAATCGGGCGAGTTTCTACATTCAGACGCAGCAGGAATTTTTGGGTGTGGTCAATCCGTTCGCGCGATATGGGAGTTTGAAGCTAAGAAATGCTTGAGAAGGCAACAAATTTTTCGCACTTCTGCTGCTCCAAACGCTTAACGAGAATGGCCTAGGGAAAAAATACACATACCGTTGTGTTCGGGCGAGTTTCTACATTCAGACGCAGCAGGAATTTTTGGGTTTGGTCAATACGGTCGCGAGATATGGGAGTTTGAAGCTAGGAAATGCTTGAGGAGGCAACAAATTTTTCGCACTTCTGCTACTCCAAACGCTTAACCAGAATGGCCTAGTGAAAAAATGCACGTAACTTTTTAATCGGGCGAGTTTCTTCTTTCAGATGTAGTAGGAATTTTTGGGTTTGGTCAATCCGTTCGCGAGATGTGGGAGTTTGAAGCTAAGAAATGGTTGAGAAGACAACAAATCTTTCGCAATTCTGCTGCTCCTAACGCTTAACCAGAATGGACTAGGGAAAAAATACACATACCGTTGTAATCGGGCGAGTTTCTTCGTTCAGACGCAGCAGGAATTTTTGGGTTTGGTCAATCCGTTCGCAAGATATGGGAGTTTGAAGCTAAGAAATGCTTGGGAAGGCAACAAATTTTTCGCACTTCTGTTGCTCCAAACGCTTAACCAGAATGGCCTAGTGAAAAAATACACATACCTTTGTAAACGGGCGAGTTTCTACTTTCATATGTAATAGAAATTTTTGGGTTTGGTCAATCCGTTCGCGAGATATGGGAGTTGGAAGCTAAGAAATGGTTGAGAAGGCAACAAATTTTTCGCACTTCTGCTGCCCCAAACGCTTAACCAGAACGGCCTAGGGAAAAAAGACACATACCCTTGTAATCGGGCGAGTTTCTACATTCAGACGCAGCAGGAATTTTTGGGTGTGGTCAATCCGTTCGCGAGATATGGGAGTTTGAAGCTAAGAAATGCTTGAGAAGGCAACAAAATTTGCGCATATCAGCTGCTCCAAGCGCTTAACCAGAATGGCTTTGGGAAAAAATACAAATACCGTTGATATCGTACGAGTTTCTACTTTCAGACGCAATAGGAATTTTTGGGTTTGGTCAATCCGTTCGCGAGATGCGGCAGATTGAAGCTAAGAAATGGTTGAGAAGACAACAAATTTTTCGCACGTCTGCTGCTCCAAACGCTTAACCAGAGTGGCCTAGGGAAAAAAGACACATACCGTTGTAATCGGGCGAGTTTCTACATTCAGACGCAACAGGAATTTTTGGGTGTGGTCAATCCGTTCGCGAGATATGGGAGTTTGAAGCTAAGAAATGGTTGAGAAGGCAACAAATTTTGCGCACTTCAGCTGCTCCAAACGCTTAACCAGAATGGCCTTGGGAAAAAATACACATACCGTTGTTATCGTACGAGTTTCTACTTTCAGACGCAATAGGAATTTTTGGGTTTGGTCAATCCGTTCGCGAGATATGGGAGTTTGAAGCTAAGAAATGGTTGAGAAGACAACAAATTTTTCGCACTTCTGCTGCCCCAAACGCTTAACCGGAACGGCCTAGGGAAAAAAGACACATACCGTTGTAATCGGGCGAGTTTCTACATTCAGACGCAGCAGGAATTTTTGGGTGTGGTCAATCCGTTCGCGAGATATGGGAGTTTGAAGCTAAGAAATGCTTGAGAAGGCAACAAATTTTTCGCACTTCTGCTGCTCCAAACGCTTAACGAGAATGGCCTAGGGAAAAAATACACATACCGTTGTGTTCGGGCGAGTTTCTACATTCAGACGCAGCAGGAATTTTTGGGTTTGGTCAATACGGTCGCGAGATATGGGAGTTTGAAGCTAGGAAATGCTTGAGGAGGCAACAAATTTTTCGCACTTCTGCTACTCCAAACGCTTAACCAGATTGGCCTAGTGAAAAAATGCACGTAACTTTTTAATCGGGCGAGTTTCTTCTTTCAGATGTAGTAGGAATTTTTGGGTTTGGTCAATCCGTTCGCGAGATGTGGGAGTTTGAAGCTAAGAAATGGTTGAGAAGACAACAAATCTTTCGCAATTCTGCTGCTCCAAACGCTTAACCAGAATGGACTAGGGAAAAAATACACATACCGTTGTAATCGGGCGAGTTTCTTCGTTCAGACGCAGCAGGAATTTTTGGGTTTGGTCAATCCGTTCGCAAGATATGGGAGTTTGAAGCTAAGAAATGCTTGGGAAGGCAACAAATTTTTCGCACTTCTGTTGCTCCAAACGCTTAACCAGAATGGCCTAGTGAAAAAATACACATACCTTTGTAAACGGGCGAGTTTCTACTTTCATATGTAATAGAAATTTTTGGGTTTGGTCAATCCGTTCGCGAGATATGGGAGTTGGAAGCTAAGAAATGGTTGAGAAGGCAACAAATTTTTCGCACTTCTGCTGCCCCAAACGCTTAACCAGAACGGCCTAGGGAAAAAAGACACATACCCTTGTAATCGGGCGAGTTTCTACATTCAGACGCAGCAGGAATTTTTGGGTGTGGTCAATCCGTTCGCGAGATATGGGAGTTTGAAGCTAAGAAATGCTTGAGAAGGCAACAAATTCTTCGCACTTCTGCTGCTCCAAACGCTTAACCAGAATGGCCTACGGAAAAAATACACATACCGTTGCAATCGGGCGAGTTTCTACATTCAGACGCAATAGGAATTTCTGGGTTTGGTCAGTCCGTTCGCGAGATATGGGAGTTGGAAGCTAAGAAATGGTTGAGAAGGCAACAAAATTTGCGCATTTCAGCTGCTCCAAACGCTTAACCAGAATGGCCTTGGGAAAAAATACAAATACCGTTGTTATCGTACGAGTTTCTACTTTCAGACGCAATAGGAATTTTTGGGTTTGGTCAATCCGTTCGCGAGATATGGGAGTTTGAAGCTAAGAAATGGTTGAGTAGACAACAAATTTTTCGCACTTCTGCTGCTCAAAACGCTTAACCAGAATGGCCTAGTGAAAAAATACACATACCTTTGTAAACGGGCGAGTTTCTACTTTCATATGTAATAGAAATTTTTGGGTTTGGTCAATCCGTTCGCGAGATATGGGAGTTGGAAGCTAAGAAATGGTTGAGAAGGCAACAAATTTTTCGCACTTCTGCTGCCCCAAACGCTTAACCAGAACGGCCTAGGGAAAAAAGACACATACAGTTGTAATCGGGCGAGTTTCTACATTCAGACGCAGCAGGAATTTTTGGGTGTGGTCAATCCGTTCGCGAGATATGGGAGTTGGAAGCTAAGAAATGGTTGAGAAGGCAACAAAATTTGCGCATTTCAGCTGCTCCAAACGCTTAACCAGAGTGGCCTAGGGAAAAAAGACACATACCGTTGTAATCGGGCGAGTTTCTACATTCAGACGCAGCAGGAATTTTTGGGTGTGGTCAATCCGTTCGCGAGATATGGGAGTTTGAAGCTAAGAAATGGTTGAGAAGGCAACAAATTTTGCGCATTTCAGCTGCTCCAAACGCTTAACCAGAATGGCCTTGGGAAAAAATACACATACCGTTGTTATCGTACGAGTTTCTACTTTCAGACGCAATAGGAATATTTGGGTTTGGTCAATCCGTTCGCGAGATATGGGAGTTTGAAGCTAAGAAATGGTTGAGAAGACAACAAATTTTTCGCACTTCTGCTGCCCCAAACGCTTAACCAGAACGGCCTAGGGAAAAAATTCACATACCGTTGTTATCGTACGAGTTTCTACTTTCAGACGCAATAGGATTTTTTGCGTTTGGTCAATCCGTTCGCGAGATGTGGGAGTTTGAAGCTAAGAAATGGTTGACAAGGCAACAAATTTGTCGCACTTCTGCTGCTCCAAACGCTTAACCAGAATGGCCTAGGGAAAAAATACACATACCGTTGTAATCGGGCAGGTTTCTACATTCAGACGCAGGAGGAATTTTTGGGTTTGGTCAATACGGTCGCGAGATATGGGAGTTTGAAGCTAGGAAATGCTTGAGAAGGCAACAAATTTTTCGCACTTCTGCTACTCCAAACGCTTAACCAGAAGGGCCTAGTGAAAAAATGCACGTACCTTTTTAATCGGGCGAGTTTCTTCTTTCAGGTGTAGTAGGAATTTTTGGGTTTGGTCAATCCGTTCGCGAGATGTGGGAGTTTGAAGCTAAGAAATGGTTGAGAAGACAACAAATTTTTCGCACTTCTGCTGCTCCAAACGCTTAACCAGAATGGACTAGGGAAAAAATACACATACCGTTGTAATCGGGCGAGTTTCTTCGTTCAGACGCAGCAGGAATTTTTTGGATGTGGTCAATACGTTCGCGAGATATGGGAGTTTGAAGCTAAGAAATGGTTGAGAAGGCAACAAATTTTGCGCAATTCAGGTGCTCCAAACGCTTAACCAGAATGGCCTTGGGAAAAAATACACATACCGTTGTTATCGTACGAGTTTCTATTTTCAGACGCAATAGGAATTTTTGGGTTTGGTCAATCCGTTCGCGAGGTATGGGAGTTGGAAGCTAAGAAATGGTTGAGAAGGCAACAAATTTTTCGCACTTCTGCTGCCCCAAACGCTTAACCAGAACGGCCTAGGGAAAAAAGACACATACCGTTGTAATCGGGCGAGTTTCTGCATTCAGACGCAGCAGGAATTTTTGGGTGTGGTCAATCCGTTCGCGAGATATGGGAGTTTGAAGCTAAGAAATGCTTGAGAAGGCAACAAATTCTTCGCACTTTTGCTGCTCCAAACGCTTAACCAGAATGGCCTAGGGAAAAAATACACATACCGTTGTAATCGGGCGAGTTTCTACATTCAGACGCAATAGGTATTTCTGGGTTTGGTCAGTCCGTTCGCGAGATATGGGAGTTGGAAGCTAAGAAATGGTTGAGAAGGCAACAAAATTTGCGTATTTCAGCTGCTCCAAACGCTTAACCAGAATGGCCTTGAGAAAAAATACAAATACCGTTGTTATCGTACGAGTTTCTTCTTTCAGACGCAATAGGAGTTTTTGGGTTTGGTCAATCCGTTCGCGAGATATGGGAGTTTGAAGCTAAGAAATGGTTGAGAAGACAACAAATTTTTCGCACTTCTGCTGCTCCAAACGCTTAACCAGAATGGCCTAGTGAAAAAATACACATACCTTTGTAAACGGGCGAGCTTCTACTTTCATATGTAATAGAAATTTTTGGGTTTGGTCAATCCGTTCGCGAGATATGGGAGTTGGAAGCTAAGAAATGGTTGAGAAGGCAACAAATTTTTCGCACTTCTGCTGCCCCAAACGCTTAACCAGAACGGCCTAGGGAAAAAAGACACATACCTTCGTTATCGTACGAGTTTCTACTTTCAGACGCAATAGGAATTTTTGGGTTTTGTCAATCCGTTCGCGAGATATGGGAGTTGGAAGCTAAGAAATGGTTGAGAAGGCAACAAAATTTGCGCATTTCAGCTGCTCCAAACGCTTAACCAGAATGGCCTTGGGAAAAAATACAAATACCGTTGTTATCGTACGAGTTTCTACTTTCAGACGCAATAGGAATTTTTGGGTTTGGTCAATCCGTTCGCGAGATGCGGCAGTTTGAATCTAAGAAATGGTAGAGAAGACAACAAATTTTTCGCATTTCTCCTGCTCCAAACGCTTAACCAGAATGGACTAGGGAAAAAATACACATACCTTTGTAATCGGGCGAGTGTCTCCTTTCAGATGTAGTAGGAATTTTTGGGTTTGGTCAATCCGTTCGTGAGATGCGGCAGTTTGAAGCTAAGAAATGGTTAAGAAGACAACAAATTTTTCGCACTTCTGCTGCTCCAAACGCTTAACCAGAGTGGCCTAGGGAAAAAAGACACATACCGTTGTAATCGGGCGAGTTTCTTCATTCAGACGCAGCAGGAATTTTTGGGTTTGGTCAATCCGGTCGCGCGATATGGGAGTTTGAAGCTAGGAAATGCTTGAGAAGGCAACAAATTTTTCGCACTTCTGCTGCTCCGAACGCTTAACCAGAGTGGCCTAGGGAAAAATACACATATCGTTGTAATCGGGCGAGTTTCTACATTCAGGCGCAACAGGAATTTTCGGGTTTGGTCAATCCGTTCGCGAGATGTGGGAGTTTGAAACTAAGAAATGGTTGAGAAGGCAACAAATTTTCGCACTTCTGCTGCTCCAAACGCTTAACCAGAATGGCCTAGGGAAAAAATACACATACCGTAGTAATCGGGCGAGTTTCTACATTCAGACGCAGCAGGAATTTTTGGGTTTGGTCAATCCGGTCGCGAGATATGGGAGCTTGAAGCTAGGAAATGCTTGAGATGGCAACAAATTTTTCGCACTTCTGCTGCTCCAAACGCTTAACCAGAATGGCCTAGTGAAAAAATACACATACCTTTGTAATCGGGCGAGTTTCTTCTCTCAGATGTAGTAGGAATTTTTGGGATTGGTTAACCAGTTCGCGAGATGTGGGAGTTTGAAGCTAAGAAATGGTTGAGAAGACAACAAATTTTTCGCACTTCTGCTGCTCCAAACGCTTAACCAGAATGGCCTATTGAAAAAATACACATACCGTTGTAATCGGGCGAGTTTCTACATTCAGGCGCAGCAGGAATTTTTGGCTTTGGTCAATCCGTTCGCGAGATGTGGGAGTTTGAAGCTAAGAAATGGTTGAGAAGGCAACAAATTTTTCGCAATTCTGCTGCTCCAAACGCTTAACCAGAATGGCCTTGGGAAAGAATACACATACCGTTGTTATCGTACGAGTTTCTACTTTCGGACGCAATAGGAATTTTTGGGTTTGGTCAATCCGTTCGCGAGATATGGGAGTTTGAACTAGGAAATGCTTGAGAAGGCAACAAATTTTTCGCACTTCTGCTGCTCCAAACGCTTAACCAGAATGGCCTAGGAAAAAAATACACATACCGTTGTAATCGGGCGAGTTTCTTCATTCAGACGCAGCAGGAATTTTTGGTTTTGGTCAATCCGTTCGCGAGATGTGGGAGTTTGAAGCTAAGAAATGGTTGAGAAGGCAACAAATTTTTCGCACTTCTGCTGCTCCAAACGCTTAACCAGAATGGCCTAGTGAAAAAATACACATACCTTTGTAATAGGGCGAGTTTCTTCTTTCAGATGTAGTAGGAATTTTTGGGTTTGGTCAATCCGTTCGCGAGATGTGGGAGTTTGAAGCTAAGAAACGGTTGAGAAGACAACAAATTTTTCGCACTTCTGCTGCTCCAAACGCTTAATCAGAGTGGCCTAGGGAAAAATACACATACCGTTGTAATCGGGCGAGTTTCTACATTCAGGCGCAGCAGGAATTTTTGGCTTTGGTCAATCCGTTCGCGAGATGTGGGAGTTTGAAGCTAAGAAATGGTTGAGAAGGCAACAAATTTTTCGCAATTCTGCTGCTCCAAACGCTTAACCAGAATGGCCTTGGGAAAGAATACACACACCGTTGTTATCGTACGAGTTTCTACTTTCGGACGCAATAAGAACTTTGGGTTTGGTCAATCCGTTCGCGAGATATGGGAGTTTGAAGCTAGGAAATGCTTGAGAAGGCAACAAATTTTTCGCACTTCTGCTGCTCCAAACGCTTAACCAGAATGGCCTAGGAAAAAAATACACATACCGTTGTAATCGGGCGAGTTTCTTCATTCAGACGCAGCAGGAATTTTTGGGTTTGGTCAATCCGTTCGCGAGATGTGGGAGTTTGAAGCTAAGAAATGGTTGAGAAGGCAACAAATTTTTCGCAATTCTGCTGCTCCAAACGCTTAACCAGAATGGCCTTGGAAAAAAATACACATACCGTTGTTATCGTACGAGTTTCTGCTTTCATATGTAATAGAAATTTTTGGGTTTGGTCAATCCGTTCGCGAGATATGGGAGTTGGAAGCTAAGAAATGGTTGAGAAGGCAACAAATTTTTCGCACTTCTGCTGCCCCAAACGCTTAACAAGAGTGGCCTAGTGAAAAAATACACATACCTTTGTAATCGGTCGAGTTTCTACTTTCAGATATAGTAGGAATTTTTCGGTTTGGTCAATCCGTTCGCGAGATGCGGCAGTTTGAAGCTAAGAAATGGTTGAGAAGGCAACAAATTTTTCGCACTTCTGCTGCTCCAAACGCTTAACCAGAGTGGCCTAGGGAAAAATACACATACCGTTGTAATCGGGCGAGTTTCTACATTCAGGCGCAGCAGGAATTTTTGGGTTTGGTCAATCCGTTCGCGAGATATGGGAGTTTGAAGCTAGGAAATGCTTGAGAAGCCTACAAATTTTTCGCACTTCTGCTGCTCCAAACGCTTAACCAGAATGGCCTAGGGAAAAAAGACACATACCGTTGTAATCAGGCGAGTTTCTACATTCAGACGCAGCAGGAATTTTTGGGACTGGTCAATCCGTTCGCAAGATATGGGAGTTTGAAGCTAAGAAATGCTTGAGAAGGCACCAAATTTTTCGCACTTCTGCTGCTCCAAGCGCTTAACAAGAATGGCCTAGAGAAAAAATACTCATACCTTCGTAATCGGGCGAGTTTCTTCTTTCAGATATAGTAGGAATTTTTCGGTTTGGTCAATCCGTTCGCGAGATGCGGCAGTTTGAAGCTAAGAAATGGTAGAGAAGACAACAAATTTTTCGCATTTCTGCTGCTCCAAACGCTTAACCAGAATGGACTAGGGAAAAAATACACATACCCTTGTAATCGGGCGAGTTTCTACTTTCAGATGTAGTAGGAATTTTTGGGTTTGGTCAATCCGTTCGCGAGATGCGACAGTTTGAAGCTAAGAAATGGTTGAGAAGACAACAAATTTTTCGCACTTCTGCTGCTCCAAACGCTTAACCAGAGTGGCCTAGGGAAAAATACACATACCGTTGTAATCGGGCGAGTTTCTACATTCAGGCGCAGCAGGAATTTTTGGGTTTGGTCAATCCGTTCGCGAGATGTGGGAGTCTGAAGCTAAGAAATGGTTGAGAAGACAACGAATTTTTCGCCCTCCTGCTGCTCCAAACGCTTAACCAGAATGGCCTAGGGAAAAAATACACATACCGTTGTAATCGGGCGAGTTTCTACATTCAGACGCAATAGGAATTTCTGGGTTTGGTCAATCCGTTCGCGAGATATGGGAGTTGGAAGCTAAGAAATGGTTGAGAAGGCAACAAATTTTTCGCACTTCTGCTGCTCCAAACGCTTAACCAGAATGGCGTAGTGAAAAAATACACATACCTTTGTAATCGGGCGAGTTTCTTCTTTCAGATGTAGTAGGAATTTTTGGTTTGGTCAATCCGTTCGCGAGATGTGGGAGTTTGAAGCTAAGAAATGGTTGAGAAGGCAAGAAATTTTTCGCACTTCTGCTGCTCCAAACGCTTAACCAGAATGGCCTAGGGAAAAAATACACATACCGTTGTAATCGGGCGAGTTTCTAGTTTCAGATGTAGTAGGAATGTTTGGGATTGGTTAACCAGTTCGCGAGATGTGGGAGTTTGAAGCTAAGAAATGGTTGAGAAGACAACAAATTTTTCGCAATTCTGCTGCTCCAAACGCTTAACCATAGTGCCCTAGGGAAAAATACACATACCGTTGTAATCGGGCGAGTTTCTACATTCAGGCGCAGCAGGAATTTTTGGGTTTGGTCAATCCGTTCGCGAGATGTGGGAATTTGAAGCTAAGAAATGGTTGAGAAGGCAACAAATTTTTCGCAATTCTGCTGCTCCAAACGCTTAACCAGAATGGCCTAGTGAAAAAATACACATACCGTTGTAATCGGGCGAGTTTCTACATTCAGACGCAGCAGGAATTTTTGGGTGTGGTCAATCCGTTCGCGAGATATGGGAGTTTGAAGCTAAGAAATGCTTGAGAAGGCAACAAATTTTTCGCACTTCTGCTGCTGCAAGCGCTTAACAAGAATGGCCTAGTGAAAAAATACACATACCTTTGTATTCGGGCGAGTTTCTACTTTCAGATATAGTAGGAATTTTTCGGTTTGGTCAATCCGTTCGCGAGACGCGGCAGTTTGAAGCTAAGAAATGGTAGAGAAGACAACAAATTTTTCGCATTTCTGCTGCTCCAAACGCTTAACCAGAATGGACTAGGGAAAAAATACACATACCTTTGTAATCGGGCGAGTTTCTACTTTCAGATGTAGTAGAAATTTTTGGGTTTGGCCAATCCGTTCGCGAGATGCGGCAGTTTGAAGCTAAGAAATGGTTGAGAAGACAACAAATTTGTCGCACTTCTGCTGCTCCAAACGCTTAACCAGAGTGGCCTAGGGAAAGATACACATATCGTTGTAATCGGGCGAGTTTCTACATTGAGGCGCAGCAGGAATTTTCGGGTTTGGTCAATCCGTTCGCGAGATGGGGAGTTTGAAGCTAAGAAATGGTTGAGAAGGCAACAAATTTTTCGCACTTCTGCTGCTCCAAACGCTTAACCAGAATGGCCTAGGGAAAAAATACACATACCGTTGTAATCGGGCGAGTTTCTAGTTTCAGATGTAGTAGGAATGTTTGGGATTGGTTAACCAGTTCGCGAGATGTGGGAGTTTGAAGCTAAGAAATGGTTGAGAAGACAACAAATTTTTCGCAATTCTGCTGCTCCAAACGCTTAACCATATTGGCCTAGGGAAAAATACACATACTGTTGTAATCGGGCGAGTTTCTACATTCAGGCGCAGCAGGAATTTTTGGGTTTGGTCAATCCGTTCGCGAGATGTGGGAATTTGAAGCTAAGAAATGGTTGAGAAGGCAACAAATTTTTCGCACTTCTGCTGCTCCAAACGCTTAACCAGAATGGCCTAGAGAAAAAATACACATACCGTAGTAATCGGGCGAGTTTCTACATTCAGACGCAGCAGGAATTTTTGGGTTTGGTCAATCCGTTCGCGAGATGTGGGAGTTTGAAGCTAAGAAACGGTTGAGAAGACAACAAATTTTTCGCACTTCTGCTGCTCCAAACGCTTAATCAGAGTGGCCTAGGGAAAAATACACATACCGTTGTAATCGGGCGAGTTTCTACATTCAGGCGCAGCAGGAATTTTTGGCTTTGGTCAATCCGTTCGCGAGATGTGGGAGTTTGAAGCTAAGAAATGGTTGAGAAGGCAACAAATTTTTCGCAATTCTGCTGCTCCAAACGCTTAACCAGAATGGCCTTGGGAAAGAATACACATACCGTTGTTATCGTACGAGTTTCTACTTTCGGACGCAATAAGAATTTTTGGGTTTGGTCAATCCGTTCGCGAGATATGGGAGTTTGAAGCTAGGAAATGCTTGAGAAGGCAACAAATTTTTCGCACTTCTGCTGCTCCAAACGCTTAACCAGAATGGCCTAGGAAAAAAATACACATACCGTTGTAATCGGGCGAGTTTCTTCATTCAGACGCAGCAGGAATTTTTGGGTTTGGTCAATCCGTTCGCGAGATGTGGGAGTTTGAAGTTAAGAAATGGTTGAGAAGGCAACAAATTTTTCGCAATTCTGCTGCTCCAAACGCTTAACCAGAATGGCCTTGGAAAAAAATACACATACCGTTGTTATCGTACGAGTTTCTGCTTTCATATGTAATAGAAATTTTTGGGTTTGGTCAATCCGTTCGCGAGATATGGGAGTTGGAAGCTAAGAAATGGTTGAGAAGGCAACAAATTTTTCGCACTTCTGCTGCCCCAAACGCTTAACAAGAGTGGCCTAGTGAAAAAATACACATACCTTTGTAATCGGTCGAGTTTCTACTTTCAGATATAGTAGGAATTTTTCGGTTTGGTCAATCCGTTCGCGAGATGCGGCAGTTTGAAGCTAAGAAATGGTTGAGAAGGCAACAAATTTTTCGCACTTCTGCTGCTCCAAACGCTTAACCAGAGTGGCCTAGGGAAAAATACACATACCGTTGTAATCGGGCGAGTTTCTACATTCAGGCGCAGCAGGAATTTTTGGGTTTGGTCAATCCGTTCGCGAGATATGGGAGTTTGAAGCTAGGAAATGCTTGAGAAGGCTACAAATTTTTCGCACTTCTGCTGCTCCAAACGCTTAACCAGAATGGCCTAGGGAAAAAAGACACATACCGTTGTAATCAGGCGAGTTTCTACATTCAGACGCAGCAGGAATTTTTGGGACTGGTCAATCCGTTCGCAAGATATGGGAGTTTGAAGCTAAGAAATGCTTGAGAAGGCACCAAATTTTTCGCACTTCTGCTGCTCCAAGCGCTTAACAAGAATGGCCTAGAGAAAAAATACTCATACCTTCGTAATCGGGCGAGTTTCTTCTTTCAGATATAGTAGGAATTTTTCGGTTTGGTCAATCCGTTCGCGAGATGCGGCAGTTTGAAGCTAAGAAATGGTAGAGAAGACAACAAATTTTTCGCATTTCTGCTGCTCCAAACGCTTAACCAGAATGGACTAGGGAAAAAATACACATACCCTTGTAATCGGGCGAGTTTCTACTTTCAGATGTAGTAGGAATTTTTGGGTTTGGTCAATCCGTTCGCGAGATGCGACAGTTTGAAGCTAAGAAATGGTTGAGAAGACAACAAATTTTGCGCATTTCAGCTGTTCCAAACGCTTAACCAGAAGGGCCTTGGGAAAAAATACACATACCGTTCTTATCGTACGAGTTTCTACTTTCAGACGCAATAGGAATTTTTGGGTTTGGTCAATCCGTTCGCGAGATATGGGAGTTTGAAGCTAAGAAATGGTTGAGAAGGCAACAAATTTTTCGCACTTCTGCTGCTCCAAACGCTTAACCAGAATGGCCTAGGGAAAAATACACATACCGTTGTAATCGGGCGAGTTTCTACATTCAGGCGCAGCAGGAATTTTTGGCTTTGGTCAATCCGTTCGCGAGATGGGGAGTTTGAAGCTAAGAAATGGTTGAGAAGGCAACAAATTTTTCGCACTTCTGCTGCTCCAAACGCTTAACCAGAATGGCCTAGGGAAAAAATACACATACCGTTGTAATCGGGCGAGTTTCTAGTTTCAGATGTAGTAGGAATGTTTGGGATTGGTTAACCAGTTCGCGAGATGTGGGAGTTTGAAGCTAAGAAATGGTTGAGAAGACAACAAATTTTTCGCAATTCTGCTGCTCCAAACGCTTAACCATATTGGCCTAGGGAAAAATACACATACTGTTGTAATCGGGCGAGTTTCTACATTCAGGCGCAGCAGGAATTTTTGGGTTTGGTCAATCCGTTCGCGAGATGTGGGAATTTGAAGCTAAGAAATGGTTGAGAAGGCAACAAATTTTTCGCACTTCTGCTGCTCCAAACGCTTAACCAGAATGGCCTAGAGAAAAAATACACATACCGTAGTAATCGGGCGAGTTTCTACATTCAGACGCAGCAGGAATTTTTGGGTTTGGTCAATCCGTTCGCGAGATGTGGGAGTTTGAAGCTAAGAAACGGTTGAGAAGACAACAAATTTTTCGCACTTCTGCTGCTCCAAACGCTTAATCAGAGTGGCCTAGGGAAAAATACACATACCGTTGTAATCGGGCGAGTTTCTACATTCAGGCGCAGCAGGAATTTTTGGCTTTGGTCAATCCGTTCGCGAGATGTGGGAGTTTGAAGCTAAGAAATGGTTGAGAAGGCAACAAATTTTTCGCAATTCTGCTGCTCCAAACGCTTAACCAGAATGGCCTTGGGAAAGAATACACATACCGTTGTTATCGTACGAGTTTCTACTTTCGGACGCAATAAGAATTTTTGGGTTTGGTCAATCCGTTCGCGAGATATGGGAGTTTGAAGCTAGGAAATGCTTGAGAAGGCAACAAATTTTTCGCACTTCTGCTGCTCCAAACGCTTAACCAGAATGGCCTAGGAAAAAAATACACATACCGTTGTAATCGGGCGAGTTTCTTCATTCAGACGCAGCAGGAATTTTTGGGTTTGGTCAATCCGTTCGCGAGATGTGGGAGTTTGAAGTTAAGAAATGGTTGAGAAGGCAACAAATTTTTCGCAATTCTGCTGCTCCAAACGCTTAACCAGAATGGCCTTGGAAAAAAATACACATACCGTTGTTATCGTACGAGTTTCTGCTTTCATATGTAATAGAAATTTTTGGGTTTGGTCAATCCGTTCGCGAGATATGGGAGTTGGAAGCTAAGAAATGGTTGAGAAGGCAACAAATTTTTCGCACTTCTGCTGCCCCAAACGCTTAACAAGAGTGGCCTAGTGAAAAAATACACATACCTTTGTAATCGGTCGAGTTTCTACTTTCAGATATAGTAGGAATTTTTCGGTTTGGTCAATCCGTTCGCGAGATGCGGCAGTTTGAAGCTAAGAAATGGTTGAGAAGGCAACAAATTTTTCGCACTTCTGCTGCTCCAAACGCTTAACCAGAGTGGCCTAGGGAAAAATACACATACCGTTGTAATCGGGCGAGTTTCTACATTCAGGCGCAGCAGGAATTTTTGGGTTTGGTCAATCCGTTCGCGAGATATGGGAGTTTGAAGCTAGGAAATGCTTGAGAAGGCTACAAATTTTTCGCACTTCTGCTGCTCCAAACGCTTAACCAGAATGGCCTAGGGAAAAAAGACACATACCGTTGTAATCAGGCGAGTTTCTACATTCAGACGCAGCAGGAATTTTTGGGACTGGTCAATCCGTTCGCAAGATATGGGAGTTTGAAGCTAAGAAATGCTTGAGAAGGCACCAAATTTTTCGCACTTCTGCTGCTCCAAGCGCTTAACAAGAATGGCCTAGAGAAAAAATACTCATACCTTCGTAATCGGGCGAGTTTCTTCTTTCAGATATAGTAGGAATTTTTCGGTTTGGTCAATCCGTTCGCGAGATGCGGCAGTTTGAAGCTAAGAAATGGTAGAGAAGACAACAAATTTTTCGCATTTCTGCTGCTCCAAACGCTTAACCAGAATGGACTAGGGAAAAAATACACATACCCTTGTAATCGGGCGAGTTTCTACTTTCAGATGTAGTAGGAATTTTTGGGTTTGGTCAATCCGTTCGCGAGATGCGACAGTTTGAAGCTAAGAAATGGTTGAGAAGACAACAAATTTTGCGCATTTCAGCTGTTCCAAACGCTTAACCAGAAGGGCCTTGGGAAAAAATACACATACCGTTCTTATCGTACGAGTTTCTACTTTCAGACGCAATAGGAATTTTTGGGTTTGGTCAATCCGTTCGCGAGATATGGGAGTTTGAAGCTAAGAAATGGTTGAGAAGGCAACAAATTTTTCGCACTTCTGCTGCTCCAAACGCTTAACCAGAATGGCCTAGGGAAAAATACACATACCGTTGTAATCGGGCGAGTTTCTACATTCAGGCGCAGCAGGAATTTTTGGCTTTGGTCAATCCGTTCGCGAGATGTGGGAGTTTGAAGCTAAGAAATGGTTGAGAAGGCAACAAATTTTTCGCATTTCTGCTGCTCCAAACGCTTAACCAGAATGGACTAGGGAAAAAATACACATACCTTTGTAATAGGGCGAGTTTCTTCTTTCAGATGTAGTAGGAATTTTTGGGTTTGGTCAATCCGTTCGCGAGATGTGGGAGTTTGAAGCTAAGAAACGGTTGAGAAGACAACAAATTTTTCGCACTTCTGCTGCTCCAAACGCTTAACCAGAGTGGCCTAGGGAAAAATACACATACCGTTGTAATCGGGCGAGTTTCTACATTCAGGCGCAGCAGGAATTTTTGGCTTTGGTCAATCCGTTCGCGAGATGTGGGAGTTTGAAGCTAAGAAATGGTTGAGAAGGCAACAAATTTTTCGCATTTCTGCTGCTCCAAACGCTTAACCAGAAGGGCCTTGGGAAAAAATACACATACCGTTCTTATCGTACGAGTTTCTACTTTCAGACGCAATAGGAATTTTTGGGTTTGGTCAATCCGTTCGCGAGATATGGGAGTTTGAAGCTAAGAAATGGTTGAGAAGGCAACAAATTTTTCGCACTTCTGCTGCTCCAAACGCTTAACCAGAATGGCCTAGGGAAAAATACACATACCGTTGTAATCGGGCGAGTTTCTACATTCAGGCGCAGCAGGAATTTTTGGCTTTGGTCAATCCGTTCGCGAGATGGGGAGTTTGAAGCTAAGAAATGGTTGAGAAGGCAACAAATTTTTCGCACTTCTGCTGCTCCAAACGCTTAACCAGAATGGCCTAGGGAAAAAATACACATACCGTTGTAATCGGGCGAGTTTCTAGTTTCAGATGTAGTAGGAATGTTTGGGATTGGTTAACCAGTTCGCGAGATGTGGGAGTTTGAAGCTAAGAAATGGTTGAGAAGACAACAAATTTTTCGCAATTCTGCTGCTCCAAACGCTTAACCATATTGGCCTAGGGAAAAATACACATACTGTTGTAATCGGGCGAGTTTCTACATTCAGGCGCAGCAGGAATTTTTGGGTTTGGTCAATCCGTTCGCGAGATGTGGGAATTTGAAGCTAAGAAATGGTTGAGAAGGCAACAAATTTTTCGCACTTCTGCTGCTCCAAACGCTTAACCAGAATGGCCTAGAGAAAAAATACACATACCGTAGTAATCGGGCGAGTTTCTACATTCAGACGCAGCAGGAATTTTTGGGTTTGGTCAATCCGTTCGCGAGATGTGGGAGTTTGAAGCTAAGAAACGGTTGAGAAGACAACAAATTTTTCGCACTTCTGCTGCTCCAAACGCTTAATCAGAGTGGCCTAGGGAAAAATACACATACCGTTGTAATCGGGCGAGTTTCTACATTCAGGCGCAGCAGGAATTTTTGGCTTTGGTCAATCCGTTCGCGAGATGTGGGAGTTTGAAGCTAAGAAATGGTTGAGAAGGCAACAAATTTTTCGCAATTCTGCTGCTCCAAACGCTTAACCAGAATGGCCTTGGGAAAGAATACACATACCGTTGTTATCGTACGAGTTTCTACTTTCGGACGCAATAAGAATTTTTGGGTTTGGTCAATCCGTTCGCGAGATATGGGAGTTTGAAGCTAGGAAATGCTTGAGAAGGCAACAAATTTTTCGCACTTCTGCTGCTCCAAACGCTTAACCAGAATGGCCTAGGAAAAAAATACACATACCGTTGTAATCGGGCGAGTTTCTTCATTCAGACGCAGCAGGAATTTTTGGGTTTGGTCAATCCGTTCGCGAGATGTGGGAGTTTGAAGTTAAGAAATGGTTGAGAAGGCAACAAATTTTTCGCAATTCTGCTGCTCCAAACGCTTAACCAGAATGGCCTTGGAAAAAAATACACATACCGTTGTTATCGTACGAGTTTCTGCTTTCATATGTAATAGAAATTTTTGGGTTTGGTCAATCCGTTCGCGAGATATGGGAGTTGGAAGCTAAGAAATGGTTGAGAAGGCAACAAATTTTTCGCACTTCTGCTGCCCCAAACGCTTAACAAGAGTGGCCTAGTGAAAAAATACACATACCTTTGTAATCGGTCGAGTTTCTACTTTCAGATATAGTAGGAATTTTTCGGTTTGGTCAATCCGTTCGCGAGATGCGGCAGTTTGAAGCTAAGAAATGGTTGAGAAGGCAACAAATTTTTCGCACTTCTGCTGCTCCAAACGCTTAACCAGAGTGGCCTAGGGAAAAATACACATACCGTTGTAATCGGGCGAGTTTCTACATTCAGGCGCAGCAGGAATTTTTGGGTTTGGTCAATCCGTTCGCGAGATATGGGAGTTTGAAGCTAGGAAATGCTTGAGAAGGCTACAAATTTTTCGCACTTCTGCTGCTCCAAACGCTTAACCAGAATGGCCTAGGGAAAAAAGACACATACCGTTGTAATCAGGCGAGTTTCTACATTCAGACGCAGCAGGAATTTTTGGGACTGGTCAATCCGTTCGCAAGATATGGGAGTTTGAAGCTAAGAAATGCTTGAGAAGGCACCAAATTTTTCGCACTTCTGCTGCTCCAAGCGCTTAACAAGAATGGCCTAGAGAAAAAATACTCATACCTTCGTAATCGGGCGAGTTTCTTCTTTCAGATATAGTAGGAATTTTTCGGTTTGGTCAATCCGTTCGCGAGATGCGGCAGTTTGAAGCTAAGAAATGGTAGAGAAGACAACAAATTTTTCGCATTTCTGCTGCTCCAAACGCTTAACCAGAATGGACTAGGGAAAAAATACACATACCCTTGTAATCGGGCGAGTTTCTACTTTCAGATGTAGTAGGAATTTTTGGGTTTGGTCAATCCGTTCGCGAGATGCGACAGTTTGAAGCTAAGAAATGGTTGAGAAGACAACAAATTTTGCGCATTTCAGCTGTTCCAAACGCTTAACCAGAAGGGCCTTGGGAAAAAATACACATACCGTTCTTATCGTACGAGTTTCTACTTTCAGACGCAATAGGAATTTTTGGGTTTGGTCAATCCGTTCGCGAGATATGGGAGTTTGAAGCTAAGAAATGGTTGAGAAGGCAACAAATTTTTCGCACTTCTGCTGCTCCAAACGCTTAACCAGAATGGCCTAGGGAAAAATACACATACCGTTGTAATCGGGCGAGTTTCTACATTCAGGCGCAGCAGGAATTTTTGGCTTTGGTCAATCCGTTCGCGAGATGTGGGAGTTTGAAGCTAAGAAATGGTTGAGAAGGCAACAAATTTTTCGCATTTCTGCTGCTCCAAACGCTTAACCAGAATGGACTAGGGAAAAAATACACATACCTTTGTAATAGGGCGAGTTTCTTCTTTCAGATGTAGTAGGAATTTTTGGGTTTGGTCAATCCGTTCGCGAGATGTGGGAGTTTGAAGCTAAGAAACGGTTGAGAAGACAACAAATTTTTCGCACTTCTGCTGCTCCAAACGCTTAACCAGAGTGGCCTAGGGAAAAATACACATACCGTTGTAATCGGGCGAGTTTCTACATTCAGGCGCAGCAGGAATTTTTGGCTTTGGTCAATCCGTTCGCGAGATGTGGGAGTTTGAAGCTAAGAAATGGTTGAGAAGGCAACAAATTTTTCGCATTTCTGCTGCTCCAAACGCTTAACCAGAGTGGCCTAGGGAAAGATACACATATCGTTGTAATCGGGCGAGTTTCTACATTGAGGCGCAGCAGGAATTTTCGGGTTTGGTCAATCCGTTCGCGAGATGGGGAGTTTGAAGCTAAGAAATGGTTGAGAAGGCAACAAATTTTTCGCACTTCTGCTGCTCCAAACGCTTAACCAGAATGGCCTAGGGAAAAAATACACATACCGTTGTAATCGGGCGAGTTTCTAGTTTCAGATGTAGTAGGAATGTTTGGGATTGGTTAACCAGTTCGCGAGATGTGGGAGTTTGAAGCTAAGAAATGGTTGAGAAGACAACAAATTTTTCGCAATTCTGCTGCTCCAAACGCTTAACCATATTGGCCTAGGGAAAAATACACATACTGTTGTAATCGGGCGAGTTTCTACATTCAGGCGCAGCAGGAATTTTTGGGTTTGGTCAATCCGTTCGCGAGATGTGGGAATTTGAAGCTAAGAAATGGTTGAGAAGGCAACAAATTTTTCGCACTTCTGCTGCTCCAAACGCTTAACCAGAATGGCCTAGAGAAAAAATACACATACCGTAGTAATCGGGCGAGTTTCTACATTCAGACGCAGCAGGAATTTTTGGGTTTGGTCAATCCGTTCGCGAGATGTGGGAGTTTGAAGCTAAGAAACGGTTGAGAAGACAACAAATTTTTCGCACTTCTGCTGCTCCAAACGCTTAATCAGAGTGGCCTAGGGAAAAATACACATACCGTTGTAATCGGGCGAGTTTCTACATTCAGGCGCAGCAGGAATTTTTGGCTTTGGTCAATCCGTTCGCGAGATGTGGGAGTTTGAAGCTAAGAAATGGTTGAGAAGGCAACAAATTTTTCGCAATTCTGCTGCTCCAAACGCTTAACCAGACTGGCCTTGGGAAAGAATACACATACCGTTGTTATCGTACGAGTTTCTACTTTCGGACGCAATAAGAATTTTTGGGTTTGGTCAATCCGTTCGCGAGATATGGGAGTTTGAAGCTAGGAAATGCTTGAGAAGGCAACAAATTTTTCGCACTTCTGCTGCTCCAAACGCTTAACCAGAATGGCCTAGGGAAAAAAGACACATACCGTTGTAATCAGGCGAGTTTCTACATTCAGACGCAGCAGGAATTTTTGGGACTGGTCAATCCGTTCGCAAGATATGGGAGTTTGAAGCTAAGAAATGCTTGAGAAGGCACCAAATTTTTCGCACTTCTGCTGCTCCAAGCGCTTAACAAGAATGGCCTAGAGAAAAAATACTCATACCTTCGTAATCGGGCGAGTTTCTTCTTTCAGATATAGTAGGAATTTTTCGGTTTGGTCAATCCGTTCGCGAGATGCGGCAGTTTGAAGCTAAGAAATGGTAGAGAAGACAACAAATTTTTCGCATTTCTGCTGCTCCAAACGCTTAACCAGAATGGACTAGGGAAAAAATACACATACCCTTGTAATCGGGCGAGTTTCTACTTTCAGATGTAGTAGGAATTTTTGGGTTTGGTCAATCCGTTCGCGAGATGCGACAGTTTGAAGCTAAGAAATGGTTGAGAAGACAACAAATTTTGCGCATTTCAGCTGTTCCAAACGCTTAACCAGAAGGGCCTTGGGAAAAAATACACATACCGTTCTTATCGTACGAGTTTCTACTTTCAGACGCAATAGGAATTTTTGGGTTTGGTCAATCCGTTCGCGAGATATGGGAGTTTGAAGCTAAGAAATGGTTGAGAAGGCAACAAATTTTTCGCACTTCTGCTGCTCCAAACGCTTAACCAGAATGGCCTAGGGAAAAATACACATACCGTTGTAATCGGGCGAGTTTCTACATTCAGGCGCAGCAGGAATTTTTGGCTTTGGTCAATCCGTTCGCGAGATGTGGGAGTTTGAAGCTAAGAAATGGTTGAGAAGGCAACAAATTTTTCGCATTTCTGCTGCTCCAAACGCTTAACCAGAATGGACTAGGGAAAAAATACACATACCTTTGTAATAGGGCGAGTTTCTTCTTTCAGATGTAGTAGGAATTTTTGGGTTTGGTCAATCCGTTCGCGAGATGTGGGAGTTTGAAGCTAAGAAACGGTTGAGAAGACAACAAATTTTTCGCACTTCTGCTGCTCCAAACGCTTAACCAGAGTGGCCTAGGGAAAAATACACATACCGTTGTAATCGGGCGAGTTTCTACATTCAGGCGCAGCAGGAATTTTTGGCTTTGGTCAATCCGTTCGCGAGATGTGGGAGTTTGAAGCTAAGAAATGGTTGAGAAGGCAACAAATTTTTCGCAATTCTGCTGCTCCAAACGCTTAACCAGAATGGCCTTGGGAAAGAATACACATACCGTTGTTATCGTACGAGTTTCTACTTTCGGACGCAATAGGAATTTTTGGGTTTGGTCAATCCGTTCGCGAGATATGGGAGTTTGAAGCTAGGAAATGCTTGAGAAGGCAACAAATTTTTCGCACTTCTGCTGCTCCAAACGCTTAACCAGAATGGCCTAGGAAAAAAATACACATACCGTTGTAATCGGGCGAGTTTCTTCATTCAGACGCAGCAGGAATTTTTGGTTTTGGTCAATCCGTTCGCGATATGTGGGGGTTTGAAGCTAAGAAATGGTTGAGAAGGCAACAAATTTTTCGCACTTCTGCTGCTCCAAACGCTTAACCAGAATGGCCTAGTGAAAAAATACACATACCTTTGTAATCGGGCGAGTTTCTTCTTTCAGATGTAGTAGGAATTTTTGGTTTGGTCAATCCGTTCGCGAGATGTGGGAGTTTGAAGCTAAGAAATGGTTGAGAAGGCAACAAATTTTTCGCACTTCTGCTGCTCCAAACGCTTAACCAGAATGGCCTAGGGAAAAAATACACATACCGTTGTAATCGGGCGAGTTTCTAGTTTCAGATGTAGTAGGAATGTTTGGGATTGGTTAACCAGTTCGCGAGATGTGGGAGTTTGAAACTAAGAAATGGTTGAGAAGACAACAAATTTTTCGCAATTCAGCTGCTCCAAACGCTTAACCAGAAGGGCCTTGGGAAAAAATACACATACCGTTGTTATCGGGCGAGTTTCTAGTTTCAGATGTAGTAGGAATGTTTGGGATTGGTTAACCAGTTCGCGAGATGTGGGAGTTTGAAGCTAAGAAATGGTTGAGAAGACAACAAATTTTTCGCAATTCTGCTGCTCCAAACGCTTAACCATAGTGGCCTAGGGAAAAATACACTTACCGTTGTAATCGGGCGAGTTTCTACATTCAGGCGCAGCAGGAATTTTTGGGTTTGGTCAATCCGTTCGCGAGATGTGGGAATTTGAAGCTAAGAAATGGTTGAGAAGGCAACAAATTTTTCGCACTTCTGCTGCTCCAAACGCTTAACCAGAATGGCCTAGGGAAAAAATACACATACCATAGTAATCGGGCGAGTTTCTACATTCAGACGCAGCAGGAATTTTTGGGTTTGGTCAATCCGGTCGCGCGATATGGGAGTTTGAAGCTAGGAAATGCTTGAGAAGGCAACAAATTTTTCGCACTTCTGCTGCTCCAAACGTTTAACCAGAATGGCCTAGTGAAAAAATACACATACCGTTGTAATCGGGCGAGTTTCTACATTCAGACGCAGCAGGAATTTTTGGGTGTGGTCAATCCGTTCGCGAGATATGGGAGTTTGAAGCTAAGAAATGCTTGAGAAGGCAACAAATTTTTCGCACTTCTGCTGCTGCAAGCGCTTAACAAGAATGGCCTAGTGAAAAAATACACATACCTTTGTAATCGGGCGAGTTTCTACTTTCAGATATAGTAGGAATTTTTCGGTTTGGTCAATCCGTTCGCGAGACGCGGCAGTTTGAAGCTAAGAAATGGTAGAGAAGACAACAAATTTTTCGCATTTCTGCTGCTCCAAACGCTTAACAGAATGGACTAGGGAAAAAATACACATACCTTTGTAATCGGGCGAGTTTCTACTTTCAGATGTAGTAGAAATTTTTGGGTTTGGCCAATCCGTTCGCGAGATGCGGCAGTTTGAAGCTAAGAAATGGTTGAGAAGACAACAAATTTGTCGCACTTCTGCTGCTCCAAACGCTTAACCAGAGTGGCCTAGACGAAAATACACATATCGTTGTAATCGGGCGAGTTTCTACATTCAGGCGCAGCAGGAATTTTCGGGTTTGGTCAATCCGTTCGCGAGATGTGGGAGTTTGAAACTAAGAAATGGTTGAGAAGGCAACAAATTTTCGCACTTCTGCTGCTCCAAACGCTTAACCAGAATGGCCTAGGGAAAAAATACACATACCGTAGTAATCGGGCGAGTTTCTACATTCAGACGCAGCAGGAATTTTTGGGTTTGGTCAATCCGGTCGCGAGATATGGGAGCTTGAAGCTAGGAAATGCTGGAGAAGGCAACAAATTTTTCTCAATTTTGCTGCTCCAAACGCTTAACCAGAATGGACTAGGGAAAAAATACACATACCTTTGTAATAGGGCGAGTTTCTTCTTTCAGATGTAGTAGGAATTTTTGGGTTTGGTCAATCCGTTCGCGAGATGTGGGAGTTTGAAGCTAAGAAACGGTTGAGAAGACAACAAATTTTTCGCACTTCTGCTGCTCCAAACGCTTAACCAGAGTGGCCTAGGGAAAAATACACATGCCGTTGTAATCGGGCGAGTTTCTACATTCAGGCGCAGCAGGAATTTTTGGCTTTGGTCAATCCGTTCGCGAGATGTGGGAGTTTGAAGCTAAGAAATGGTTGAGAAGGCAACAAATTTTTCGCAATTCTGCTGCTCCAAACGCTTAACCAGAATGGCCTTGGGAAAGAATACACATACCGTTGTTATCATACGAGTTTCTACTTTCGGACGCAATAGGAATTTTTGGGTTTGGTCAATCCGTTCGCGAGATATGGGAGTTTGAATCTAGGAAATGCTTGAGAAGGCAACAAATTTTTCGCACTTCTGCTGCTCCAAACGCTTAACCAGAATGGCCTAGGAAAAAAATACACATACCGTTGTAATCGGGCGAGTTTCTTCATTCAGACGCAGCAGGAATTTTTGGTTTTGGTCAATCCGTTCGCGAGATGTGGGAGTTTGAAGCTAAGAAATGGTTGAGAAGGCAACAAATTTTTCGCACTTCTGCTGCTCCAAACGCTTAACCAGAATGGCCTAGTGAAAAAATACACGTACCTTTGTAATAGGGCGAGTTTCTTCTTTCAGATGTAGTAGGAATTTTTGGGTTTGGTCAATCCGTTCGCGAGATGTGGGAGTTTGAAGCTAAGAAACGGTTGAGAAGACAACAAATTTTTCGCACTTCTGCTGCTCCAAACGCTTAATCAGAGTGGCCTAGGGAGAAATACACATACCGTTGTAATCGGGCGAGTTTCTACATTCAGGCGCAGCAGGAATTTTTGGCTTTGGTCAATCCGTTCGCGAGATGTGGGAGTTTGAAGCTAAGAAATGGTTGAGAAGGCAACAAATTTTTCGCAATTCTGCTGCTCCAAACGCTTAACCAGAATGGCCTTGGGAAAGAATACACATACCGTTGTTATCGTACGAGTTTCTACTTTCGGACGCAATAGGAATTTTTGGGTTTGGTCAATCCGTTCGCGAGATATGGGAGTTTGAAGCTAGGAAATGCTTGAGAAGGCAACAAATTTTTCGCACTTCTGCTGCTCCAAACGCTTAACCAGAATGGCCTAGGAAAAAAATACACATACCGTTGTAATCGGGCGAGTTTCTTCATTCAGACGCAGCAGGAATTTTTGGGTTTGGTCAATCCGTTCGCGAGATGTGGGAGTTTGAAGCTAAGAAATGGTTGAGAAGGCAACAAATTTTTCGCAATTCTGCTGCTCCAAACGCTTAACCAGAATGGCCTTGGAAAAAAATACACATACCGTTGTTATCGTACGAGTTTCTGCTTTCATATGTAATAGAAATTTTTGGGTTTGGTCAATCCGTTCGCGACATATGGGAGTTGGAAGCTAAGAAATGGTTGAGAAGGCAACAAATTTTTCGCACTTCTGCTGCCCCAAACGCTTAACAAGAGTGGCCTAGTGAAAAAATACACATACCTTTGTAATCGGTCGAGTTTCTACTTTCAGATATAGTAGGAATTTTTCGGTTTGGTCAATCCGTTCGCGAGATGCGGCAGTTTGAAGCTAAGAAATGGTTGAGAAGGCAACAAATTTTTCGCACTTCTGCTGCTCCAAACGCTTAACCAGAGTGGCCTAGGGAAAAATACACATACCGTTGTAATCGGGCGAGTTTCTACATTCAGGCGCAGCAGGAATTTTTGGGTTTGGTCAATCCGTTCGCAAGATATGGGAGTTTGAAGCTAAGAAATGCTTGAGAAGGCACCAAATTTTTCGCACTTCTGCTGCTCCAAGCGCTTAACAAGAATGGCCTAGAGAAAAAATACACATACCTTCGTAATCGGGCGAGTTTCTTCTTTCAGATATAGTAGGAATTTTTCGGTTTGGTCAATCCGTTCGCGAGATACGGCAGTTTGAAGCTAAGAAATGGTAGAGAAGACAACAAATTTTTCGCATTTCTGCTGCTCCAAACGCTTAACCAGAATGGACTAGGGAAAAAATACACATACCCTTGTAATCGGGCGAGTTTCTACTTTCAGATGTAGTAGGAATTTTTGGGTTTGGTCAATCCGTTCGCGAGATGCGACAGTTTGAAGCTAAGAAATGGTTGAGAAGACAACAAATTTTTCGCACTTCTGCTGCTCCAAACGCTTAACCAGTGTGGCCTAGGGAAAAATACACATACCGTTGTAATCGGGCGAGTTTCTACATTCAGGCGCAGCAGGAATTTTTGGTTTGGGTCAATCCGTTCGCGAGATGTGGGAGTTTGAAGCTAAGAAATGGTTGAGAAGGCAACAAATTTTTCGCACTTCTGCTGCTCCAAACGCTTAACCAGAATGGCCTAGGGAAAAAATACACATACCTTTGTAAACGGGAGAGTTTCTACTTTCATATGTAATAGAAATTTTTGGGTTTGGTCAATCCGTTCGCGAGATATGGGAGTTTGAAGCTAAGAAATGGTTGAGAAGACAACAAATTTTTCGCAATTCTGCTGCTCCAAACGCTTAACCATAGTGGCCTAGGGAAAAATACACATACTGTTGTAATCGTGCGAGTTTCTACATTCAGGCGCAGCAGGAATTTTTGGGTTTGGTCAATCCGTTCGCGAGATGTGGGAATTTGAAGCTAAGAAATGGTTGAGAAGGCAACAAATTTTTCGCAATTCTGCTGCTCCAAACGCTTAACCAGAATGGCCTAGAGAAAAAATACACATACCGTAGTAATCGGGCGAGTTTCTACATTCAGACGCAGCAGGAATTTTTGGGTTTGGTCAATCCGGTCGCGCGATATGGGAGTTTGAAGCTAGGAAATGCTTGAGAAGGCAACAAATTTTTCGCACTTCTGCTGCTCCAAACGCTTAACCAGAATGGCCTAGGGAAAAATACACATACCGTTGTAATCGGGCGAGTTTCTACATTCAGGCGCAGCAGGAATTTTTGGCTTTGGTCAATCCGTTCGCGAGATGTGGGAGTTTGAAGCTAAGAAATGGTTGAGAAGGCAACAAATTTTTCGCATTTCTGCTGCTCCAAACGCTTAACCAGAATGGACTAGGGAAAAAATACACATACCTTTGTAATAGGGCGAGTTTCTTCTTTCAGATGTAGTAGGAATTTTTGGGTTTGGTCAATCCGTTCGCGAGATGTGGGAGTTTGAAGCTAAGAAACGGTTGAGAAGACAACAAATTTTTCGCACTTCTGCTGCTCCAAACGCTTAACCAGAGTGGCCTAGGGAAAAATACACATACCGTTGTAATCGGGCGAGTTTCTACATTCAGGCGCAGCAGGAATTTTTGGCTTTGGTCAATCCGTTCGCGAGATGTGGGAGTTTGAAGCTAAGAAATGGTTGAGAAGGCAACAAATTTTTCGCAATTCTGCTGCTCCAAACGCTTAACCAGAATGGCCTTGGGAAAGAATACACATACCGTTGTTATCGTACGAGTTTCTACTTTCGGACGCAATAGGAATTTTTGGGTTTGGTCAATCCGTTCGCGAGATATGGGAGTTTGAAGCTAGGAAATGCTTGAGAAGGCAACAAATTTTTCGCACTTCTGCTGCTCCAAACGCTTAACCAGAATGGCCTAGGAAAAAAATACACATACCGTTGTAATCGGGCGAGTTTCTTCATTCAGACGCAGCAGGAATTTTTGGTTTTGGTCAATCCGTTCGCGATATGTGGGGGTTTGAAGCTAAGAAATGGTTGAGAAGGCAACAAATTTTTCGCACTTCTGCTGCTCCAAACGCTTAACCAGAATGGCCTAGTGAAAAAATACACATACCTTTGTAATCGGGCGAGTTTCTTCTTTCAGATGTAGTAGGAATTTTTGGTTTGGTCGATCCGTTCGCGAGATGTGGGAGTTTGAAGCTAAGAAATGGTTGAGAAGGCAACAAATTTTTCGCACTTCTGCTGCTCCAAACGCTTAACCAGAATGGCCTAGGGAAAAAATACACATACCGTTGTAATCGGGCGAGTTTCTAGTTTCAGATGTAGTAGGAATGTTTGGGATTGGTTAACCAGTTCGCGAGATGTGGGAGTTTGAAGCTAAGAAATGGTTGAGAAGACAACAAATTTTTCGCAATTCAGCTGCTCCAAACGCTTAACCAGAAGGGCCTTGGGAAAAAATACACATACCGTTGTTATCGGGCGAGTTTCTAGTTTCAGATGTAGTAGGAATGTTTGGGATTGGTTAACCAGTTCGCGAGATGTGGGAGTTTGAAGCTAAGAAATGGTTGAGAAGACAACAAATTTTTCGCAATTCTGCTGCTCCAAACGCTTAACCATAGTGGCCTAGGGAAAAATACACTTACCGTTGTAATCGGGCGAGTTTCTACATTCAGGCGCAGCAGGAATTTTTGGGTTTGGTCAATCCGTTCGCGAGATGTGGGAATTTGAAGCTAAGAAATGGTTGAGAAGGCAACAAACTTTTCGCACTTCTGCTGCTCCAAACGCTTAACCAGAATGGCCTAGGGAAAAAATACACATACCATAGTAATCGGGCGAGTTTCTACATTCAGACGCAGCAGGAATTTTTGGGTTTGGTCAATCCGGTCGCGCGATATGGGAGTTTGAAGCTAGGAAATGCTTGAGAAGGCAACAAATTTTTCGCACTTCTGCTGCTCCAAACGTTTAACCAGAATGGCCTAGTGAAAAAATACACATACCGTTGTAATCGGGCGAGTTTCTACATTCAGACGCAGCAGGAATTTTTGGGTGTGGTCAATCCGTTCGCGAGATATGGGAGTTTGAAGCTAAGAAATGCTTGAGAAGGCAACAAATTTTTCGCACTTCTGCTGCTGCAAGCGCTTAACAAGAATGGCCTAGTGAAAAAATACACATACCTTTGTATTCGGGCGAGTTTCTACTTTCAGATATAGTAGGAATTTTTCGGTTTGGTCAATCCGTTCGCGAGACGCGGCAGTTTGAAGCTAAGAAATGGTAGAGAAGACAACAAATTTTTCGCATTTCTGCTGCTCCAAACGCTTAACCAGAATGGACTAGGGAAAAAATACACATACCTTTGTAATCGGGCGAGTTTCTACTTTCAGATGTAGTAGAAATTTTTGGGTTTGGCCAATCCGTTCGCGAGATGCGGCAGTTTGAAGCTAAGAAATGGTTGAGAAGACAACAAATTTGTCGCACTTCTGCTGCTCCAAACGCTTAACCAGAGTGGCCTAGGCGAAAATACACATATCGTTGTAATCGGGCGAGTTTCTACATTCAGGCGCAGCAGGAATTTTCGGGTTTGGTCAATCCGTTCGCGAGATGTGGGAGTTTGAAACTAAGAAATGGTTGAGAAGGCAACAAATTTTCGCACTTCTGCTGCTCCAAACGCTTAACCAGAATGGCCTAGGGAAAAAATACACATACCGTAGTAATCGGGCGAGTTTCTACATTCAGACGCAGCAGGAATTTTTGGGTTTGGTCAATCCGGTCGCGAGATATGGGAGCTTGAAGCTAGGAAATGCTTGAGATGGCAACAAATTTTTCGCACTTCTGCTGCTCCAAACGCTTAACCAGAATGGCCTATTGAAAAAATACACATACCGTTGTAATCGGGCGAGTTTCTACATTCAGACGCAGCAGGAATTTTTGGATTTGGTCAATCCGGTTGCGAGATATGGGAGTTTGAAGCTAGGAAATGCTGGAGAAGGCAACAAATTTTTCTCAATTTTGCTGCTCCAAACGCTTAACCAGAATGGACTAGGGAAAAAATACACATACCTTTGTAATAGGGCGAGTTTCTTCTTTCAGATGTAGTAGGAATTTTTGGGTTTGGTCAATCCGTTCGCGAGATGTGGGAGTTTGAAGCTAAGAAACGGTTGAGAAGACAACAAATTTTTCGCACTTCTGCTGCTCCAAACGCTTAACCAGAGTGGCCTAGGGAAAAATACACATGCCGTTGTAATCGGGCGAGTTTCTACATTCAGGCGCAGCAGGAATTTTTGGCTTTGGTCAATCCGTTCGCGAGATGTGGGAGTTTGAAGCTAAGAAATGGTTGAGAAGGCAACAAATTTTTCGCAATTCTGCTGCTCCAAACGCTTAACCAGAATGGCCTTGGGAAAGAATACACATACCGTTGTTATCATACGAGTTTCTACTTTCGGACGCAATAGGAATTTTTGGGTTTGGTCAATCCGTTCGCGAGATATGGGAGTTTGAATCTAGGAAATGCTTGAGAAGGCAACAAATTTTTCGCAATTCTGCTGCTCCAAACGCTTAACCAGAATGGCCTAGGAAAAAAATACACATACCGTTGTAATCGGGCGAGTTTCTTCATTCAGACGCAGCAGGAATTTTTGGTTTTGGTCAATCCGTTCGCGAGATGTGGGAGTTTGAAGCTAAGAAATGGTTGAGAAGGCAACAAATTTTTCGCACTTCTGCTGCTCCAAACGCTTAACCAGAATGGCCTAGTGAAAAAATACACGTACCTTTGTAATAGGGCGAGTTTCTTCTTTCAGATGTAGTAGGAATTTTTGGGTTTGGTCAATCCGTTCGCGAGATGTGGGAGTTTGAAGCTAAGAAATGGTTGAGAAGGCAACAAATTTTTCGCAATTCTGCTGCTCCAAACGCTTAACCAGAATGGCCTTGGAAAAAAATACACATACCGTTGTTATCGTACGAGTTTCTGCTTTCATATGTAATAGAAATTTTTGGGTTTGGTCAATCCGTTCGCGACATATGGGAGTTGGAAGCTAAGAAATGGTTGAGAAGGCAACAAATTTTTCGCACTTCTGCTGCCCCAAACGCTTAACAAGAGTGGCCTAGTGAAAAAATACACATACCTTTGTAATCGGTCGAGTTTCTACTTTCAGATATAGTAGGAATTTTTCGGTTTGGTCAATCCGTTCGCGAGATGCGGCAGTTTGAAGCTAAGAAATGGTTGAGAAGGCAACAAATTTTTCGCACTTCTGCTGCTCCAAACGCTTAACCAGAGTGGCCTAGGGAAAAATACACATACCGTTGTAATCGGGCGAGTTTCTACATTCAGGCGCAGCAGGAATTTTTGGGTTTGGTCAATCCGTTCGCAAGATATGGGAGTTTGAAGCTAAGAAATGCTTGAGAAGGCACCAAATTTTTCGCACTTCTGCTGCTCCAAGCGCTTAACAAGAATGGCCTAGAGAAAAAATACACATACCTTCGTAATCGGGCGAGTTTCTTCTTTCAGATATAGTAGGAATTTTTCGGTTTGGTCAATCCGTTCGCGAGATACGGCAGTTTGAAGCTAAGAAATGGTAGAGAAGACAACAAATTTTTCGCATTTCTGCTGCTCCAAACGCTTAACCAGAATGGACTAGGGAAAAAATACACATACCCTTGTAATCGGGCGAGTTTCTACTTTCAGATGTAGTAGGAATTTTTGGGTTTGGTCAATCCGTTCGCGAGATGCGACAGTTTGAAGCTAAGAAATGGTTGAGAAGACAACAAATTTTTCGCACTTCTGCTGCTCCAAACGCTTAACCAGTGTGGCCTAGGGAAAAATACACATACCGTTGTAATCGGGCGAGTTTCTACATTCAGGCGCAGCAGGAATTTTTGGTTTGGGTCAATCCGTTCGCGAGATGTGGGAGTTTGAAGCTAAGAAATGGTTGAGAAGGCAACAAATTTTTCGCACTTCTGCTGCTCCAAACGCTTAACCAGAATGGCCTAGGGAAAAAATACACATACCTTTGTAAACGGGAGAGTTTCTACTTTCATATGTAATAGAAATTTTTGGGTTTGGTCAATCCGTTCGCGAGATATGGGAGTTTGAAGCTAAGAAATGGTTGAGAAGACAACAAATTTTTCGCAATTCTGCTGCTCCAAACGCTTAACCATAGTGGCCTAGGGAAAAATACACATACTGTTGTAATCGGGCGAGTTTCTACATTCAGGCGCAGCAGGAATTTTTGGGTTTGGTCAATCCGTTCGCGAGATGTGGGAATTTGAAGCTAAGAAATGGTTGAGAAGGCAACAAATTTTTCGCAATTCTGCTGCTCCAAACGCTTAACCAGAATGGCCTAGAGAAAAAATACACATACCGTAGTAATCGGGCGAGTTTCTACATTCAGACGCAGCAGGAATTTTTGGGTTTGGTCAATCCGGTCGCGCGATATGGGAGTTTGAAGCTAGGAAATGCTTGAGAAGGCAACAAATTTTTCGCATTTCTGCTGCTCCAAACGCTTAACCAGAATGGCCTAGTGAAAAAATACACATACCGTTGTAATCGGGCGAGTTTCTACATTCAGACGCAGCAGGAATTTTTGGGTGTGGTCAATCCGTTCGCGAGATATGGGAGTTTGAAGCTAAGAAATGCTTGAGAAGGCAACAAATTTTTCGCACTTCTGCTGCTGCAAGCGCTTAATAAGAATGGCCTAGTGAAAAAATACACATACCTTTGTAATCGGGCGAGTCTCTAGTTTCAGATATAGTAGGAATTTTTGGGTTTGGTGAATCCGTTCGCGAGATGTGGCAGTTTGAATCTAAGAAATGGTTGAGAAGACAACAAATTTTTCGCATTTCTGCTGCTCCAAACGCTTAACCAGAATGGACTAGGGAAAAAATACACATACCTTTGTAATAGGGCGAGTTTCTTCTTTCAGATGTAGTAGGAATTTTTGGGTTTGGTCAATCCGTTCGCGAGATGTGGGAGTTTGAAGCTAAGAAACGGTTGAGAAGACAACAAATTTTTCGCACTTCTGCTGCTCCAAACGCTTAACCAGAGTGGCCTAGGGAAAAATACACATACCGTTGTAATCGGGCGAGTTTCTACATTCAGGCGCAGCAGGAATTTTTGGCTTTGGTCAATCCGTTCGCGAGATGTGGGAGTTTGAAGCTAAGAAATGGTTGAGAAGGCAACAAATTTTTCGCAATTCTGCTGCTCCAAACGCTTAACCAGAATGGCCTTGGGAAAGAATACACATACCGTTGTTATCGTACGAGTTTCTACTTTCGGACGCAATAGGAATTTTTGGGTTTGGTCAATCCGTTCGCGAGATATGGGAGTTTGAAGCTAGGAAATGCTTGAGAAGGCAACAAATTTTTCGCACTTCTGCTGCTCCAAACGCTTAACCAGAATGGCCTAGGAAAAAAATACACATACCGTTGTAATCGGGCGAGTTTCTTCATTCAGACGCAGCAGGAATTTTTGGTTTTGGTCAATCCGTTCGCGATATGTGGGAGTTTCAAGCTAAGAAATGGTTGAGAAGGCAACAAATTTTTCGCACTTCTGCTGCTCCAAACGCTTAACCAGAATGGCCTAGTGAAAAAATACACATACCTTTGTAATCGGGCGAGTTTCTTCTTTCAGATGTAGTAGGAATTTTTGGTTTGGTCAATCCGTTCGCGAGATGTGGGAGTTTGAAGCTAAGAAATGGTTGAGAAGGCAACAAATTTTTCGCACTTCTGCTGCTCCAAACGCTTAACCAGAATGGCCTAGGGAAAAAATACACATACCGTTGTAATCGGGCGAGTTTCTAGTTTCAGATGTAGTAGGAATGTTTGGGATTGGTTAACCAGTTCGCGAGATGTGGGAGTTTGAAGCTAAGAAATGGTTGAGAAGACAACAAATTTTTCGCAATTCAGCTGCTCCAAACGCTTAACCAGAAGGGCCTTGAGAAAAAATACACATACCGTTGTTATCGGGCGAGTTTCTAGTTTCAGATGTAGTAGGAATGTTTGGGATTGGTTAACCAGTTCGCGAGATGTGGGAGTTTGAAGCTAAGAAATGGTTGAGAAGACAACAAATTTTTCGCAATTCTGCTGCTCCAAACGCTTAACCATAGTGGCCTAGGGAAAAATACACTTACCGTTGTAATCGGGCGAGTTTCTACATTCAGGCGCAGCAGGAATTTTTGGGTTTGGTCAATCCGTTCGCGAGATGTGGGAATTTGAAGCTAAGAAATGGTTGAGAAGGCAACAAATTTTTCGCACTTCTGCTGCTCCAAACGCTTAACCAGAATGGCCTAGGGAAAAAATACACATACCGTAGTAATCGGGCGAGTTTCTACATTCAGACGCAGCAGGAATTTTTGGGTTTGGTCAATCCGGTCGCGCGATATGGGAGTTTGAAGCTAGGAAATGCTTGAGAAGGCAACAAATTTTTCGCACTTCTGCTGCTCCAAACGCTTAACCAGAATGGCCTAGTGAAAAAATACACATACCGTTGTAATCGGGCGAGTTTCTACATTCAGACGCAGCAGGAATTTTTGGGTGTGGTCAATCCGTTCGCGAGATATGGGAGTTTGAAGCTAAGAAATGCTTGAGAAGGCAACAAATTTTTCGCACTTCTGCTGCTGCAAGCGCTTAACAAGAATGGCCTAGTGAAAAAATACACATACCTTTGTATTCGGGCGAGTTTCTACTTTCAGATATAGTAGGAATTTTTCGGTTTGGTCAATCCGTTCGCGAGACGCGGCAGTTTGAAGCTAAGAAATGGTAGAGAAGACAACAAATTTTTCGCATTTCTGCTGCTCCAAACGCTTAACCAGAATGGACTAGGGAAAAAATACACATACCTTTGTAATCGGGCGAGTTTCTACTTTCAGATGTAGTAGAAATTTTTGGGTTTGGCCAATCCGTTCGCGAGATGCGGCAGTTTGAAGCTAAGAAATGGTTGAGAAGACAACAAATTTGTCGCACTTCTGCTGCTCCAAACGCTTAACCAGAGTGGCCTAGGCGAAAATACACATATCGTTGTAATCGGGCGAGTTTCTACATTCAGGCGCAGCAGGAATTTTCGGGTTTGGTCAATCCGTTCGCGAGATGTGGGAGTTTGAAACTAAGAAATGGTTGAGAAGGCAACAAATTTTCGCACTTCTGCTGCTCCAAACGCTTAACCAGAATGGCCTAGGGAAAAAATACACATACCGTAGTAATCGGGCGAGTTTCTACATTCAGACGCAGCAGGAATTTTTGGGTTTGGTCAATCCGGTCGCGCGATATGGGAGTTTGAAGCTAGGAAATGCTTGAGAAGGCAACAAATTTTTCGCACTTCTGCTGCTCCAAACGCTTAACCAGAATGGCCTAGTGAAAAAATACACATACCGTTGTAATCGGGCGAGTTTCTACATTCAGACGCAGCAGGAATTTTTGGGTGTGGTCAATCCGTTCGCGAGATATGGGAGTTTGAAGCTAAGAAATGCTTGAGAAGGCAACAAATTTTTCGCACTTCTGCTGCTGCAAGCGCTTAACAAGAATGGCCTAGTGAAAAAATACACATACCTTTGTATTCGGGCGAGTTTCTACTTTCAGATATAGTAGGAATTTTTCGGTTTGGTCAATCCGTTCGCGAGACGCGGCAGTTTGAAGCTAAGAAATGGTAGAGAAGACAACAAATTTTTCGCATTTCTGCTGCTCCAAACGCTTAACCAGAATGGACTAGGGAAAAAATACACATACCTTTGTAATCGGGCGAGTTTCTACTTTCAGATGTAGTAGAAATTTTTGGGTTTGGCCAATCCGTTCGCGAGATGCGGCAGTTTGAAGCTAAGAAATGGTTGAGAAGACAACAAATTTGTCGCACTTCTGCTGCTCCAAACGCTTAACCAGAGTGGCCTAGGCGAAAATACACATATCGTTGTAATCGGGCGAGTTTCTACATTCAGGCGCAGCAGGAATTTTCGGGTTTGGTCAATCCGTTCGCGAGATGTGGGAGTTTGAAACTAAGAAATGGTTGAGAAGGCAACAAATTTTCGCACTTCTGCTGCTCCAAACGCTTAACCAGAATGGCCTAGGGAAAAAATACACATACCGTAGTAATCGGGCGAGTTTCTACATTCAGACGCAGCAGGAATTTTTGGGTTTGGTCAATCCGGTCGCGAGATATGGGAGCTTGAAGCTAGGAAATGCTTGAGATGGCAACAAATTTTTCGCACTTCTGCTGCTCCAAACGCTTAACCAGAATGGCCTATTGAAAAAATACACATACCGTTGTAATCGGGCGAGTTTCTACATTCAGACGCAGCAGGAATTTTTGGATTTGGTCAATCCGGTTGCGAGATATGGGAGTTTGAAGCTAGGAAATGCTGGAGAAGGCAACAAATATTTCGCAATTTTGCTGCTCCAAACGCTTAACCAGAATGGCCTAGTGAAAAAATACACATACCTTTGTAATCGGGCGAGTTTCTAGTTTCAGATATAGTAGGAATTTTTGGGTTTGGTCAATCCGTTCGCGAGATGTGGCAGTTTGAATCTAAGAAATGGTTGAGAAGACAACAAATTTTTCGCATTTCTGCTGCTCCAAACGCTCAACCAGAATGGACTAGGGAAAAAATACACATACCTTTGTAATAGGGCGAGTTTCTTCTTTCAGATGTAGTAGGAATTTTTGGGTTTGGTCAATCCGTTCGCGAGATGTGGGAGTTTGAAGCTAAGAAACGGTTGAGAAGACAACAAATTTTTCGCACTTCTGCTGCTCCAAACGCTTAACCAGAGTGGCCTAGGGAAAAATACACATGCCGTTGTAATCGGGCGAGTTTCTACATTCAGGCGCAGCAGGAATTTTTGGCTTTGGTCAATCCGTTCGCGAGATGTGGGAGTTTGAAGCTAAGAAATGGTTGAGAAGGCAACAAATTTTTCGCAATTCTGCTGCTCCAAACGCTTAACCAGAATGGCCTTGGGAAAGAATACACATACCGTTGTTATCATACGAGTTTCTACTTTCGGACGCAATAGGAATTTTTGGGTTTGGTCAATCCGTTCGCGAGATATGGGAGTTTGAATCTAGGAAATGCTTGAGAAGGCAACAAATTTTTCGCACTTCTGCTGCTCCAAACGCTTAACCAGAATGGCCTAGGAAAAAAATACACATACCGTTGTAATCGGGCGAGTTTCTTCATTCAGACGCAGCAGGAATTTTTGGTTTTGGTCAATCCGTTCGCGAGATGTGGGAGTTTGAAGCTAAGAAATGGTTGAGAAGGCAACAAATTTTTCGCACTTCTGCTGCTCCAAACGCTTAACCAGAATGGCCTAGTGAAAAAATACACGTACCTTTGTAATAGGGCGAGTTTCTTCTTTCAGATGTAGTAGGAATTTTTGGGTTTGGTCAATCCGTTCGCGAGATGTGGGAGTTTGAAGCTAAGAAACGGTTGAGAAGACAACAAATTTTTCGCACTTCTGCTGCTCCAAACGCTTAATCAGAGTGGCCTAGGGAGAAATACACATACCGTTGTAATCGGGCGAGTTTCTACATTCAGGCGCAGCAGGAATTTTTGGCTTTGGTCAATCCGTTCGCGAGATGTGGGAGTTTGAAGCTAAGAAATGGTTGAGAAGGCAACAAATTTTTCGCAATTCTGCTGCTCCAAACGCTTAACCAGAATGGCCTTGGGAAAGAATACACATACCGTTGTTATCGTACGAGTTTCTACTTTCGGACGCAATAGGAATTTTTGGGTTTGGTCAATCCGTTCGCGAGATATGGGAGTTTGAAGCTAGGAAATGCTTGAGAAGGCAACAAATTTTTCGCACTTCTGCTGCTCCAAACGCTTAACCAGAATGGCCTAGGAAAAGAATACACATACCGTTGTAATCGGGCGAGTTTCTTCATTCAGACGCAGCAGGAATTTTTGGGTTTGGTCAATCCGTTCGCGAGATGTGGGAGTTTGAAGCTAAGAAATGGTTGAGAAGGCAACAAATTTTTCGCAATTCTGCTGCTCCAAACGCTTAACCAGAATGGCCTTGGAAAAAAATACACATACCGTTGTTATCGTACGAGTTTCTGCTTTCATATGTAATAGAAATTTTTGGGTTTGGTCAATCCGTTCGCGACATATGGGAGTTGGAAGCTAAGAAATGGTTGAGAAGGCAACAAATTTTTCGCACTTCTGCTGCCCCAAACGCTTAACAAGAGTGGCCTAGTGAAAAAATACACATACCTTTGTAATCGGTCGAGTTTCTACTTTCAGATATAGTAGGAATTTTTCGGTTTGGTCAATCCGTTCGCGAGATGCGGCAGTTTGAAGCTAAGAAATGGTTGAGAAGGCAACAAATTTTTCGCACTTCTGCTGCTCCAAACGCTTAACCAGAGTGGCCTAGGGAAAAATACACATACCGTTGTAATCGGGCGAGTTTCTACATTCAGGCGCAGCAGGAATTTTTGGGTTTGGTCAATCCGTTCGCGAGATATGGGAGTTTGAAGCTAGGAAATGCTTGAGAAGGCAACAAATTTTTCGCAATTCTGCTGCTCGAAACGCTTAACGAGAATGGCCTAGGGAAAAAATACACACACCGTTGTAATCAGGAGAGTTTGTACATTCAGACGCAGCAGGAATTTTTGGGTTTGGTCAATCCGTTCGCAAGATATGGGAGTTTGAAGCTAAGAAATGCTTGAGAAGGCACCAAATTTTTCGCACTTCTGCTGCTCCAAGCGCTTAACAAGAATGGCCTAGAGAAAAAATACACATACCTTCGTAATCGGGCGAGTTTCTTCTTTC